>NC_071353.1:10052500-10357500 GCF_943734655.1 Sabethes cyaneus
ACGCCATTAAGCGACCAGTTGGATAACCCGAAAAAAAGGAAAAAAGGAAAGGAAAATGAAAGAAATTTTAGACATACGGACGTAGGTCCGTAGAAAATTCGTAAATCCGTCGGTCTGGCATTACTAATGAGAAGGCGATTTTTTTTTGCTTCTTCACGTCAGCAGAAGACAATGTAATTTGATTTTTGTTTTAAAGTTTAGAGGTTTTATATCTTCGAAAAAAGATACAAGATGTAAGTGTCCCTTCCGTGGGCTTTTCCCTACTCCACCTAGAAAAATTGACCCCGTTAAGCTTTAACGCGTGAGCTCTGGTGATCGCTGATAATGACGCCAACGGAGGAATGCAAAGACGCATTCCAGCAGGAAATTATCCGCACTTTGGGGTCCGAAAGACACTCCAGTGTTCAAAATGTACTATGAACTAGGGAAAATTTGTGCTGTGCTGTGCTGTAACTATGCACGATTCGGTGCTGACTTGCTGATTTCTACCAAAGCAAATAAAGGCTAGCAGCCATCCAAGTGTGAATCAATCAATTGCGGCTTGAATAAATCTCCCGAAAAACAAATTTGAACGCGCTAATCACTCTGCAAATCTTCCTGTCGCCGCCGTTGTGGATGGATAAACATTCGCCATTATGATTCAAACAAAGCCGCTCCATATATTATTCTCTTTGAAAGGTCCATTCCATTCCATTCTGAGTTTGTTTATGCCAATTTTCCTATTCAATGCACCTCATCTGTCGGCGGAAGGGACTGCGCACTATCGTCAGTACGCGTTAGTGCTCTCCTCTAATTGATATTCCTATCGCACAACACTAATCTCCGTCAGTCCATTCTGGGACGCCATAACAACCGGTCGGTATAGTTTTACGCATCAATTCCCATTTGGTAAACGATTCCACAGCTGTCATCACCACACGACAATTAAATCCCTCAAACGTCATACCATTTTTACCGATTCTAATCGGCTTCTTCCTCCATTCTCTCTGCGTTTCTTGCAGCTCATCAACCACCAACAGTAGCAAGATGGCACCGAATGCAACAGTTGAAGCGACCGGAGTGCTGAACGAAGCCGACGCCGAAACCATCGATGGGGCCCTGGCGAAAGACATTACTCCGCTAAAGCGAGCGGAGAAGCGCAAGATCAAGTTGGTTTGGCGCAACGTGCTCGCCTTCGGTTACCTGCATCTGGCCGCCGTGTACGGTCTCTGGCTCTTGCTGACATCCGCCAAGCTGTACACTGTCGCTTTCGGTGAGTACCTGTGCTTCGCCTTTAAGAACCTACTAAATCTGTTCCTTATTTTTTCAACTCCAGCATTCGTACTGTACGTCATGTCCGGACTTGGCATCACGGCGGGCGCCCACCGGCTGTGGGCTCACCGTTCGTACAAAGCTCGGCTACCGCTCCGAATCATTCTGGCCCTGTTCAACACGATCGCCTTCCAGGATTGCGCCATGCACTGGGCCCGGGACCACCGGGTGCACCACAAGTACTCGGAAACGGATGCCGACCCCCATAATGCGACCCGTGGTTTCTTCTTTTCGCACGTCGGCTGGCTGCTGTGCCGCAAGCACCCGGAGGTCATTGCCAAAGGCCGCCAGCTGGACATTTCCGACCTACAGGCCGACCCGGTGCTGCGGTTCCAAAAGAAGTGAGTGTTTTTTGCTGTTTGTTTTTTTTAAATAGTTGTTTATCAGCTAGAAAGCTGTGGCAAGGTCAACTTGTCAAAAATATGAATATTTGTCTGGGAAAATCCTTAGATAGGCAGTCCGGCGATAATAAATTGTTAAGATTCATTAGCTTATCGGGAAGTCCATTACGTAAAGCTATGATTGCACTTGTTATTCCAGAAATAGTCTAAAATTTAATGCTTATCTCTGTCGTCAAAGCCTGAGATTACACTCTACATTTGGACGTTTGGTTAATCACCAGTAATATTTCACCTCGTGTTTTCTCCTCTTATTCCCGCAGATATTACATGATCCTGATGCCGCTGGCCTGCTTCATTCTGCCTACGATCACACCGGTCTTCTGCTGGGGCGAAACCTGGACCAATGCATGGTTTGTTGCCACCCTATTCCGCTGGACCTTCATCCTGAACGTGACTTGGCTGGTAAACAGTGCCGCCCACAAGTGGGGTGACAAGCCGTACGATAGGTGAGTTTGCCATTCCCCAGCTAGTAGTTATTCCCGTATTAATCAACGCATGTTTTTTCCGCCCATCAGAACCATCAACCCGGCGGAGAACAAAACCGTAGCCTCGTTCGCGTTCGGCGAAGGCTGGCACAACTATCACCACGTGTTTCCGTGGGACTACAAGACCGCCGAGCTGGGCAACTACCGGATGAACTTTACGACCGCCTTCATCGATTTCTTCGCCAAGATTGGCTGGGCGTACGATCTGAAAACGGTGTCGAGCGAAATCATCGAGAAGCGTGTCAAGCGAACTGGCGACGGAACGCATTCCACCTGGGGCTGGGGTGATGCCGACCAGGACAAGGACGAAATTAAGGCTGCCAAAATCATCAACCGAAAGGAGGACTAAAAGCGAAGGCAAAAGATACGAGAGCGTACAATAACGTAGGGTTGACGAGAGATAGAAAAGGAGAGAACGCGATTGAATGACTGTACAAACTGAGTTACTCTATACTAGTGGTTAGAAGGAACTCTTTTTTTTTTATTGATCCACCTTATTTTGAACTGCACCAAAAAAGATACCGGCAATGAAAGATTTGTTGTTGAATGGAAAATTCAATGATTTCCGTATTGTTTCTCCTTCGGTGGATCCTAAGAAATTACAAAATTAATGTCTGCGACAAACAGTAACACCTCCTAATAGGGGAAAAGTTGTATCCAAGTGTGTCAATCCATTAGGGCAAAGAGTGATCCAAAGGAATGTGAAAATTCAAAATTTTCGAAATATGCCTTCTACACAGTTTTTACTACGGCGAAAATCAACTAGAAGAATAAAGGCTAATGAAAAGACCGGCACCATTCAGCTGGGGTTTAAAACAGTTAGCTTTAAAAACATTGAAATCGCCCTAACACGATACAAAAGAAAACTGACTTTAGCTTTAGTTTGCGTAATTTATTGATCTTAACTAAATACCTAGGAGAAAACTAGTTTTTTCTCGAAACATACTTCGTAAGAAAATTGCTTATAAACTACGAAAATGGCAGAGCTGTGAACAATGAAATGTTATAAAATATAGGGATAGACACTCAGGAAGTGTCTCGAGTGATGAAAGAGAAAAAATTGTTATAAATGAAATGTTAGATTGTGTTTGCACTATACCATTCGCCAGCCACCAATTTTGAAGAATGATCCCGAGCGATGATAGCAAGCGAATTTTATTTTTCATTTTTTTAAGCAGGATTGAGACTGATGTTATGCTGGTAACAGAGCAACAAGGCATTTTTGAAAAACTTACTTAAAAGTTAGAGAAAATCCACCGTGTGTTAATGCATGAAAATTATCAAAACCGCTGCTTCAGGTTCAAGATAAAGGACGTTTTTTTCTCACAAAAAAGCAGTTGTCCTTGGTTTATATCGTGTAATTAATTTAGAACAAAACTGAATCGAATATTTAACTATTCTGCTCCAGCGAAGGAAGGTATGAAGGAAAAGTGAAGGCTTTCATTTCTAGACGCTGCTCTTACGATTTTCGGAGCGCATATAGCAAACTTAATATTAATCTAAATACCACCTAGAATAGTAGATACATTACTGAACGTGAAAATCTTTTCCAAGTGTCACTATCTAGCTAAATGTGTACTACTTGCAAAGCGAATGGGAATAATCCTTTATGCTTCATAGAAATTTATATGAATCCTGAAAATGGACAAGTCCCAAATTCAAAGCAAAAACTCACATTTTTTGGTAAACAAATATTTGCTACAAGACTATGCAAAACGAGTTTTACTTTAGTGAAATGAAAGAAAGCTCCAAATCTCTGTATCAGTTTTGGAAAGTATCGCCAAACTGCACACCAATAAGGATCGCAGCAAACTGCGACCGCGCATGGTCGCAACATCTTTTCGCGTCAAGAATGTTCTACTCGTAACCTTTTAAGTTATATATTTCGGAGAAGTTATAAGTATTTGGTAATTGTGTGACCGGTTTGACGTTTTGGACGCCAAATACAATCCCAGAGTCGCAACCAACGGAGATACCGGAGGAACGGCAATAGGAGAAAGGTCAAACCAGCAGGGAAAGACACAGTGTGAACAGAGCCGAAGAGGATGGACATTCCAATCCAGATAGCCCATCTTTGAAAAACCGAACACTGTGCTGTTCTCCGCCGGACTGATTTCTTCCCATAGCAGTTTTAGCATAGATATAGAACATCTTCGTTACCTTGGGTGGCAGCAAGTTCACAGCACATTTAAGCTGAAGAAACAGATGAGACATACAGGAAATTCCGGTGAGATCGTTTCGTAATTTTATTCATCCTAACTGAGCAATTCTTCATCGTAATAATTATTAAGCAATTATTTTGCAACTTTTATTATTAATCTACGCTATTAAAAAATTGGTAGTCAGCGGATGTTATTTTATTTCAGTGAATAAAAAAAGGCGCAATAACCTTGGCCTATTGCAGCCAGACTTTTGACCAAATGCCATAAGTTCATCCCCGAGGGTCCGGAGTATTATTGAACCTTTACTAGCAAAATACTCCCAACGAAAATGTAATACATATCAATTTAATAATTATCAGAAGCGGTTGATACGAGACGTCCCCGTTTCTTCTTCCCCTGTTGGTTTAGAAATGTATTCATGTATAAATAACTTAAGGGCCAAACAGAATGCTGCATCAACGCGTCCGTCAGCGTCAATCTGACAGTTTTCCCATAGGTTTACTGTCAAATTGACGCTGACGGATACATTAACGCAGCATTCTGTTTGGGCCTTTATTCACACAAAATTCATTTCACAGAATCGTCTTTGCGGCAATACTTCACAGTTGGCCTGGCCGATTTAGCATTTGTAATACATCTTAGATGTTTTGCAAATGTAAATACTGACAAGAAAATAATTTAAAATATTTCTATGATTAGAAATAATTAAAATTATTTCCAGGAATCCTTTATTGTAGCGGTGATGGTATTAATAAGAATAAAAATAAGTATCGCCAACTGCACACCAATAATAGCGAGACCGTTTGTTAGATATTAGCATGTTAGTTGGTTGAAAACATGGACTAAGCCAGTGTTACTTGAAAGGAAATTTTTTGGTAAACTTTGATCGTTCTGACAGCAATTCGGTTACAATTCGTACCTCCAGGAATGAAATATGGTAATAAACGACTTCGTGTATTGTAGATAGTTCATTCGAATCGAACTATTCATGATAGGATGGCTGATATTAAATTGGCGAGCATTTTTTCCCCGGTCAGGGGAGGTTCTCATAAAGGTTATTTCAGAGCAAGGTGGACACTAGCGTGCCCAGACATAAACAAAAGGGAATTTCGTGGGCAATTGGATTAAAACCCAAAGTTGAAATTGGACTAAAGATTGGGCTTAAAATCGGACATGCAATTGAAGCTGAAATTGAACTCGGATACTTGAATTTGGACTAATTTGAACTTGTGGTTTTACTTCAAACCGCACATGAACACGAAATTAGACACCAAATTTTTTATGTATTAGTATTGACATTTTTCGTTTTGTTATCTAGCTCGTGTTACCTCTTTTCTGTTTCGTGTTTTCTCTTTTTTATTTTCATTTTTTCACATTTTGTTCGGTTTTTTCTTCTTTCCTAACCATTTTCTTGGTTTCTGCTCCTACTTTCCTTTCGTTTCCTCTGCCTTCTCTCGTTTTCTTTTTTTCTGTCCGATATTTTTTGTTTCATTTGATCCGTACTTCATTGTCTCCCATTCCATTTGTTCTTATTTTCCTCATGTTTTCAATATTTTTTGTATTTTCTTTTCCGTGTATTCTCTTCTCTACTTTTTGGGGTTTCGTCTTTTTCAAGCTCTTTTCTAATCCTTTCGTTCTAATTTTTCGTCTTCATCTGTTCCGTTTTCCCTCTCTCGTGTTTCGTTTTTCCTGTTCGTAGTTTCCTCTTTATTTGTTCTTTTCCATTTTTCTTCTTATCCCGTTTTTTGCCCTTTTCCTGAATCGTGATTTTCGTTCTTTGTTTCTTTTGCTTCCGTTTTTCTTTTTTTTTTTTGATCCGGCTTTCCTCTCTTTTCGCTTTTTAACTGTTTTTATCCTGTTTTTTGTATTAATTTGTCTTGTTCTTCCTCTCATTATTCCCATTTTTCCACTTTTTGTGTTCTTTACCACCTTTTCTATCCGATTTTTCTCATTTTTGTTCCGTTTTTTTTCTCTTTTCTGTCCTGTTTTTTCCTCATTTTATTACTCCTTTTGTTCGCTTCATTTATGGTTTTTCCGGGCCCTATTCCTACAATCACCGTTACCTCACCATACAGATCCCATTTGATTTGTACAGTCACCTAGATGACTCTCAGAATCGCAAATTTTGCTTTCTTAATCGATTCCTGTCCCATTTATTCTTCTTTTCAGTCCTGTTTTTCCTCAGGGTTTTCACTTGTTTTTGTATTTTGTTATTTCATGTTTCTTCGTTTGCAGTTATCACCTTTTTCTAATTCATTTTACCTCATTTTCCTCTTTTTACTCCTCATTTTTCCGTCTCGTCTGTCCCGTTTATTCTGTCTATGGTTCTCTTCGGGGTTTCCATTTTTATGTTCCGTTTTTCATCTTTTTATTTTCCGCTACACCTTTTTCTTTTCCTTGTTTTTCCTTTTTTTGTCCCTTCTTTCCCCCTCCCCACATGGGATATAGCATCTTTTTCCTATTTTCCTCGTATCCTCTATCGGTGTTCTTTTCTCTCTCTCTCTCTCTCTCTCTCTCTCTCTCTCTCTCTCTCTCTCGATATTTTTCTTTTTCCTCTTGTGTCTCTTGTTTTCTCCCTTTCTCATTTGTACTCTTTTTGTCTCTCAATTTTTGGGCCTTTTCCTGAGATGTAATTTTCGCTTTTCTTCCGTTTTTTCTTTTTCCGTCTCGTTTTTTTTCTCTTTTTTCGGTTCCGGCTTTCGTCTCTTTTCGCCTTTTATCCCGTTTTTCGTAATCATATGTTCCGTTCTGCCTCTTAAGATTTCCCCTCTTTTTGTGTCACGTTCTGTATCGTCTTTTCGTTCGAAGCATATAGATCCGTTCGAAATACAGAATAGGAGTAATGGTGTTTCCTTCTTTTCTCTCATTTTTCTTCTTTACTCTACCGATCTTCATCGTGTCCAGCCATTGCTTCGTTTCCCCCTTTTTCTCTCCCGGTTTCTTCTTTTCCGCTTTTTTTTCTCCCGTTTTCCTTCCCATTCACGGTTTTTCTTTCATTTTTCTCTTTTTTTCATGCAATTTTTATTTTTCACTTCCTCGTTTTACCTCTTTTTCTATCCGATTAATTCCACTTCGTCCACTTTTCGGATTTTTCTGTCTCATTTTTCTTCTCATTGATCTTCTGTCTCATTTTTCGGGGCGCGCAGCGAGCAAGATGGATCGCTCAAGTGGAAGGCGACCTGCGGACCCTACGCAGACTACGTGGCTGGCGAATTGCGGCCATGGAGTTCGCTTTTCGGTCTTTTTATTTTCCGTTTTACCTTTTTTTAGTCCGTTTCCTTGTTTCTCTTTTCTTCTCTTTATGTCGTTTTTTGTCTCACCTTGCTGTAGCAGATATGACATGGATTGGTAAAAAGTCGGTATAATAAAGTGCAATATGGATAACCACAAATTAGAGTGTACAATTAGACTACTGAAATTAGGTCGACAGCACGGTTCGAATGTATGCGCCCTGAGTCAGACTGAGACAAAGCGAAAGCGACATCGCAAAGGCGATCGATTGATCGTTGAGAGAATGAGAGATATTTGAATCGGAGCGAAACGAAAGGAAATTCAGTCTGTTGGATATATTAGCCGACGTAAGTCGCACTTGCAATTTGCTCCCGAAAGAAAAGAACGAAAAGCGCGACAATGGCACAGTTGGTAGGATTCCACCTCGGTAAGTTAAAACCAATGATGAAACCTAGGATTTAAAAATAATAAGCAGCAATAATAGGCAAATCTAAAAAAAATGTAATGCATTTTACGTGACAGGAGATATGTCAACCTATAGAGTGTGCGAAGTACGGTAATTCATACGACCGTGCGTATAAGGAATGAGCTGGAACTGTGAAGTGGGCAAAATAAAATATGGCGGCAAAAAAAAAATTCATTGGACTTAGTTAAAAAAATGGAGACAAACAAAATGAATGAGCAGGCAAAAAAAAATTAGGGCAGTCAGTGAAAAAAAAACGATTAAGCAAAAAATATATGTCATTCAGATTAAAAAAAACGTGTAAGCAAAAACGGCTTCAGATAGGAAAATGTATGTGCAAAGATGGCATTCAGTAAAAAAAAAAAAATGAAAGCAAATAAGCAAAAAAAGAGATGGCATTCGGCTGATAAAAAAAGTTTGTGCAAAAATAGTAAAAAAAATAATTCTTTGATACATATGGAAAAAAGAAAAAAAAAGAAAAGAACTGGTAGAAAACAAGCCGTTTAGACGGAAAAAAAGTTTGTGTAGAGATGGTACCAAAATTCGTTGGTGTCATAGCAAAAAAAATATGAACAAAAATAAACGACATTTATCGAGACAAAAAAAAAGATATGGCATAGAGTGAAAGAAATGATGTGCAGGCAATGCCTGAGAGTAATGCAAAAAAAACATAAAAACTAAGTTAGGTAATGGGCAAAAGAGGACGTTTCGTGATTTATAAATTTATATTTTTACAGCAATAATCGTGAAATTTGGACAAATAACTATTGAAGTGTTTCTGTTGATATGTGTTCATGTTGATTGGATGAAAGAAAAAAAAACAAAATGCGATGCAATCACGGTACTGCTAGGCAGCCATGTTTATGCAATCAACATCTAACCATTTGCGTAAATGAGAGAGCATGACACTGCTATACGTTCTGTTCATTTCACTCTGCAAAGTCAGTATGCTGGCAGACGGGTATTATTTTCAAATCTTAGCCAGATTTGTGCAAATAATACCCACGCCGGCAGTAGATGTTGGCTACTGTCAAACACATAAAGTAAGGATAGGGTTGCCAGTCCCTTGGATGCAATTCATTAAGTGAAATTTCATTCAGTGATTTAACTCATAAAAATAATGGCATGGAGTATGGCATTTGTGCTCTACTTCAGTAAATCTGAACTACGGTGATAGATTGATAGCAAGATTTTCGAGCATTGGATTTGCTCAAAATGCCGCACCGTTTTGGACAACATGGTTGAGTTTCGAAAGTGTCTTATTTACTTTAGCAGCCGGAAGTAGTAGAATCTATTGGTGAGTTAAATTTTGGATGATTAAGGCAGAGCATGAGGATGAGGCTGCGCGGTTTACCCTTTGGAGTTGTCATGAGACAGTAGAGTAGTTGTGCTCACGAGTTTTGATGTGAATTTTGTGTCGAATATTGCATGTACATGGCACACGGTTCGTAGCGGTCGTGTTTGGGAGAGTGGTGAGGTTGAGCATGACATTTTGTGTGCACTTTGAAAATGAGCATATCGTTCATTGCTATGGCGGTTTCTTGACAATAGGTTAGTGCATGCGGCGGGGCAGTATCGCTCGTATTCGGAACGTTTTTCAATAGCGCATTTTACGTGACAGTAGATTTGGAGCTTGCTGATGTTGATGCTGCGCTTTCCCAGTATTGTGTTGGTACTTGACATAACACAAGGTACCACACGGGAGGGTAACATCGATATCAGCAATGTTGTCAGTTCCCAAAATGGTCTAATTGTAATGATGCACATGAAGCGAAGAATACAGAATTCAAGATTGGGTAAAGCAGGTTCCCTTATACACATAAAAGGATAATACTACCAGTTACCACAAGGAACAAACCCATTAAGATTGCTGATATGCACCTTACGCACCAACGCGCGATTTGTAGCTACTTTTGGTAGATTATGCACGTTTCGCCCAATTATACCCCGGTAAAAAAAATCAGACGGTACGGTGAAAAACGATGTTTTTATTGCCTTTTGTACTGGACTTAGCAAGCTCAATAAATATATAAAGATTTTTGGCGTAGGCTGTTGATGTATGATGCTTTCCAACATGACAATTTATCCTAGCTTCGGCTGGACATATACTAAAATTGGAACGATACAGAGGAGAAGATTAGCATGGTCCCTGCGCAAGGATGACACGCAAAATCGTGAAGCGTGATTATTCAAACAATATTGTAGATGTCAGAGTAATAGCATTTATATAAACTAATACCACCATCTTCCATGGAAGGCGAAGGTACTAAGGGTACTAAGCCTGTTAGACATATCTGACAGTGTGTCCAGTCTCGATACAGGTAGTCGTCGCATGAAGTCATGATAAGAACGTATTGAATCTGTGTTGCTAGTTACATTGGGCTGTCGTTAGAGGCCGTGTTGCTGATTTCTTGAAATTGTTTGTTTTAAAAATGAAGTTTGAACTAACAGAAAGAGAGAAACAATATATTAGTAAAAATGTGGTGATTCACTTATGCATAGATATTCAATACGAGGTCATATTGATTTATTTACTACTTTAATTGCTCTTATATTTGTATCTTACGCAAAGGGGTAATCAAGTTGCCATGTTTTTCATCATAAAAACGTGTGTAATATATGTGTGTAATAAACTGGCAAATTTCACATACATTTGAACGGAAAGTAAAGTATAGCTAGGTTGGCGAGTGCCCACCCAATTGTCATATTTGTGGTCCCAATAGTACCTTTCGATTAGTCGATTGATGATAACTCAATTTATTTTGTCACAAATTGCAACCCGTGTCCGCAGAGTAGAGAAGGGGGATAATGTAGCAGATATGACATGGATTGGTAAAAAGTCGGTATAATAAAGTGCAATATGGATAACCACAAATTAGAGTGTACAATTAGACTACTGAAATTAGGTCGACAGCACGGTTCGAATGTATGCGCCCTGAGTCAGACTGAGACAAAGCGAAAGCGACATCGCAAAGGCGATCGATTGATCGTTGAGAGAATGAGAGATATTTGAATCGGAGCGAAACGAAAGGAAATTCAGTCTGTTGGATATATTAGCCGACGTAAGTCGCACTTGCAATTTGCTCCCGAAAGAAAAGAACGAAAAGCGCGACACTTGCTACTTTTTATATTCCGTTTAACTTCTTTACCCCGTTTTTCTCTCCTCTACCGGTTTTCTGTTTACTCTTTCGTCATTCTTCTTTTTCCTTTTGGTGTTTCTTGTTTTCTGTTCTCGTTTTCCCTCTTTTTGCCCCTCGTTTTTCCTTTTTCCTGTTCGTAGTTTACTCTTTTTCTGTTCCTTTTCACTTTTCTTTCTGTTCCGTTTTCATCCTTTTCCGGAGCCGTTTATCGTTTCTATTCTTCCGTTTTGACGTAGGACTACGTCTTTGTTTACTATACTGGAACTGGGTAGCACTTTGTGAAAACGAAAATAGAAGTGTAACGTTTGAATGAAAGATTTCAAATGCTAATAACTACTAAACTACTGAACGAAACTGAACCATTTATATGTCGTTGGATAGATAAAATGATCAGCAATTTTATAAATGGGATAAGAGAGCAATTTCATGGAGGGAGTCAAGGGGGGGGAGGGCTCCTACCCAGGTAACCAATAAGCATTAAAATAAGCAGTAAATCAGTCGTTTATTAGCATCCCTGGCGTTTTATACTGCAGGTTGTTGTTTATCAGCTTTTTGACTGCATAACTGTTGCAAATTGGCATCCAAAATTCTATTTAAATTCTTCTTGTTGGTAACTAGCTGCAAATCAGCATTGTTAGCACTATAAGAGGGCTAGCAGTAAAGTAGCCGCATATTTTGCCAAAATAGCATTTAAGTAGCATTTAAGGCAACTTAAATGCTTATTGGCTTGCTTTTAAATTGCATTGGAAATGCTTATTGCTTACCTGGGTAGTCAAATGAAACACAAATTTTCTCAAAACTCGAGAACTAATCAAGCAAATGGAACCAAATTTGGCATGTGGGAGTTGTAAAAGGTAGGATTTTTTTCTATGGTGTACTGAAACTCCTTCCCCTTATAAGAGGGGGGCACCCATACAAATGAAATACAAATTTCTTCATAACTCTAGAACTAATCAAGCAAATGGAACCAAATTTGGCATGTGAGAGTTTTTGGAGGTATGAATTTATTTTATGATGGTTTGAGACCCCTCACCCCTGTGGTAGGAAGATAAGGACCCGCAAAACAGAAATTTTTGCTATGTTACAAGCGGTAAACTGTGAAAGTAAACTAGTAAAACCAACCGCTAACTTACGTGTCTGTTGCTATTCATGCCAAAAGAGAAGGATATTCGAATGGCACGTCATATTTGCGATGAACGTGCTTTGGCTTTAATGTTATTTGCAACCAATGACCCTTTTAAAGGCCACAAGCGACTTAAAGCAAGATTATTGAAACATGTCAAGCTACGTATAATCATATTTAATACAATAATCTGTGGACTGGCCATTCATGACTATTTCAACCTTTATGATGCACACAAGTGATTTTAAAAAGAATGTCTCTATAGAGTTTGCTAAGCCCAGTGAAAAAGGCTACAAAAACTTATCGTTTATCACTCAAACGTATGTTTTTCTACCGGGGTATAACTGGGGGAAAACAAAAACAAACGTGTAAAATCAATGTAAAATCTAACAACAGCAACAACAAATCGCGCGTCGATGTGTGCGTACGATAAACGTCAGCAAGCTCAATGTCTCAATGGTTGCAGGCGTTGTACTGATGAACCCCTGTCCACGGATTTTCAAAACCACCATTGCATTCAATGGAGAATTGAATCTGAATATTTCGCTCTTCACTTTTAAGCATTCACTTGCACAATGACACTCGCGGATTCTTATAAACATACATATGCCAGAAATGCAGTTTACATTAATCTTTGATCTAATGATCTGATGTAGTCCTACGTCACCCTTTCGTACAACCCTTAGGGCTGTATACCTTGTAGTTTTTTTCCTTTTTTGGGCCCGGCTTTCATCTCTTTTTGCTTTTTAACTCTCTCTCTATCCTGTTGTTGTATTCACCTGTTCCGTTCGTTGTCTTATTATTCCCATTTTCCCACTTCGTGTTCTATCTTTTGTCTTTTGCCTTATAATTTCTGTTTTTTTTCTCTTTTTCTGTTCCGGTTTCTGTCATTTTTTTGTATTTTCTTCTTTACTGTTCCTTCGTTTCTATCCGCTTTTTCTAATTTTTGTCCCTTTTTTTACCTTTTCTGTCCTGTTTGTTCCTCATTTTGTTTCTGCGTTTCTTCATTTTGTTAATGGTTTTCTTATATATAGTCGCTGGAGTCACCTTGGTGACTCTCAAAATCGCAAATTGTTTTCTCACAAAAAAATGGATGACTCTTTTCTGTCATTTTTCTGCTTTTATTTCAATCGTTCTTAACCTTTTCTGTTTCATTGTTCCGTTTTTCATCGTTTTCCGTCCCCTTTATTCTTGTTTTTCACTCGTTTTTATATTTTGTTATCCATTTTCCGTGTTTTCTCTATTTATTTTTTTTGTTTTCAGTTTCTTCTTTTAACTACTTTTACCTCCTTTCCTCTTTTTGATGTGTATTTTCTGTCACGTTTATTCTGTTTATGACCCTTTCTTCGGGGCTTCCTTTTTACCTTTTTGTTTATATTCCGCTTTTAGTCTTTTTATTTTCCGTTACAACTTTTCTTTAGTCCGTATTCCTTGTTTTGCTCTTTAGTGTTTTTTTTCTCCCTCGCTATTCTTCTTTTCCCTTTTGGCTTGTTTTCTCCCTTTCTCGTTTCTCCTTTTACGCTTTTCGGCCTTTTCCTAACTAATGATTTTCTTTTTTTCTTCCGCTTCATTGCTATTTTCTGTCTTGTTTCGACTTTTCTCTTTTTTTCGGTTCCGACTTTCGTCTCTTTTCGCCTTCTACCCCATTTTTCGTAGCCATGTGTTCCGTTCTCCCTCTTATGGTCCTTTTTGCCTTCTTTTTGTGTCACGTTCTGTATTTCTTTTCTATTTTATCCCTGCATTTTGTCCCCTCATTTCATTTGTTTTCTGTCCCGTTTTTTTATATTTTTATGTCCTTGTCTCCCCATTTTTTCATGTATTTTCTTCTTTTCTTTTCCTGTTTTCTGTAACGTTTTTTTTCTTTTCTTCGTTTTTTTTATTCTGTATTTCGAACGGACGTTTTCGGACGAAAGTAGATGGAATTCTTCATTCTGCCAGCAAAATGAAATGGGCAAAACAACTCGTTTGAAGCAAGTCGAACGAAATATAGATCCAGTCGAAATACAGAATAGGCTTGATGGTTTTTCCTTCTTTTCACTCATTTTTCTTCTTTACTCTTCCGTTCTTCATCCTGTCCAGCCTTTGCTTCATTTCCTCCTTTTTTACTCCCGTTTTTATTTTGCATTCTAGTTTTTCCTCCCATTCTATCACGTTTTTTTTCATGCGATTTTTTATTGTTTTTCTCTTTCGCGTTTTACCTCTTTCTATCTCATTTAGTATTAGTCTCCCATTTAGTTAGAGCCTATCCCATCTATTTTTGTCCCCTTTCCTTCGTTCACACTTTCGTTTCTTCTCCTTCTGTCTCTTTTTTTGTTGTTGTTTGTTTTTCTGGTAAGCAGCAGGAGATAAACTATTTTCTGTCCCGTTTCGACTTCTTTTATTTTTTGGTTCCGGCTTTCATCTCTTTTCGCTTTTCTACTCTTTCTATCTCGTTCCTCGTATTCGTTTATTCCATTCTCCCTCTTATTATGTCTCCTTTTCCCTCTTTTTGTGCCACGTTCTATGTTTCTTTTTCGTTTTACCCTTTTGTCTTTTCTGTCCAGTGTATCCTCATTTTGCTTCTCATTTTCTTCGTTTTTGCATGGTTTTCCTTTTTTCTCTTGTATTCTTTATCTTTTTCTGTCCAATCTCCTCGTATTTTGCTTCGTTTTACCTCTTTTTCTCTCCCGTTTTCTTTTTTTCCACTATTTTTCTCTATGTCCCGTCATCACCCCCTCACCAAACACGTTATATCACGTTTTTGTTAGTTTTACAAATCGAAGTCGCGAATTCGAAACGAGAAGTCATTTAGCTTACCGGGATTTCATACTATGCGTAAGAATTAAATACCTACATAAAGTTTTACAGAAACTCTGAGATTCAAGAATTTGTTTCGGTCAGTAATGATGCTCTTAAGCGTGCTCACCCGTACGTTGAACTATTTCGTATTCATATTTCAGAGAAATATTTCATTGGTACAGATGATGATTGTGATGACGGCGATGACGGTGGGTGCGTGTGACTAGACGATAAAAAACATTGACGATTGCCAACAGATGTAAACACAGACGTGAAATCTAAAATCCTTGAGACAATCGAACGTTATCAGTGTACTTTAACCCGCAGTTTCTCGAAAAGTAGTGGTTTTTTATGTTTTCATCACTGTTTTTTATTGTGTTAAAGAAAACTTGTTAACTGCATCCAATGTTGACCATCGTAAAAACATCGCTTCGTTCAGCAACCGGTGTGGGCCGAACGCAATTTCTGCGTTATTGTTCTACTGGCCCCAATACGACATCCGATCAAGGTATGTATTCCATTTATGTTAACCGCCAGATTACCATAATAAGAATAACTTTTGTTCTGTATTTTGTTCAATCCAATTCAGCTGCTCCGACAGAAAAGACCAGCGAAAATGAACCACCGATTTTGGTGGAAAAGATCGATAGCATTACGATGATTGGTCTGAACAAACCAAACATCCGCAATGCCATCAACGCTGAAATGGGTCAACAGTTAACCGCGGCTATCGATGCTTTCGAAAAGGACGAATCGGCAGCCGTTGGCATTTTACATGGCGTGGGAGGTTCTTTTTGTTCGGGTTACGATCTATCTGAGCTGGCAAATCCCGATGTTAAACCACAATCTGTGATTCTACAACGGGGCGGTGTCATGGGTCCTACTCGTCGTAATTTCAAGAAACCAATGGTTTGTGCCATCTCCGGGTATTGCGTAGGAGGTGGTTTAGAACTTGCATTGATGTGCGATCTGCGAGTAATGGAGGAGTTGGCCCTGCTTGGTTTTTACAATCGTCGCTTCGGGGTTCCCCTGGTGGATGGTGGATCGGTCCGTCTACCGACATTGATCGGTGTCTCACGGGCTATGGATCTCATCCTCACGGGGCGAACGGTAAAGGCCAAAGAAGCATTGGAAATTGGTCTCGTTAATCGGATTGTTGCTGTCGGAACGGGACTGGGGCAGGCGTTCAATCTGGCCTCAAGCATTGCTAAATATCCACAAGCTTGCTTGAATCACGATCGAAACTCGATGTATTACGCAATGTTTCAGGCTAAGTCTTTGGAAGATGCGATGGACTTCGAAGTGCTGTCGGCCGGAGAGGAAGTCCTCAAGCAAGCCGCTCAAGGTGCCGAGCGGTTCCTTCAGGGCGTAGGCAAGCATGGAAAGTTTACTGAAATTAAAGAAAGACTCATTCCAGAGTGGGAGAAGGAAGAAATTGCCCATGAAGTAGCTGCGAAGGGCAAAGCGAAAAAATAATTGATAGGTTGGTATAAAATGATAGACTGGAGGAAATTTGTGTATTATGTTTGAAATTGTTGAATAAATATATTTTACTGTTGTAGGATTTTAACTTTATTTTGCTATTTAATGAAAAATAATGATCCCAAGACTTAACGGGATTTACTAGGTTTCTACTAGATTCACAATAAAAGAGTCCCACGTTACAAAACACGAAAATGAGAAATTTACACCAAAAGTTGAAAAATTGATCTCTTAAATTATTTAGTTTGAGGTTGAGGTTTCGTTGGAGAGCCCAATTTCGGAAGCAGTTTTTAGGCCCAAAAGCAGGGTTCTGTTTATAGAAATGTATTCACTGCATTCCTCTTGCCAATCTGTACACAGTGAATATATTTTCATGAACAAAATTTTTGTTTCAAACAAAAACTGCTTTTGAATTTTGCAGAATCGATGACGACTGATTTCACCTTACGAAAATGTTGAAAAACTATGACCAATTTTGTATAGAGCTTGTAAACATTTTATATGAAATGCTGTTTGCAGCGAGACTCAAAAGACTTGCATGCTCATCAATCACCCTTCCCTTATTATTTTTTGAAACGATGGGTTTTTTACAATTGAGGTAGGGACAGTAGGGGAAAGTAATGAAAATATTGTGGGAAAGGAGGAAAAAGAGTGGAAAGGAAGGGGGAAGGGTAATAGGTAGCTACGCTTAAGTTGTCGTTGTGACTCCTATCTTTTGTCCAATGCTGGAAGGTGCATGGGTCGAACCAAGCTATAATCTGAGATTATAACCGGATTTGAACCCACAACACCTGCCAGGGCGTGTGGCTCGCTGGTACCCGTGTACCTTTGAACCATAGAGGCGCTGGACTAGCGAGGAGGAGTTCAAATCCTGTTATAATCTCAGATTATTGCTTGGTTCGACCCATGCACCTTCCAGCATTAGACAAAAGATAAGAGTCACAACGACAACTTGTTAAGCGTAGCTACCTATTACCCCCCCTTCCTTTCCACTCTTTCCCCTCCTTTCCCCAAAAAATTTCATTACTTTCCCCTACCGTCCCTCCAGCAATTGTAAAAAAACCATCGTTTTAAAAAATATTAATATTAATGCCTGATCGCATTTCAAGGTCAAAGACTAAAACACGAGTTTGGTCAACAATGTCATCCCGGGGTTTTCGCGGAAAGGGACGGGGTTTTCCGAGTTTCACCCGCAAACAAGTATTCGATTTGTTCATCCCTTGTCCCGCATGAAGTTCCTATGGATTTCAGCAGTGCGCATTCCAAAGCCGCTACCGTCGGCAATATTGCCAACTCAAGTCAAACGGAAACTGCATCACACGGACCCATCTGGTCACCCCTACGCACACAACACGTGGAAACTATCAGCTCCGCCAAAATAATCAACGATAATCAATGCTACTACTCTTACCTCTAATGCGCCTTCCACAACAACCGAACGTTTTTTGCGATCTATTATCAAAATGTTAGGGGTGTTGCGAATTAAAACGAACGAGCTTCGGTTGATGATTTCCAGCTCAGCTCGGACTATGACGTTCCGGTACTGACGGAAACATGGCTTTGACTGGACATCGTGAATAGTGAAATAGCTTCAAATTACCGTATCTTCAGATGCGATCGAAGCGACTGTACAAGTGAACTATCGAGAGATGGCGATGTCAAAGAAGGTAATCATTGCAATGCAATTTCAATGGACGATTGCAATCAGCTAGTACAAGCTATCATTCGCATTGAACTAGCACACTCAGCGCACTTTGCTCGCCATCTCAGAAGGTTACTACGATATCATCGCGTTAACGGAGACCTGGCTTGACGATCGTACTCTACAGTCTCAACTCTTGGGACACGAATACGAAGGCTTTCGCTGCGACGGCGGACCTCACAATAACTCGAAAAAAACCCCACAGAGGTGTGCTTGTTGCTGTTCGCCGTAGCCTGAAAGCCTCCAGAGTCAACGACGTAGCTTGGAACAACATCGAGCAAGTCTGGGTATCTATAAAGTTGAAGGACCGTAACTAATATCTTTGCACCATTTATATTCTACCTGATCATACTCGTGACAAAACGCTGATCGAGTCCCATCTCAATTCAGTGTTGATGATCGCTGTGAAAGCGAAACCGCGCGATGAAATAGTCATTATCGACGATTTTAATTTTCCTAACATTTGCTGGCGCGCCTTTCGGAACGGCTTCACCTACCCAGATCCTGACCATTCTTCATTTCACACCTGCGCTCTCGATCTGCTCGATGGCTACAGCTGCTCAAATCTGATTCAGATCAACTGCAACGCGAATGAAAATGGACGCTGTTTGGATTTATGCTTCGTTTCCGCCAGTGAATCTGCTCCTCGGTTGACGATTGCTCCCGTCGCTCTAGTCAAGCTCGTATCTCACCATCCACCACTGTTTCTCTTCCTCGACAATTCTCAAAGAGCTGACTACCACGAAAACCTTTTTCAACCAGTTACAATTTCCGTCAAGCCGATGGTTCCGTCAAGGTCGATGGTTTTACACCAACAGGACATTAATATTGCCGTCAACGAATTCTCCTTGCTAATGAACCAGCTAATCGAGCGCTTTGTGCTTAAATCACACAGCATGCCTTCTAAACATCCTCCATGGCAAACACCGGAATTACGTCGACTAAACACTGTAAAAAGGTGTATTTTCCGGAAACTTTCCGCGAACGGGAATCTTCACCTACGTGGACATTATCAACATCTGAACCATGCTTATACACGTCTTAGCCGCCGCTGTCACTGCAATTACACGAGACGTATGGAAGCTAAACTGAAATCCGACCCCAAGCGGTTTTGGAAATTTGTCAACCAGCAACGTAAAGAATCCAGTCTACCGACTACCCTGAAGTTTGCCGGGGATAAGGCAGATAATACTCCCGCAATCTGTAGACCCTATGTAGACCTTATGTGCTGTATCGAAGCTGTTCGAGTTAGTAATCATCGAGCCAATCTTCTCTCATTGCCAACAAACGTTAGCCAACGAGCACCACGGTTTCATCCCAAAGCGATCCTGCGCTACGAATTAGCTTTGTTTCACTAGTTACGTGACTGATAGCTTCACTGAACTTTCGCAAACTGACGCAATATATACTAATCTCTCCGCTGCCTTCGACAAAGTCAACTATCGTACTGCCGTTGTCAAGCTGAACCGCCTCGGATTCTGTGGGAGCTTGCTGAACTGATTACATCCGATCTGACAGGAGTAACTCTCCGAGTGAGAATCGGCCAGGAGATCTCGATCTATTCTCCGTCTCGTCTGGGATTGCACAAGGCAGCCATTTGGGTCCCCTGGTCTTCTTGCTCTATTTTAATGATGTACATAACTTGCTTGATTGCCCGCGACTGGCGTTTGCAGACGACCTGAAGTTATTCTCGAAAATCAACAGCATCGGCGATGCTCATCTCCTCCAGAAACGATTGGACATTTTCGCACATTTGGTGTGAACTAAACCGCATGCTACTCAACCCATCAAAATGCTCAGTAGAGACGTTTACCAGGAAACTGCAGCTGCTGAACTTTGAATACAGCCTTGATTCAACCCCGATCCCACGAGTCGAATACTTGGCGTAATACTGGACTGCCGTCTCACTTATAAACAGCACATGTCATTAATTGTGTCTAGAGCCTCTAGAATGCTGGGTCAAATTATTCGCATGACAAGAGAATTCCGAAACGTACAATGCCTTACCGCCTTATTCTGCTCATTAGTGCGATCTCCTCTCGAATACTGCTCGTCGGTGTGGAATCCACACTACAACAACGCTGTATTACGGATCGAAAATATCCAACGTAGATTCGTTCGCTATGCTCTACGCCTTCTACCTTGGAGACAACCTATGCAGGTCACTCCTTATGAGGACCGTTGTCAACTTCTTCGACTCGACACACTCCAGCTTCGCCGCGACACCTCTCGTGCAATGACAGTCGCTGATGTTTTAACAGCCCGTGTCGACTGCCCAGGCATCCTCCGATTGATAAACGTAAACGCCCCCTCCAGAACTTTAAGGATGGTTCCAACACTACGTCTACCGCTCCGACGAACCATCTATGGTGCCAACAGTGTGGTTCCACATGCCGTGGCGGGTGTTGTGGGTTCGAATCCGGTTATAATCTCAGATTATAGCTTGGTTCGACTCATGCACCTTCCAGCATTGGACAAAAGGTAGGAGTCAAAATGACTACTTGTCAAGCATAGCTACCAATACCCCCCCCCCTTCCTTTCCGCTCTTCCCCTCCTTCACCAAAAATTTTCATTTCTTTCCCCTACCGTCCCTTCATCAATTGTAGAACCATCGTTTCAAAAAATATTAAAGTCACTTTGACATCGATGATTCTACTAAGATTTGAACCCAGGACCAATCGCTTGTCAAAGCAGACTCGGTAACCTGGCGGCTACAGAGCCCTCAATTCAACTTGTTGATAACTATTGTTGAATATCAATACTTTCTTGCCTTGCTAAAGTCTTCGAAACAGCCGTTCATCGTTTCCTGAGCAATGCGGCAAAACCTTTGATTAGCGAATTTCAGCATATTTTCGTCGAACTTCGTTCTACAACGACAAACCTAATGGCTTATACTATCACGTTGTTCCCTTTCAATTTATGTAGAAGCCTTCGACCTTGTTCCGCACACGTTTGTAATCGGCAAATTTGCCCATCATACCTACGTAAACGTAGGTACGTAAACGATCTTTCGGCTGTCGTCTGGAAAATCATTTTTTGTTGACAAGCTCTAAATATTTCAGGTAATATCATCCGCCTTAGCCTTAGATTGCGCCGCCTTGCAAAGCGACATCGATCAACTCTCGATGTGCAGTGATGAAAACGGCATGACTGTAAACATCAAGAAATATAAGGTAAAGTATCTTTTACTCTCTGCTCTTTGAGTTCCCATACAATATTGGCTCGAACGTCCTTGAGCGGGTGAATTCCCTAAGTGACTTAGGTGTGACATTAGATCACAAACTGTGATTCAATGGGCATGTTGCATTAACTGCAGTCAAGGCTTTTTCTGTTCCGGGTACCGTTCGTCGCCATGCAGCATTTATTACAGACTTTTCGCTTCGCTCTAGCTTGTGGTGATGACTGCGATGTCGATCTTCCTCACGTTGCGAAAGTGGAGAGGGCTTCACGGTCAATATTGGTTGACAATGGAGATTACCGCTAGGAGCTGCTCAGCTAAGGTTTTACAGGAACGCTTAACGGCGATAGCTTCCGACATGAATTGGACGAACTCTTCCGTCGTGAAAGGGACCTAGATCTGCGAGGGTAGCTGCAGAGGCAAGACGATGCTGGGCTGAACGTGATGGCTGAAGGTCGGTGATTAGTGCGCCTGCGACTAGGCTGATTTGTTTGCTGATGCTTGCTGTCGAATCCACTTGAACTGCGATCGCTTCGGACAGGTAGGGTTGGTGGCGTGATGGTTTCCCTCGCAGTTGGCGCACTTCAGCTCGATGTCATCGGGTTGTACGTAGATCGCATTTGAATGCGCACCGGCACACTTGTCGCAACGCGGAACCTTGTTGCAAGTTTTGGTTGGGTGACCAAACCAAAGGTATTTGGTACACTGGATTACATCACGATGCTGTGAGCCGTAGGGCTCTCACCTCCCGATTTATTTCCTTGTTGGAAAAGGAAAGGAACTAATCTGAATTTCTCACAGAAAAAACTAGGCACGCCTTCTTCGGAACACTGACCTTTTATTTCGTGACTGATGTGAACACACAGAATTCAGCATAAGGATAGCTATTACTTTGCGGATATAGGTATGTAGTTAGCGGCCGGATTTCCTGTTTCTTCTTCTCGAAAGCATGGATTTAGATCTGCGCCCGCGTATGTAGCGTTTTTTTTTGTATCTTTTTTTTCTCTAGTAATTATATTAGTGCTGCGTATAGCCTAAAATTAATCTCACCGGTAAGTTAGTTTGCATGCTTCGCTCTTGATCTGCATAACGATAAACGCGCGCCGACAAAAAACAACTACTCGCTTCAATTACCTATATATAAACGGTCGCGGCGGCAACTGGTACAAAAAGAACGTTCGTTCGCCGGCCGAAAAAGCCTTTGGTATTATTGTTTCGTTTAAGTAATAAATAGAAAAAGAAACATACTGTGACTGTACCCTAGAGTTCAGCAAGGAATCCTGGCAAAATATATAGCCGGCTGGTTGTTGTTATCCTAGCTTGATTTTTGCTTCGATTACACACTAATGTTCGTCTCTTTGCCGCGGAATCACACAATCATTTGATGCCGTCATTTTTAAGTAAAAAACAGTACATTACAAAAAGAATTACACAAATTTGATCGTCGTCTTCAATCGTCTATCAAAAAGAGAGCTTTGGCTGTTTCGTAGAGCGCACTGGGCGTTCAGTTTTACACAAAAAAAAATCCACTGTCGGTTGGCTTTTCCCCCTAGTTAAAACGGACGTTAGCACTGTGTTTTTTTCTTGCTACTTAGTTTGGTGATTTTTGTTTGCATTTGCCTAAGGTTTCCAACGATGGATGGATTTCATCATATGTGTGTGTGTGATTTTTGTCTTATTTCCTTTAGTTACCTAATAACGTTAGTTAGTATTAACTGGCTAAAAACTTATGCTAAGTCGGCTATCATTTTTCTTTTCATTTCAGTTTGCGGGATATCCGAAAAATGGCACAAAACTGTGACAGACGAAAATCAATAATTAACATATCATAGTAACGAGTAACGCAAAATAGGAAAGAACGGGAACAAGATAAGCTTAGTTTGCTAGAGGAACGTTTGCGTGAGAAAAATATCCGCTGAAAATGACTAGAAATAGTTAATATTGCGGGGAGATTATAATTTGACTAGACAAATAGCTTTCAACTGAAACAGGCTCGCATTGAGTGCACTTCTAGTAAACATAGTTTTCGATATTTTGATATACAATATAGGAATAGGAGTTTTCTGGCTGCTGTCCGTTGCACGATGAATGCGACTGCTTCGCGGACGATAACTCATCTAATTCAAAGTGTCACTTTCGAATTAATTTGGCGCCTCGAATCGATAAATATGTACAAATTCAAATTTTGTTCACTATGCAGTAACCACCCACAAAACTGCGGTTACATTAGCTTTCTCACCGTTAGTACTACTTTAGTAGCATGAACTTTTACATCTACTGTACGACAATTATCGACTGATGATCATCAACGACTAACGAGATGATATGTGGAAAGCTGATTACGCATGTATTTTTTTTTTTTGATCATGAATAATGTTCCTATTGACACGACGACGAAACGAACGCGTTAAGCATGGCGTTGAAAAACAACCGCGATATATGATTGAAACCGAAAAATGGTCTGATTCTCGCTTTAAGCTGTGCACACAACGTTTAACATTCAAACACTTCTGCATCCGCAGGCAGACACTTGGCTGCAACTGTCATAGTAACAGAAACTTTGCATGTGATATGTCAATGATTTAATTAAGTTTTATTGTTTCCCCCAAGCCCGTCCCACTATTACCTACTGTCGTGATGAGTGCAGCAAATTTCACTTCAATCGTTGTGTAACATTTGCCAAAGCCACCGCAAATGCTTGCAGGGCCGAAAATGGATACTGGAAATCGAGTGTGTATGCATTTCCATCGATACGACCGAACTGCATCACCTGTCAAAGGTAATAGACCCAAAATTAATATATTTAAAAAAAAATAGGACAAACGTTCAAACGAACCTGCTTGCCACGAAACTCGATCTGAAAATTTTTGGCAGACTCCTGCGTTACACGGCCTCCAAAATCCAGCTGATAAACCTGACTGTTTTCATTCCACATCGGTGCCTTGTTGTGCATCACAAACTCCCGCCTGACCGGAGCTGGCGGCAGCGAGGAATTCGCAACACCGTTCGGTTCTATTTTGACCCGTTTCAGCTGAAATCATTTCGCCTAAAGTAGTCCACCGGAATGAAGAAATAAATCAAACTCACCTTTTGCCTAAGTTGCGCCTTCTGAAACGTTTCCAGATCCCGGTACTGCTTGTTACTCGCGCTTCCTCCGCTGCTGTCGTCGGTCTGGTTTTGGGTTTGATTTTCATCGTCCGAACTGATATCGGCTTGCTGTTTTTTCCGCTGGCGACGGTTCAACAACGGCGAGTTTAGGATGTGCCGAATCGGCGATGCACTTTGGTGTCGTTTGTTCTTTTTGCTCGGTGCTGGTGATGCCGGGGAGCTTCGCGGCATTCGTTGACTTGCCGGCGAAGAAGGTGGCGTCAGTCTGCCTTCGTCCAAATCCCTCAACCTGCTGATAATGTTTTCCAAAGTGGTGAGGGCTTGCGCGTGCAGCGAAACCGATGCTTTCTGCTCGACGGGAGTGATTTCGACTGGCTGCAATGGAGGCCCATCGCCGTTATTGTTCTCACTGCTGGGTCCGGGACAGCTCTCGTTTCGACGATGCCGCCGTGGAGATTCTTCCTTTTTACGACCTTTTCGGCTATCGCTGCTGCTCTCTTTGGCATCCGCTTTTCGGCCCATAACCGGTGTACTGTTTTCACTCTGAAGCTTAGAGGAATCGCTTCGATTCAACGAACGATGCCTCCGGCTGAACAGTGGACTGTCCGTGAAACTAGTCACGATTTCGAAGTTTTTCCGAATTTTCGACTTGGGCGTAGTACAAGTACCATTACCCTCACCGTTGCTACTGCTGCCATTGTTGTTGTTGTTGTTACTATTACTAGCATTGTTATTTTTCCTATCGAATAAGCTCTTACTACAACCAGGTCCATTGGGAACTTCCTTCAACACCAAGTCCCCGTTGTTACTGTAAGCCGAACTAATGTACTGCTCCAGAATGGATCGTTTCGATTTCGGAGGAACCTGCGGCGGTTTCGTGCTAACTATGTCCACATAGATGTGATTCTGCTGCTCCTCTAAGCTATTGTTTTCCCTATCAACAACCGACGACGAACATTGAGCATTGCCGCTTTTGCGACACTTGACGCACACCGATTCCGTAGAATTGACCGTCGGTGAGATCGCCTTGCAGATGGCGCAACTTTTTGGCTTTTCCTTGCGGTTCAAGATGGGTGTCCTAGATATCGGCTGGCCGGCTCCAGTAACCCCAGGAAACTTCACCGAAGGGCGACGCTTGGTGGAGCTGCTCGTGGCAGCACCGGCCAGTGCAGGACGCATTCGCTCGATCTGATCGGAAGATGAGTATTCAGTCTCGTTCTCTGATAGTTCGTTCACTTTGGGCATCTGTCGGAAAAGATTGATCAGATCACGGTTTAGATTTGGCGAGTCCTGCAGGATATCACAAGAATCTAGACTTTTAGACTTGCAGTCCTGTCGCAGGCGAGCCTTCTTCAGGTCGTCAAAATTTTTCTTGTACTTTTTTTGGCGTTTTTTATCCACCAGAACCAGCCGCTTGTAGGGGGTTTCTTTACGCATCATCGATAATACGGCATCGCTGGGAACTATTTCTATATTGTCTAGATAGCCTACACTACAGCTGCGCGTGATGGATTCCGGGATTCCGCTAGCCACTACCGGTGTCATCGAAACTACAGTTGGGGTTCGCTTCATACCGGACTCGGGTCTGCTTGGATTACTACTGGTTGCGACGCCGCTTGTACTTGGTTCCGGTACTGTCGGGGTGTTTGCGTTGGTTGGTGTTTCCTCGTCAATAAACTTTAGATTCTGCTTTCTAGAAACTACCTGTTTGCTGCTGCTTGGAGTGGAATGTGTTAGATCTCTACTGGTACTAGCTTTGGCTTCCATTCGTTCGAGATTGAGATTGAGGTTCAGCGGAACCGGATTAACATGCGACTGGTTGTTCACTCGATTGTGGTCCGAAGACATCAAAGCATTTTTCACCTGAACAACATTATTTACGTAATCGGTGTTACTGGAATAGCTCATCAAAGTTGTCTGACCGGCCGGTGGTCGGTCGAATATAATGTCGCTTGGTGCAACAGCATTTTTCGGCGACTGGAGAGTTGGAACGGAACCTTCACAGTATAGTGGTGAGATGGCAACGCGAGATTGACTACTAGAAGCCGAGGAAGGTCTACTGCATTGGCTAACTAAGCTAGAATAGCTGATCCCTTGGCGGGGAGGCGTAGCCACCGGTCGGGAGGGCTCACCGGAATCGGCGCCATCCGTGTCGTCTTCGTAGGATTCGGCACGGGCCAGTGGTCCAAGCTGTGGCAATGTGGGACGTGAATTTGAAGCGGAAGCCAAAGAAGATGGAGTTTGGCGTCGAGGACGCGACGGAAATCGGTTCGGTCGTGGCGACATTGGAGCAATCGGAGGTGCAGCCTCGCCAAGCTTACGCGCTCCGGAGGGAGCCTGTGCTTGGTTGTGTTCCTCTTCATCTTCGGAGAAAATATTCGGGTTGAAGCTCGGATCGGGTCCGGTCGGAAAGTCGTCCCGCAGTTCCGTTACTACCAGCGTCATTTGACGAGGCTGCAGATGAAGTAACGAGGTTTTGTACGTAACCTGGCCGAGATTTGCCGGCAGAGTCTTCGCCAGGCCGTGGATTTTAAACTTCGTACCCCAGATGTTGGATGTGACTTCCACCAGTTTAACATGCTGAAACCGGAGAGGAAATTTGGTGTATTAATAAAATTGTTTGCAACTGCAATATTGGTGCGTACTTCAGGTAGAGTGTCGAGGTATGCCAAGTCTTCGTTTGTTTCCGCACTGTCGGAGTTTTGGTTCGGTGATCGATCGCTACTGCTTGGATGACGCTTTTTCGTACGAGCCTTTCGTTTTCTGGATAGTCTTGGAGAACCTGTGAAATGAAAATTTAGGCGAAAATTTTATTTTTCTTCGAAATTATATGAGGTATTTTTTCATTTTCATAATAGTAATAATAGTTTTGACAGTTTTACATTAAGGGGGATATTCATACGAACAAAAGTGCTGAAGACCATAATTGACAAAATGAAAGCAAAAGATGCTAGGAAAAAAGTTCCACTTTTCGCCCTTTTGGATCACTGTGCGGTGGTTGCTGTAAACCGCACTGCATTTTTTTAGCTATTATGACTATTGAGTAAGCGATAAGCTTATGAACTTTTTTATGCGTGCTCTTGTGTATTTCGATTTATCCTTCCTTCATTGCTTACTCTACTTTATCCATCTCATTCCTCATGATAGTACTGTTTCCGATTATAGCCATCCATAGCGAGGCATTTAACTATAAAAATGAATTTTTGCACTATTAAGTGCCTGAGTTCTTTTGTAACTCAACAATCAGCTCTAACAACCATGGAATTGTTTATAGAATGACCCATTTAAGTTGTAATATCAAAGAGAACACAATATATAAGTTCAAGTGTACTTACGGCAACCATCATCCACGTCGCTTTCCGAACTTTCCGAGCGTCCATTGGTACCAGTAGTGGAGTGACTCGACGCCGATGAACTCTTGGTGGTGCTGGTGGTCGTCGAATCGGACGAATACATACAAAAACTGGATATTTCTGAAAGATAGAAAATTTCAAAAGTGGGTTTCTTCGACTCTACCGTACCTAGCACACGTACCATCAACCTGGGGATCAAAAATTACAAACTCTGGCCGAATTTTGGATGTTCGTTTACCCTTTAGCAACGGAACCAGCCCACCAAGAAACTCGAGATAGAGCGTGTAGCAGGTGCCGGAACTCTGGTTGGCGTCGTCGTCGTGTCGAATCATTGTGCAGTGAAGACGGGTGGAACAAATTGGAGGCCGAGACACGAACTCTCGCAGCGACTTCAGATCCGGAACACAACACTGAAAGCGAGACGAGATATAATAACACCAGACGACCATAATCGCGAAACTTACTCTGATTGTTTGTGCAAACAAATTGCCAATTAACGCCTTTATTCGTCCAGGAAGTGGTAATTTTGGTAACATCGCCTCTGAACTTAGCGACGCTTGCACTTGCAAGCGACAAAACAGTTGCAGTGAGGCAACCCGTCGAGAAACCCATGCAATATGAACTTGAGTTCCGGTAGCAATGAAGATTCGTTTGTCGTTATGACCCCAAGTCAGAGCCGTTACAGGTGTCTGGAATGGAAACAGAATTGTTATTCACTTCCAATCAAAGTTGTTTACTGATTCGTACCGTGTTACAAGGAACCTTTGCTGAGTACAACAGAGTTCCTGATTCAGTGTAAAATTTCAACATATTATTATAGACTTGCGTTCCGTGCGCATCGACCAAGTCCGAAGCGGGAACGATTTCACTACCAGCTACTGCGAGTAATTCCCTTGAGTTACTCCATTCCATCACGATGCCCAACGCTCCGTTCATTCCGGTATGAATATGACAAGGCGAAATATCATCATACGACTTCAGTAGGTAGATGTATCCGTTCTGAAAACTCACCGCTAGCACAAAAGATCGTTTGGCTAAAATAAAGTCGTACTGTTAGTGGCTATTTGAATCACTTTAGACTCCTAAACCTACAAGCATTCGTTACGCCCGGTTCAGTGTCTTCGCCTTCTTCCATTTTGAACTTTTCGCAGGACCATGCCATCGCAGTGATGCCAACCTCCGAGCACAACTGCACCTGAGACACCATAGCACCGTGCACATCCATCACAATAATCTGACCCTGAGTGGTACCGAAATAGACCTGCTGGTCATCGGGTGTCCAGATGCCACAAGTGATTGTAGCGTCCAGATTGAGCATCGACGACCAGTACCGTTGACCGGCAACAGAGCCAACCAATACGAAACCATCCTGTAAACGGCAATCCCATCATCAGTTCTTATTATGCAAATTACAACCACCACCACCACATACCTGGTAGCATATTAGTGCCATACGACCATCGTGCGACCAGGAAAAATGCGTTACCGGCGTGTTTCTGTCGTTTATCAGTTCCACACTCCATCGGCCCTCGTACTTGATCCAGACGAAGATAATACCGGAGCTGTCACAGCTAGCTAGCTTCTGGTATGGCTCGTTCCATTTCACCAGAATTACCTGTTGCATGCAATAACAGCAGCACGGGAGAGAAACAATTCGATTAGATTAATTCCAGGATAGAAAGGGAGCGTAGGTACCCGTACGTCGGATCGATGTCCCCGCAGGTTGTAGTTTGTCCGCAGCGGGTAATCGACACTCTTTTTGCAATGGGACGTGGTGAAGGTAACTCCGACTATACCTCGCACGTTGCCGGTCGCCAGCCAGCCCTCCTGATAGTAGTTGGTGCGATTCAACTTCCAGCCTTCCTCCTGAGCAAACGAAGGAAAAAAGAGAAAGCTACGATTAGTGGTGGGTGGGGTGGTTCACGTTGCCGCAGCATACACCTTGGACCTTAAATAGTGGTGCACCTCCTCATCGCTGTTCGTGATAATTTATGGGAAATATAATTGGTTTTGCGTCGTTCGTCGTCGCCTGATGGCGCAAACATCAACTGCAAATGTGATATAGTGGCCGATGGCACCGCTTACACACCACCGACCGGTAAAGGAACGCAAGTTGGTGGATTAGTCGAACGTAAGGATTAGACGTTGGGAAAAGGTTAAGCTTTTCCATCTAATTGAATGTTTTGTTTGTTTTGCATAGGATCGGTCGCGACCGGGGTGCGACATCAATATTCAAGACGGTGAAAATAAAACGAAGAGACGTGTGACAGAATGGCGGTTCTTACGAACGAATCGCTGATGATGATTGTTTGTTTGGATAGCTCTACTGATATTTGTTTTCCACTCCGTAGAACGAGGTACAACGAGTTAGTCAAAGTAAAATATTGAAATGAAACTAATAAAATTGACACAGCGCTATTTCTCATGACAATTTACGATTTCTTATTATTATTATTGAACAGATTTTAACAAGCAGTTCATGGTTGAATAGATAAAATGAACATAAAGTAATCACCATTTTTCAATAATAATCTAAAAACAACTAGCACAACATTACGCAAACTTGCACCAATCACTTCCATGCTTTTGCAGTACGAGGAGTGAGGCTTTACAGTAATTATTCATTCGCACCTGAATGATGGGAATGATGAGATGGAATGGAAGAATGGTTTATTTTCTTCAATTCTTCCATTCCACTGCAATAGATTTAAAAGGTGCTCACTGCATGGCATAAAGATATTTGGCATAACGCATGACGCTCTTTTGGCATAAATAATAGTTTAGTTAGATTTTGTTTTGTTCAATCCCAAGTAACATTTTTGTTGTACAATAGCTTACCAAGCACTTGTTCCACGTGAATCAGCTGTACAACAGTTTAATAAGCTATTATACAACAAACATTACAAGTTTACAAGAGGTAGTCAGTGACAGTGCGGTTACGCCAACAGTAAAAATTAAATTCTTAATGAGGAATCCGTCCGAAAACGACCATGAAATACCTTCACATCATCCTTATCGATCTTCCCGTATTTAATCAGCGAATTCTCGAAAAGCTTCCTTGAGTGGTTCTTTACTTCAGAATTGCGGGTCGCGTTACGATCCAGTAGTACTTATGGTTTGAAACTTCTCAAGCCACATCTCTGTTAAGCATGTTGGACATAGAATTACGAAACTCCCGAAATGTTCGTGCGTTTCTCGCTGACAGCTTTGAGTTTCTTTTGAAAAGAGCTGCCACTTTTGAACGAGTTTTAGTTTAGGATAAGCTGCATTTGCTTCATGCGACTGTCGAATTTGCGGTTGATGGTCAGATGTTCTCCAAATCGTTTCAGGACATCACAGACTATGGGTATGGGATAACTCCACAGTTTAACCGAAATCCGGGGTATCGAGAATTAAACTCTCCACTGTGCTACTCATCGCCAATTCGTTGAGCGTCTCGACACACGCCAGTCGGCTTCAACCTAGTCGAGCCATCTAGCACGTTGGGCCCCTCTATTCATGGTTCTTGAAGCGAACGGATTTCACTGCACAGTCGTCCGGCATCCTTGCGACGTGGCCAGCCCACCGTAGTCTCCCAACCGTAGTTTCGCCAGGTGTACGATGGGAAGCTCTCCAAGTTGTGCCTGCAACTCGTGGTTCGTACGGCTACGCCACTCTTCGCTATCCGTTTGAACTCCGCCAAAAATAGTTCGCAACAACTTTTGTTCAAATACGGCAAGTGCACGTATGACTCGGGTAAGCAAAGTTACTGTCTCAAGTCCGTAGAGGACAACCGGTTTGATTGGTGTTTTGTAGATCGTCAGCTTTGTGCGGCCTCATCCTTGCTGGAAACGTCTTGCGGAGGGAAAATTAGGCACGACTTCCAGCTTGAATGCTACGTTAGATCTCCTTACTCGGATTACTGTCGGCCGGCGGTGACCAGAGATCCCAAATACACGAACTCATCAACGTTGTTTTCTTTGGAGTCTCTTCCTACCACATAAATGGTTGCGGTTGATTTGAAACCCAATCCTCCTAGCCTCCGTTGTTAGTCTGGTATAGATTGCCTCTGCCGTCCCTAGATCTCTAGTACTGATGTCAAGGTCGTCTGCGATGACTAGGAGTTGGCTACTCTTGCTGAAGATTCTACTTCTCGTTTGCCAGCTCGCCGGATCACACCTTCAATAGCGATGTAGAATAACATACAAGACAGTCCATCCCCTTGCCGCATCAATCTGCACGATTCCATAGGACTTGAGTGCTCTCGAAACATGCACGTAGCACATCTTTTGCTACTTGGATAGCTTTGATTAGCCGCGTCTGAAAACCCGTTCTTGTGCATTATCTGCCTTAGTTGGTCGCGCTCGATTGTATCGTATGCTGCCCAAAAATCCGCGAATATGACGCGTGGGTGCGTTATACTCCCAACATTTCTAAATAATTTGTCGGAGAGTACAAATTTGATCTGCACGGGCCCCCATCAAGCCCGCCTGATACTGCCCTACGAGTGCTCTTGCTAATGGTGATAGACGACGTAACAAAATTTGGGAGAACACCTTGAGGCGGCGTTGACCAGCGTTAGGCCGCGATTCACCAATCTAGCCGCTCGCCCTTTTTGTAGATGGGACAAACCACCCCTTCCATCCACTCCTCCGGTAGTTTCTCCTCCTACCAAATCCTTAAAATTACCCAGTGAAGTACCATTGGTAGCGGTTCTTGGCCATCGTTGTAGAGTTCTGCTGGGAGTCGATCCTTTCCGGCGGCTCTATTATTCTTCAGTTGACCGATTTACTATAAGAGATAGAAATTTCATTTCTTCGGCATTGTTACTTACAATTTTATGTTCTTTAGTTGTAGTAAATATTTCATTCAGTTAATTTAAGCCAGCCACAGTATATGCTTTAGACCCGTTTACTATGAGGACCACTATAATGGGTGTTAGGTAGCTTAGTGCAGATATTTCAGAGGATGATAGAGAACCATATTTGACGAAAAAAATCCTTCTACGCATATGGTCAAACCTCAATTGTTACAGAGTTATTGAACATTTTTAGTTTTCGGTTCTGTTTACCATAAATTAGCTCTGATACAAAAAATCAGAGGGGTTGTGTACAAGACACGACCGCATATGTAGGTGACGCAGGACTATTCTCTTTGTAATAATGGTAGCATGTACCCATGCATGTAATCAAACGATTCTTCATGCATGTATACATGCTATATGCAACATATATATATATGCTACATCCCAAGCAACAATGCGAATTTTATTATACTCTTATTGCAGCATTCAAGACCAATTTTGGACTTAAATGCCATCATAAGAGCGTAATAAAACCCAAATTGTTACTTGGGATGCGTTGTATGTAACATTTATCAAAGTAGTAACAGTGTTGTAAACGTTCAATCCTCAATAGATTTCAGAGCTGTTTCTATGTGCATATGGAAATAATTTAACAAAATCAAGAACACAAACTATTGCTTTTCTACTACCTTACAGAAATTAAAGATTGTTTGTATTACAATGGTTCCCCCACGTTGAAGAGATTTTACCATTTCAATCCCATTTTATCAACAGCACATCTTTTCACTACACTTCCAATGCAACAGCAAACATGCGTATCGATACAGAATCATACAAGTTATAACCGAACATTTCAGCTGTACCGCACTTTTCCAACACAGATATCAAATTCGCCTAGGTTTTATCGTGTCACCGTAATCTGTTCGGGCAATGGACTTTAGTCATCTTTTCTGGCACATTTCCCTAACACAGACATCAAACTGGACTAGCTTTAATCGCTTTCGTAAGAAATTTGTCGGCACGAGGGGCTTTATTGACGAGGAAGCTTTGTCATTTGATTTGGCTTACTTCCCAACCACAGATATCAAATTGATATAGGTTTAGATCATCGTAAATAATCTTTCAACCAATCACGAAGCGAGGATTTCCAGTTGGACAATGCTTCATTATTTCCAATTTTTCAATAGCTCAGCATCAAGAATCCATACTTTTCTTCATTTGGGTCAATTCTTAGATTTTCCGATCGATTGGTGTAAAACTATTGAAAACCGTTTAAGAAACCGCTTAGCTATTAGCGTTCAAAACCTGACCACTTTTCGAGAAAGATTTGTTTTTAACAGCACCCTATCCCAAACCATACCGTAAGACGTAGTCCTACGTCAAAACTATGCCAGCTAGCGCAATTCGGTCATTTTCATTGTAATGAAAATTCGTCTTAAAGCTCCTACTTTATGAGATTTAGTAACTTTTTAGAAGCAAAAGGCTATGAAATAAGTGTTTCTTAAGGCGTTTTTATCAAATTTCTCCTGCAAATGTATGATAAACCTGATGGCTGTTATTCACTAATTTAAAGCGCTGGTACCGTTCTCCAATTCGTTCTTTGGCGTAAAACGCCGATCTCTTTTAGTTTCGTTGTAATTTCATTTTAAACCTATCGTATTAGGTGTTGAATTAGTATCTGAAAACTGCAAGAATTCATACATCACGCATAGCACACTAGATTACGGCGTGCGATGAACACAGTCTGACACGTATGAGAACCAATAACAATGTTTTTTTCATAAATTGAGGTTTCGCCCCAACTTTTGGTTGCAAAATCTTGTAAAACTTAAGTTTATTCGCTGGCAGCAGCTCTTGAACCTGTAGTGTGGAAACGATGCATTTTTACCCGGTTCAGCACGTTCCACACCTCCATGGTGACCAGGAACTGTGCCGCAATTTGTTGCCTTGTGCTTGTCTTGAAATCATTTCCCACGATTCGCAAAATTTTATGGTCAATCGCTGACCCCACTTGCCGAAGAGGCTGAAGCTTCCCTCGAAGCCTCGTTGAAAACAACGTTCCTTCTCGGAGGCGACGGTGCGTTGGCATAGACGTCCCTGAATTAAAATCATTGTGCAACAAAACGAACACTTCTGGATTTGTGTGCACTTACTTGCATTAGGTAGCCTGCTGAGTTGCTACACATTCAGCGAAGCCATAACAAAGGTAAATGTCCGCGAGTTCTTCCGGAGAATACATTTTAATGCTGTAATCCTGTAATCGTTTTCAGAAACGTGTCAGAGAGACCCGAGAAGTCAGTTTCTTGGATATATTTTGAGCCGATGTGGACAGTCCGGAATATCCGTTGTCGGTTCTACCGGAACTCAAAATTGTCCACACACTTAAAAAAAAGTGCCGAAGTCAGCAAAATTTTGCCGAGATTTGGACAGCCGAGCGTTCGGTAAAATTTTTTATGATGTCAAACGTTAGTAAAGATCCGTAAACGTCGATTTGCAAAACTGGAATTTTCACCGAACGCTCGGCTGTCCAAATCTCGGTAAATTTTGCTGAGTTTTTTAAGTGTGCATGACGAATTTTCTTCAGTAATATGACCAAAGGGGTATCAAATCACAGGATTTTTCAATACGAGTGGAAATGGACTCTTGGATGTATTTTGAGCCGATCTGGACATCCCAAAAATCAAAATGGTCAATTTTGAGCCCCGGGAGAACCGACAACGGATACTTCGGAATATCCACATAGGCTCAAAATACATCGAACTTGTATTGAAAAATCCTGCGATTTGATACCCCATTTGCCATCCCCAGCAGCATTTTAGGTTTTATTACACTCTTATGATGGCATTTAAGACCAAAATTAGTCATGAAGACCGCCATAAGAGTACAATAAAACATATACATTGTTGCTTGGGATATTACTGAAGAAAATTCGAAATGGCCAATTTTGAATTTCGGTAGCACCGATAACGAATGTTCCGGAGTGTGGAACATGAACCAGCGCTCTACAGGATAATGTAAGATACATTTTTATCGACCACAAATGAAATGGATAACTTTTGCGCACTTTGTTAAGCAGATGTCTATTTTTATTTCAACTGCCACTCATGACGTCAAAAAAAAATCCACTGCGATCTGGAATATCTTCGGGAAAATGGATCCATAATTGACCAACCTATTTTTATTATAGTCACTTTAACCAGCTTGGATCACTCGCGACCTCTGCGGGGTTGGGATTTGAGCCCGGATCCTCGGCGTGAATGCTAACCACTACGCCGGGACTGACCCCAATTGACCAACTTATTTTTTTCGTTAAAGACCAATCTATTGTGGTGCTTGCAATTGCATAAAAATCTAATGAAAATCAGTGGAGATAGAGCGAAATGTGTAACTGAAAGTACCTACATTTTTGATATCGGAGATGTAAAGGTTAAAAAAGTAAATAAATAAATAAATACCAGCATATTTCACGTGTCAGGATGTTTCCTTGCTCAACTTTTACTGATACCCTACATGGACATGGTAACACAAATTGAGCCGTTTGCAGTAAGCAAACATCTAAATTTCAATAATTATGGCATCCGCAATAAACTCGAATAAAAATAGCACCGTGAAAGGAACAATCACTATTTTTAGTATCGAATGTCTATTTTCTTCACTGCACGACAAATATAGCGAAAATATAGCGTGCCTGTTTGCTGTTTGGCAAATAATTAATTCATTCAAATTATGTATCGACTCATTCTTCTCCAGCTTTGGCAGTATGCAAATAGAAGGTAAATATAAATATTTTGACCGAACGGAGACATCTGTGTTACGTTGGACAAACGAATTACCAACAAACGAATCCAATGCTAAGCTTCATTCGCTAAGGATAGTTGGGTTTTATGTTTCTTCCACCGGGGGTGGAGAAGTGGTAGCTCGAATTAATGAAACCAAATTGGTATTCTTTGAAAGGAAAAAAAACTTTATCACGCCAGTTTTTTATAAATTGGTACACTATATCATATAATTCTCCCGGTTGGCCTCGAGGTATGACACTGTTCTAACAAGCCAGTCGTCAAATGCTCAAATCACGGCTGGGAGAGGTTGTAAGAGTCTATAGCATTGTAGTACTAGCCCCGCAATCGTCGTCGACCTTAGCAGTTGGCTGTGAAGTCTGTCGAATAAATTCTAAATTCTGAAGGCGGGGTGTTCTTACAATGAGACAGAAAATATGTGTATCTGTACAGCATTGAAAATTTTCAATCTGAATAATCATACTGTAAATTCCGGGAATTTAACTTGCGGACTCACCATTTGTTGAAGACTTTAAGGCGGCCTACGATTCAGTTGAACGAAATGAGCTGTGGCGGATTATGCTTGAACATGGGTTTCCAACCAAAATGATTAGGCTGATACGTGCTACCAGGGATGGTTGGATCACTTTGACTCAATTTTGATTCATTTGACAGTACCGTCTCAGCCGAGCCAAATATGACAATGTTATATATGGGACATTTATAGAGCTAGTTCTAATCTACAATTTTTTTAACAAAGTTTTGCTGTATCGTTTGTAGTTAAGTTGCTACAACGCTAGTAACTCATCAGTGACTAAATGAACGTTCATTTAGTCACTAACAAGATACTACCATTGTAGCGCCGTAACTACAAAAGATACAGCAAAACTTTATTCAGCAAAATTATAGATAATAACCTGTTCTACAAATGTCTCGTATATAACTTCGTCATATTTGGCCCCGTTAAGACGGTACTGTCAAATGAATCAAAATTGAGTCAAAGTGATCGAACCATCCCTGCGTGCTACCTTACCTTACCTGGTTCAAAATTAGGTGTCAGAATAGCGGGTGAGACATCGGACTCGCTTGTGACGTTAGAAGGTTTGAAACAAGGTGATGGGCTATCGAATTTGCTATTCAGCATAGCATTGGAAGGTATTATTCGAAAGGCGGGCGTGTAGAAAAACGGTAGGATCATCACGAAATGCCACATGCTACTAGGGTTCTCGGACGACATCGATATCATCGGTGTTACCCGTAGAGCTGTGGAAGAAGCGTACACGCATCTTACGGAGGATATGGATTGTCATAAACTCTGCCAACATGAAGTATATGGTGGCTAGTAGAGAGCGCGGTAGCCCTGCAGGTGTGGAACTGCGGTGGTGATAGATGGAGATACTTTTGAAGTGGTTGACCTATTAGTTTACCTTGCTACGTTACTGACTTGGGACGACGATATGAGCCGTGAAGGCGAATAGCGGCTGCTAACAGGACCTTCTAAAAAAGACCTTGAAAAAGACCTACCGAGTAGCTCTTGGTGTTTTGAGCGTAAGATGCTGCGATCAATTCTTTGCGACATATATAAGAGGAAGGTGTGTGCAGCAGGCGCATGAAACACGAAATTTACCAAGTATGCAAAGATGCGGATATTGCGATGCGAATAAAACACGGCAGGTTACAATGGGCTGGCCACGTAGCAAGGATGCCGGATGAAAGACATGCGAAAACAATATTCAGCAGAGAACCCGATAGATGCCGCCGACTGCGAGACAGACCCCATGCCCTTTAGATGAGGACTGATGACAAGAATGCTAGAATAACGGATGTTAGAGCCGATTGGAGAGTGGCAGCCCAAGACCGTCAAGCATAGAGATGACTCCTAAATTCGATAAGCGGATTGTTACCGAAATAGTAAAAGTGAAATATGTAATCATTAGCACAGCATTTTTCCAATGAATCATACTTGTTTTATTCCTCATCCTCAGTATCATCTTCACGTTGCGTTGTTGCGTATAGTTTCATTTACTCATTCAAGACGGTTCACAGCACAATTATGTTAAGTGCTGTAATGTAATTGTTCTAGCATCACAAGAGTTAATATGTCGGTAGCGATGCAGCATTAGGAAGCACTCAGGCGACTCAGGCGTGATTGTGAATTGTGCTACCTCACTAAGCGCTGCCGTGTGTTAGTATATTACCGAATTATCCCTAATTACTGCCATTTGTTATCCACCACCTTAGGCGTTCACTTCGTCCCGGAGTCGATGATTCAACTTTTCACGATTAAGCGCGAAACCAGGGAAATTCATAGTGATTACTTGCATTACAATGAACTATTAAACCTAACCTATTTGCTTTTGTCCAAAATTGGTGCATTTGACACAAATTATGTAACGTAGACCACATTTAGAAGAAAATTTAATTTTCTTTAAGAGCTGTTTTCGATGGGAGCTTGTTTTCGCCATACTTACGGCAAGCAAGCAAGCAAAAGATACATTTCGTATCAATCAAATTTCACTGGTCCGCAAACAGTATTTAGTCTACCATGGCACGATGCAGACAATCGATTATACGGTAGTCGACGGAAAGGGCCGAGTGGACGAGAAATTTGCACCTCGAAAACTTTCCGACGGCAATGTGGCTCATTCAAGAGAAGGAAGGCTGGCGCCCTGGGCCGACACTACCAATCAACTCGGTTTTAGTTGGTGGTCCTTTTGCCCATACAGTCGATGCCGGAAAAAGCGAACGGAACGGAAAGGACAAAGTTGCCTCCAAAGCAGAGCCGATCCCGTTTTTTTTCTTGGTAGGTATAGCATGCCTTTCGCATGCGTTACGATACGATAGACTTTTCATATCCCGAAGCTTGCTTGCTTTCTATTATTCGCTTGTATCAATGTCAAGGCATGCTTGGGAAAAGAAAATGTCTAACTTGTTTGTTTGTTTGTAAAGTGACGTTTCGGGTTACGTAATACTGGCAAAACCTATTTGATTTAATAACAGCTAAATTTATTACCCAATAGAAGCTGTACGGTTTCCTAACAGAAAGTTTTGCAGTAAGATCCAAAAGGATAATCAATGCAATGATTGTTTGGTTGAGTATATACAGGGTATTAAGTAGCTTAGCACTAAAAATTCTCTCGCATTTGACGAAAAAAATTCTATGCCTATGGTCCAATCTCAATCGTTGCAGAGTTATTGAACATTGTTAGATTTCGGTTCTGTTTCCCTTTAGCTTAACTCTAGTACAAAAAGTATGCTGACTAGCTCAATTCTGTTACTTTCATTCGAAAACTGAGAAAATTTTATAATGAAGATTGCCCTTAAACCTGCTACTTCATGAAATTTAGAAACTTTTCAGAAGCAAGAAGCTTTGAAATAAGTCTTTCTCAAGGTGTTTTTATCAAATTTCTTCTAAAAAAGTGTAATAATGTTGATTGCTTTATCTACCAATTTGAAGCTCTGGTACTGTTGTACAATTTGTTCTTTGACGTGAAACGCCTATCTCTCTGTCTCTTTTAGTTTCGTTGCAATTTAGTTTTAAACGTAACGCGTTGAGTGTTAAAGTAGTATCTGAAAACTGCACGAATTCATACATAGCGCATAGCACATTAGATCACCGCGTGCAACGGACACGAATGAAAAACAACAGTATTTCAGCATCAGATTGTGTAGTACTGCCACTAGCAAACAGAGAAGAAAAATGGTCAGCAAACAATTCGTAAGATTCGGTAATTGTCGAGGATTCCTTTCCACTTAGGATGAAAATAGAAGGAATGGAAGAGCTTTTCCGGTAGGAGTTTACAAATGTTCAAAAACTTTTAGGATTACTACGCAAGCCAAATTGCACCCGGTAATCGACACTGGCTTCTTTGGTCCATCTCGTCCAATGATGCAGTGCAATCCAAGAAAGAAAGGTATTCATCAAGTGTCTCAAAATTTATACGGTGATAATTTAGAGGTGCCATTACAACCTTGGTAGCTGGAATGTCAATGGCGGGTGCGTACCATGGGGAGAATCGACGGGAAACAGTAAAGATATTGTGAAAATCACTATTACGCCGTTAACAACAGTTTCACTCTACGACACAACCAACATAAGCAGTTTTACAAAATGATAGGGTAAAAAGCTAAAACTTAGGGCTAAAAACTACTAAACTCGGAATAGCCCTTATTAAACCCCCCCCCCCCCCCCCCCGGAAGATAACGTCTAGCACCCCCAAAAGTGGTATCCGGATTTTGACAAGGAAGGAAGGCGAAGTTCGTTCTCTGTCTGGATTGGAAACGACGAAGAAAAGGAAAAGAGAATCGAGAACAAACAGCAGCTGGCTGTGGACGTCCATTCGGAACAGACGCCACGTTAGTGTTTGTCCATTTAGTGTTCCGCGTGTGGAACATTTTATTTGCCAGTTCGGTCAAGTAACTACGAGTAGTCGGCATTAAAAGTCGTCAAGCCATCGAAACCGGCTGCGAACCAACGAATTGGAAAGTTTCCTGGAACGGCGGCAGAATTGTGGGCACGGCGTTTTCCACGTGGCCGATTATCTACACAGCACGTTACGGCCTGTAGTTCCTGTTGTTATCTGTATACCCTCAAAACGCCCAGTCAACTAGTAACCAGAAAACAGTACTCCGGAACACCAGTAAAGTATGATCGTTGTTGCGTACTATTGGTAAGGTACGATAGTTGTTGCGTACCACGTGTATTTACCGGAGCATCGTCCATTGTGGCCCGTAGTGGCAAGTTTCTACTATAACCTCACTCGCCGCCGGAAGAAGTCCCAGAAGGCATTGGCAGACAAAAATCGTCCGTAAGTTTCATCTGTAATCTATACGCCGGACCGTCGAAAAGTGCTAGTGGCCGATATCGACCGATGTCGTAGTCCTCACACGACACGGGCGTGTTTCCAGGAGGAAACGGACGTTTCGAAGGCTGAAGTTCACTAACCAATGAGTTTCCCCTCCGCATCCGAGCACCAAGAAGTAGAACCCTCGACCACGTGATCTCCGAAACCGAACATCGTCGAGAACTTCGTCGATGGCGCCCAGTGGAATACGCTCCCGTTGAAGATCAGAAACGAGAGTAAGTCAGTCTCTTTATGCCCCGCATGAAACCGGAATGAGCTCCAACGAATTCGGCTGCAACATAACCATTTCCTATTTCCCAATCCTATTTTGTACATCCTTTCAATAAATATGTTATGTTAATATTATTGTTATTATTTAGATGAGAAACTAAAGGTCTGTTTGTCTTGTCGAGCCAACTGTTGTCTGTGATATACAAGTAAGTATAGAGGTCGTCGTTCTCTGCAAGCAGTGTTATGCGAGTCGACCCTGAAGGAAAGAGTGACGCTGAGCTAACCATTTGTTACATCGGTTACATCACAGAGATCTCTTGATCAGGAAAACAGTACACAGAGAGGTAGAGTGTTCGTCTAAGGTAATTACTCTAGCAGCAGGAATCAGGAGGAATTTGTCGTATTGTACTCCACCCTCTCCATTAAACGAATTGGCAGTTGCTGAAATCACCATAACTGAAAATTCTGTAGTCTATAGCCTCTTTTTCACGTAACTTACGGATCTATAAACTTGACTACCTTGCTTCTATCGGGACAGATGTAAACTACTACAAGTAAAAACTTCGTTCCTCTAATAACGGGTGGCAACTAAAATTTTGCAATTTTTTCGCGGCCCTCAACAAACGAGCTCAGAGAGATATGAGAGTATGTATGTATTAGCTCTCTCTCTCTCTCTCTCTCTCTCTCTCTCTCTCTCTCTCTCTCTCTCTCTCTCTCCTCTTTTTGTCAATATTTTTTGTTTTGATTATGCTTGCCCAGCTTTGCTTAAAATGGCGTCGAAACAAGAAGCATTTTGGGAGCGCGTTGTACACATCTACGAACTGCAACAGAAATCTCGGCAAAAAGTATACGATACAACATTTAAAAAGCAAATATGTTGCGGCTTCGACTGTTTACCATATCCTAAGATATCCAACAACTATTCGCAAGCAAGGTAGTGGCAGACCAGCCAAAATTATGGACGCAGCAGGACAAAAAGAACTTTCATGGCTATTTTTCGAGCTTCGATTACATCGATATACGTTGAAGGTGGATCCAAACAGCTAAAGCAGTCATCTTAGCTGGTTTCATTTACGATGACCACATCATAGCTGTACTCATCACATGCATGGAACAGGTCGTTTACTTTACTCCTTAAACCTCGTACGTTCTGAAAGTACACTTTAATACCATTGGATCATGTTATTGATGTGTAAAGAGAGTCCCAAGCCCAAGATGGAAGCGAGAAAAGCAACACGACTGCTAGACGCGGGCCGGAATTCGAAGACTTCTATAATGTCAACTTTAAAGCGCCCGATATGACCTTTAAATGACGATCGGGAAATGAGGATCGGGCTATCCTATCATCGACCAAGACCGAAGGACCAGGACGACTCTGCTGGCAGGAACCATCGGGACGAATATAGAAGACAGGATGTATCAGGAAACACGACTTTGTCGGGTTGCTTGGAGACTCCCTAAGAGGGTGCTCCCATTATTTGTGAGGAGAACCAACCGGTACCAAATTTATGTTTCTCACTTTCTGAGCTAAATTTGGTTCAAATCCATGAAAGTCGATTGCAAGGATCTTGGATACTTTCTTACTTTTTCGGCGACTATCCGCTTATCGAATCCATGCCGAATTCAGGAGCCGTCTCCACATTACTCGATCTTGGGCTGCCACTCTCCAGTCGCCCCTAACACCCGCTGTTCTAGCATCCTCGTCAACAGCGCTCATCCAACGGGTACGGGGTCTGCCTCGAAGTCATCGACCTCTGTTGGGTTCTCTGCTAAATATTGTTTTCGCTGATCTCTCATCCGGAATCCTTGCTACATGGCCAGCCCATTGTAGCCTGCTGTATTTTAGTCCCTTCACAATATCCGCATCTTTATACACTTGGCATATTTCATGATTCATGCGCCTGCGCCACACTCCTCCGTCTAATATGCCGCCAAGAATTGATCGCAGGATCTTACGCTTGAAAACGCCAAGAGCTCGTCGGTCGCTCCCTTTCAACGTCGACGCTTCGTGGCCGTAGAGTACCACCGGGGGAATTAGCGTCTTATAGAGCGCGAGTTTTGTACGCTACGTTGTTTTGTAGGCTATGGGACCTCAGCTGGCTACGCAATCCGTAGAAGGCCCTGTTGGCAGCCGCTATCCGCCTTTTTACTTCACGGCTCACATCGTTGTCACATGTCACTAACGTACCAAGGTAAACAGATTCGTCGACCACTTCAAAAGTATCTCCATCTATCACCACCGCAGTTCCAACACCCGAAGGGCTACCACGCTCTCTACCAGCCACCATATACTTTGTTTTCGTAGAATTTATGGTAAGCCCTATCCTCGCTGCTTTCTCCTTAAGATGCGTGTACGCTTCTTCCACAGCTCTACGGTTAACACCGATGATATCGATGTCGTCCGCGAACCCTAGGACCATATGAGAATTCGTGATGATGGTACCGCTTCTCTGCACGCCGGCCCTTCGAATAGCACCTTCCAATGCAATGTTGAACAGCAGGTTCGATAGTCCGTCACCTTGCTTCAAACCATCTAACGTCACAAACGAGTCCGAAGTCTCACCCGCTATCCTGACGCTTGATTTTGAACCATCAAGGGTAGCACGTATCAGCCTAATCAGTTTTGTTGGAAAACCATGTTCAAGCATAATCTGCCACAGCTCGTTTCGTTTAACTGAATCGTACGCCGGCTTGAAGTCTATAAACAGATGATGAATCTGCAAGTTGAATTCCCGGAATTTATCGAGGATCTGTCGCAAGGTGAACATTTGGTCCGTCGTGGAGCGTCCCTCTCGAAACCCGCACTGGTATTTGCCAACAAAGGTTTCCTGTAACGGCCTCAGTCTGAGAAACAGGATGCGGGAGAGAATTTCGTATGCCGAATTGAGGAGAGTAATTCCTCGATAATTGCTGCATTCGAGTCGCCCTTTTTGGCCCTTTTTGTAAATTGGGCATATGAGACCTTCCAACCAGTCCGTAGGTAATTACTCCACAGTCCATACCTTTAGTATAACCTGATGGATTGCACAATACAGCCGTTCGCTCCCGACTTTCAAAAGTTCGGCGGGAATGCCGTCCTTTCCAGTTGCTTTGCCGTTTTTCAGCGCTCTCGCTGCTTTCTTAACCTCGTCCGAAGTTGATGGATCCACAGCTTGTCCATCATCGTCAATCGTTATCCTGTTTCTGTTGACCGTGCCATCTTGTTCACCATTCAACAATGCATCGAAATATTGTTTCCAACGCCTAGCCACCTCCGATCTATCGATAATCAGGTTCCCCTCCTTATCGTTGCACATAACAGGAGTTGGCACGGTCCGGTTCCTGATTCCGTTGATCGTATTAAAGAAGCTTCTCGTATCGTGCCTCTCGAAGCAATTCTCTGCCTCCGCAAGAACGCGAACTCAGTGCTGACGTTTCTTACGACGGTGAAGTCTCTTTTCGGCAGCTCTAGCATCTCGGTATCTCTCTCTGCTCTGACGTGTCACAGTTGCAGCCAAAATGTGACTTCTGGCTCGATTTTTCTTATCAGTCGCTGGCATTCTGCGTCAAACCACTCACTGGAAGTGGCTGCAGCAGTAGTACCCAACACTTCCCGCGCTGTAGTACTGATCGCGTCGTGGATGTGTCTTCACTGTTCGTTCAGGTTCTCTCCGAGATGTTCACCGATCCGCTCATTAGTCTTCCGAGAGTACTCTGCAGCAACTCCCTCCGCTGATAACCGCCGAATGTTCAGTCGTATCTTTCTCGTTGGCTTCGATTTGAATAGGTTGGACAACCGGGCGCGGATCTTGCTTATTACGAGATAGTGGTCCGAGCCAACGTTTAGTCCCCGGAAGGATCGCACGTCTGCGACATCAGAAAAGTGCCAGCCATCAAGTGGGCCTCCACCTAATGACACGCTTCATTTGTTTTCCATGTAATACGAAACCGACTCCATGCTCTGCTTTATCGTCGCCACTGTAGCAGATGTGATACTTGAATGTCGTGCCCGCAATGGGATCTACTGCGCGAAATTCACGTTCTCCCGTCTTCGGTCACCGCACTTCCTGGATGGCTGCATCCTCGACCTTCATCTTCTGCAGCTCTCTTGACGTGCCGGTTCAAGTAGAGTTCTGACATTCCAAGTACCAAGTTTCCAGTAATCGTTGTCCTTTTTCTTTTGCCTGGGTCCATGCCGATTATCCGGTTGTAGTTCCTTTCCTGAATTTCTCCTAGCGAAAATTGTTTAAGCATACTGCCTTACTGCCTTACCCAGTCTCGCGGAAAGGGCTGCTGTCTTGGGTATAGCTGGCGAGACACAGCGTTTCATAAGTCAGCCGTCCGCTCCGGATCAGTCGCTGTTGTATGCCGCCCCTAAACTGGGATACAACCGCATACCTGGTACGGAAACGGTGATTCACCGCACAGTGGAATTACCGTCGCGAGCCGCCCCTAACCTGGAGTCAGACGCTCACGGCTGGCAAGGCTGTTCCTTTTGGACCTTGGATACTTTGCGTAAAATTACCCTAGTACCCTAGATTTTTAGATTTCAAAAGTGCAATACCTTGAGAGTGGCCCTTAACGTCTTGTCCCACTCTGTTCGGATGCTATAAATAATGTTTCAATACTTTCTTCTACAATCTCCTCCGTCGATTGTTACAAAAAAATAGAAAATCGTGTTTTACAGATATTTTTACGTAAAATTATTTAAATAATGAAAATCTGGTGCCTTCTGACAATATTTAAAAAGAAACAGTCCGAAAGGGGAACTCGTTATAGGTACATTTGGACTCAGTTGATCCAATGAGGGTTAACAGGGGCGGAAAGCTTACTGGTATATCCTAACAAGCTTCCACATAGGCTCAAAAGTTGAGTAATTCAGATTCAGTAAGTAATACTTACCGAGCCAGCAACAGCGTCTTTACGGAAAATATAGGTAAGTACTACAGTTTAAAAAAACGTTTCACGGTTTTCACTAGCAGAATAAAAGAACCAGCTTAAGAAAAAGAAGAAAAAAAAAACATAAGGAATAATTAACTTTTCCCTCGTTCAAAGGAAGCAGAACCAGAGAAGCCCTAGGGACGAACCTTTGCGAGCTTTTTCCATTCTCTGGCAGTAGTCATTACGGTTGGAAGGAACAGAGGAAAAAACATCGTTTTTCCTATAAAAAAAGTACAGTTTGTTTACTGCTGGCTAAAACTACTGCCAGGATTTATGACCAACCGCAAAGAGTCTGCAGGTAGTGATAGGTACCTGCTGGTGGAAATACGCCGCTGAGCGCTAATTATGATTAGCACTTGAGGGTGTCCGAACGTGTGCATTACGGTCGCGCCCAATTATAGCGACGAGGTTGACGTGATGTGCTCTTTAATTGAATCAATCACAGTCTAATCCGATTATCCTAGATTGATCCAAATTGATGTTCGGCCGTCGACGAAAAATTGCAGCTGAAAGTTTGCGATTGTGGTTAATCGCTGCGGTCGTTATGAAGCGGCCGTTTTGGATCGGATAATCTCTACCCTGTTGAATAATGATAAAAAGAAAGTTTTAAATAACGTTTTCCTATAGAAAAACTGGCTTCGGTGGCTCGTCGATGGCTTTGTTATCGACATCGACTCGTTCTGTGCAATCAACGTGAAAATTAAATAATCCTTTCGCTGGAGTGTGTTCCGCCCCCGGTCCGGTGCGGTGGTGAAACCCACCTGCTTCCTATTTCGCCTCTTACCCGTCGGATGGAGGCGGTATTCGTATGTCAACGGGATTGCGCAATGCCAGGAAAACATGAAAATGTAATTACCACTTATTGCCAGGTAACGGTTTGGGGTTGTTATGCCACGAGTTGCACCGTTACGTGCTGGGAGAAAGGTGTGTTTTGGCTAGTGTAGTTCAGCCATGCTACTCAAAATAACTTTTATATCGAACTTACGGGAAAAGCTATGTGAATTGGTTCCAACCAACTTTTTCATGTAAAAAGGGCACATGGATTATTTTCAGTGTAGGAATAAACTGAACTATTTCCCAACTGAGAAACAATGAAATTAGTTTAGTGAATTCAAACAAGGTGTCGGCGCTAATGGTTTTTAGGTAAACCATACAAAGTTAAAGGTTGCGTTAAAACAAAAGCGTAAAACTGAGAACATTTACACTCGGACGATCGGTGGATTTATGAGGCGATGAAAATGACTTTATTGTTGAGTTCTGACCGTCGTAAACCAAACGGTCGTTCTTTTATCGGATGTTTCATGTCATAAACTGGACGACGGCTTAGCGCCGCTGAGACAATGTCTGATCAAAAATATAAAGTGTGATTTTCGCATTGAAATGTGCAGTCCATTTTGCAGTCTAAAAATTTATTGCCTTATAAAAAATAAGGTAAAAGTCCTCACTCTAACAAAATGTTGGATTTTCAGATTCAGACAGATACAAATCGAATTAATCTCAAGGACGGGGGATGTCTGAAGGTGGAAGATGAAACCACCGATAGGGAATGCATTATTATTGGCTTCCAAGTTAATTTTGTGCCAAGGCATGCGGAGCTGCAAATAAATTAAGTTTGCCATTTTCCAATTAATGCCCGGCGACTGGGTAGAAGCCAAATGATTGGGCCACTGGTAGACGATGAAGCCATTTATTGCCACCTATATGACATTGAAAATGCAATGTAAATAATGTAAATATTGTTGGAGGACGGCACTGAATGCTCGTCTGCCCTAAAAGCAATGCATAAAGTCGGATACAACAGAACAGCATAAAAATGTTGCACAATTAAAATGACATGTTGTCTGTTAATACAAATTGAAATTTGTGAAATTTGAAATGCATATCAAAAACATATGACGTGAAAGAATATATTATAACAGACTAACAGACGTAACCAATAAAAAAGATCATTTCAAATTTCCATTCTAGCCGAGACTCAGCGACAACACGAAAGGATTTTACCGTTGAACCTTAGCGGCAATATCTGTAATTCACAGGGCCTAGGAGGAGAAGTTGAGCTCGAATGCGGTTATAATTGGCTTCCAGGTACAGTTTGCTTCGATCAGTGGATCCCCCCATTTGGGCAAAACGGATCTGTACACATACTTTACAAGCCTGGACCCATTCTGTTTGGATCCTATCAACATGCTTGTTTCGTCGATAAAACTCATATGGAAGCGATAATCGTCAAAGATTTTTACGGGGCAGGTGACGAAACTAAATTACTTTTCCGAACTGCTTGGCATGATAAAGCTATAATGATAATGATATTCAGAAGCAGGAACTGATTCAATGGGCCGTAAAATTGGCAAAAACTTGCCCATCCTGAGATATAAATACAACGGACGCTCGAAGGGTGGACATCAGTACCAGTTTGTTCAGTACATACCGCAATGAAGATCGCTATCAGTTTGCTGTTCATAATAGGTGCACTGCAAAGCAGTTTAGGTCTTCCGATCGATCATCCCTGCAAGCCTTACTTCCCAGTTGCGTGGGCATATATCGGAAGATGTGAGTTCTTCACTTCCCTGCCACTTGAATACGGTGACTACTATTTGAGCAGACAGGTTGGAAGAGCTGTGCTAGAATATGTTCTTTTGCTGATAAGCGTAACTTTAATCATCATTTTCAGAATCACTTTGAAAGAGGAGACTCCTTTTGCTGTTCAGGACAGTGCCTATTCTGCCTGCGTCGCTCACCGAATTCGGTGCAGAGCGACGAGGATCAGTATCCACTATTCGAGGTTTATCCGGTTGAGTTAAAAAGATTTGCATTAATTTACTACAGAGATGTACTTCAACGCCAAATTCCCATGGATACGAGTTCTACAAACACAGAAAATTACGAAAACTTTGACGAATTGGACGACTAGAATTATTTTGGGCTGTAAAAAACGGCAGTTAAAAACCTGAAGATTTACGAATTGTATTTTTCGAATAAAGAATAATTTATGCAACAACCCTGCGCAGTTCAAACTAGAAGAAAGCATAAGACGAATTTCACGCAAATTCGTCTATGGGGTAGTCTATGGGAAAACTAAAAAAAAGATCTATGGATGACTTTTAGAAAATGATCTGAATTTTCATAAAAAAAGTATTGAAAAAAGTAGAAGGTTGTTTTCAAGACTCAACCGCTTATTTAACGTAGGACTATGTAAAGTTGATGCAATAAAATGCTGGTCAGATCACAAAAAGCCTGCGATTCTGTTTTATTCTGTTTTTTTTCTGATTAAATAGTTCATGCTGCTGATCGTCTATTGAAAAATACTGCTCTAGCACTCCCTATGGTGTAACTTTCTCATTTGCCTTGCCCTTCTTGGTCAATTTGTCACTAACTGTTGGTGTCATTCTAACGATGCGATGGTGCAATTTACGTTCAGCATGCTGCATAGAAACAGATTTTGTGATCAAGTAATCTTGGCTTAATTCAAACAAATTTTCAATGTCCCTCCTTTTTTCTAATTTCTTCCTTTTTATCAACGACGTGGCTCGAGGATGTTGTCTGTAGCAAACTTAGCAACGAAAACTAATAATGAAATGATGTGCTAAAATTGCAGTAAATTTATAAAAGTTGTTCAACTTTACCTGGAAATTCCAGGAGTTACTTGCAAAATTCAGTCTTTTGATGAAAGGCACATCTTTTGTGATTCGAATGGTATGCGAACCATAAAAATATATTCAGAAATGGCGTTTAAAATCTACCACTTTTTCGTGTCACGAATATGTTTGCTTTCGTAGCATGCCACCCTATTATAATAAGACGTAGTCCTACGTCAAAAAATTAAAATTAAAGTCTACATAGGGAAAACATTTTAAAAACAAAAAATCGATTTTCCAAAAAACGCCAAAATCGAGACCTTTTTTCGAAATGAAAAAATTTAATGTAAATGCTTTAGAAATTGACTAAACATCATTAATCAATGATTGTAACTATTTTATGTTCAAAAAGTCCGACAAGAGCTATCCGTCCGGTGCAAATAAGTTATTGGCACCCTGCGGTAACCCGTAAGACGTAGTCCTACGGCAATAAAAAGAATATTGTTCTAAATCACATAACTTTTTTTCGTGAACATACTGAGGCCATCATTTCTACGTCATTTAAAGCTTGTATGCGGAAATTGATTGATATTTAAGCATATTTTTGGAAGTGAAATATCTTGTGTTGCCAAAAAACGAATACTTTTGTTGCCAAAATCGAACCATGCCAAATTCGAAATCCAACTGTAGTATTAAACTTTGCGAATAACCGTAAACTTACGACTGATTTCAACCCTGTTTACACAGGAAGTTATCAGCATCTTCTCGCACTTTCTCCATATTTCCATTACACGCTACCGGAAATTCTCCTAAAAAGTGCATAAACATCCTGTATCACAAGTTTAGGTAAAGCCTCCAATATAGTCCGATACGATAACCGCCGGTTTCTATCTGTAACGAAAACCAGACCCCTGACAGGACGTCAAGTTTGCGTAGCAAGAATCGCTCCGTAAATTCTTTACTCAAAACTGAAATTAATATATGTGGTGCACCTAGACTACAGCTGGCGCGAGAACCTCACGAGCACACTCTTATCCGAGGCAGGCATTGCTGTGGGCCTGGAAAAAATTGATGTTCAAGCATAACAGTACAGTAGGATTTCGAATTTGGCAACAAATGCGTATCCCTCTATGTTGCCAAAATCGAAACCGTGCCAAAATTGAGATCCTTTTTTGATATGACTAAATTGAATGTAAATGTTTTAGAAATTGACTAAATATTGTTAATCAACTATTACAATCATTTTATGTTTAAAAAGTCCGCCAAAAACTATCCGTTCGGTTCAAGCAAGTTTTTGGGAACCTGCGGTATGACGTAGTCCTACGACAATATTTATTTATTTATTTATTTATTAGTCGCCAAACAAAGTAGACCACATATATACATAATACATTACAATAAAAACCAAAACATTCTGTAAACTTTTTTTTTCTGAACACACTGAGAGCATCATTTTTTCGTCATTTAAAGCATGTATGCGGAAACTGACTAATATTTAAGCAGATTTTTGAAAGTGAAATATTTTGTGTTGCCGGATACTTTTGTTGCCAAAATCGAGGCATGCCAAAATCGAGCCGTGCTAAATTCGAAATTCCACTGTTTTAGTGGTACAACGATGTACATTTGTCAGTAGGGGAGAGACGTCTACAGTGAGACACTTTTTTTCCAAAAATTTTAAAATTTTTTTGGTGATAGTTACCAACAAGGTCTTCAATCCATTTGAAATGTATATCCTTCTAGTTGTCTGAAAAAAAGTTTCAGCCCTTTTGGTTGAAAGCTAAAATAGTTACAAACGCAAATGTGAAGGTGTTTTTTTGGCTCACTGTTCCCCAGTAGGTGGGAAGAGTGAGACAACGAGTATTGAATACTGAGACACATATTAGAATTAAACTTAAACCTTATTTTTTGGTTACAAAGAATAGTTTAGAGGTGGTACTGTCTATTTTGTGCATAAAGGATACATTATTGTTGTGCATTATTAAAAATTCCGATTTTTCTCACAGCTACATTTATATTCATATAAAGGTCCAATCCTGGTTATCTGACCTTCAACTTACACTTCATTTACAATCAATTCATTTACAATCAATTCATATGGATTGATTTACAATTCAACACAAAATTTTTTTTTGAAAATTACCCACATCTGTTTGTCTCACTGTTCCCAATAGGAATGTTTTATAAGAATTAGTGAAATAGTGGTGTTAGCAAACAATTCGATGGTCTTATATTTTTTATTTTTATCTCTCATTCTTATGAGATGCCATATAGTAAATTTAATTTGGATTAGTTATGCGATTTGCCATTAAAAATCACCTGAAAATGATCGCAATAAAATTTACTTTGACCCCCCCAAAAACGACTTTTGTTGAAAAATATACTAAAAAATTAACAAATTTTTCTCAAACTGTATTATGCGATATAGATTCACAAACTTTACTTTGCAGGAAAATATCATGGATCTTGTATGTTTTATGGCGAAGTTATTCCCGATGTCTCACTGTTTATTGTTTATTGTTTATTGTTTATTGTACATTAGTTCATCTGACCTTTTTGGGTCTCAATGAAACTTAGGAGTGGGGAAAAGCCCACTTGAGGTCAACCCTCAAGTGCGCGTAAAAACCCCACTATCTTTTAATACTTTAACACTATTTTAGTTCCTGTTGTCTCACTGTTGACTACTCTCCCCTACCCTGATTAGAGGCTTGTCAGTAACCAAAACCAGGCAGGACGTCATGTTTTCGTAGCAATGAGTTTTATTCTCAGTAACCTCACTTGTCGACTGCTGGACTGCTCGATTGCTCAATTGGTCGACTGGACTGCTCGACTGGACCGATCGATTAGACTGCTCGATTTGACTGCTCGACTGGACTGCTCAACTGAACTGTTCGATTCGACTTGTTGACTCAACTGCTTGATTGGACAGATCGACTTGACTGCTTGACTGAGCAGCTCGATTTAACTATTCGAGTGGACTACTCGATTTAACTGCTCGATTCGACTGCTTGACACATTTGTTCGACTCACTACTCGACCCGACTGTAGCCAAAACCAGGCAGGACGTCATGTTTTCGTAGCAATGAGTTTTATTCTCAGTCACCTCACTGGTCGACTGCTGGACTGCTCGATTGCTCAATTGGTCGACTAGACTGCTCGACTGGACCGATCGATTAGACTGCTCGATTTGACTGCTCGACTGGACTGCTTGACTGAACAGCTCGATTTAACTATTCGAGTGGACTACTCGATTAACCTGCTCGATTCGACTGCTTGACACATTTGTTCGACTCACTACTCGACCCGACTGTAGCCAAAACCAGGCAGGACGTCATGTTTTCGTAGCAATGAGTTTTATTCTCAGTCATCTGCTCGATTGCTCAATTGGTCGACTAGACTGCTCGACTGGACCGATCGATTAGACTGCTCGATTTAACTGCACGATTGAACTACTCGACTGGACTGTTCGATTCGACTGCTCAACTTGACAGCTCGAGTCAACTGCTCGACTGGACAGCTTGATTTCAATGCAGGACTCTACTGTTCGACTTAAACACTCGACCTGGCTGCTCGACTCAACTGCTTAACTAAACGGTTCGATTCGACTGCTCGATTCAATTGTTAGACTGGACTACTCGACTCAACTACTCGATTGGACTATTTGAATCGGCTGCTCGACTCAACTGCTCAACTCGATTGCTCGATTCAACTGCTCGACTAGACTACTCGATTTAACTGCTTGACCTGACAGCTCGATTCAACTGACGACTGGACAGCTTGATTCCTCTGCTCGACTAGGCTGCTCGGTTTAGCCACTCGACCTGGTATTGGACGATACCGTATCGATACCCAAGATATCGATACTCGAAGGCCTTTATTTCGATATATTTCATCGATAGTTACGACGTCGATATTATGCCAAATCGATAATTTCATTCCGATATTGTTTTGATAAAGCGGGATATGCAGCTGAAAAAATTAGGCCAGGAAATGCTTCAGAAAGCAATATTATAAGGATTTTTTCTCGAGCTGTTTTCTTTTCAGGTATCTACCAAGCTTAGTTCTCAAATTTACTTTATTGGAATCAACTCTTATGCAAAACCTCGAATAATGTCACTTACATGTTTATCGCTAATTGAAAAGTAAGTGCATGTGATACGCGATTTTCAGGAATTCAGAACTAACCAGAGAGCTCAGCGTATTAACAAAGACTTTCAAGCTTTTTACGCGTCATAATAGCGGCGAAAGTGGCAGAGGTGGGACAGAGATCGAGAAGAGCTAGAACCAGAAAGAAGCAACTCCCAGCGGAACTCTGCAGGATTGGCCAAGAACCGCCAGCAACGACACGTCACTGAATAGTTTCAGGGCTGCCGGGCGAGTAGATTGAGGGTGTGGTTTGTTCCATCTACAAACAGGACGATCGGAGAGATTGCTGCTATTACCGCAGCATAACGCTGGTCAAAACCACCAACAGAGTCCTCCCTTAGATTTAGTTGCGTCGTCTATTCCTGATGGCAGGAGAGTTCGCAGGATAGTACCAGACCAGGTGGGCTTTGTGGAGGCCCGTGTTACTACGGATCAAATTTTTACTCTTCGGCAGGTCATCCATGTGTCGGAAGTACAACACATCCTATTTTTGTGGATTCCGGGGCAGCTTACGATTCTGTTGGGCGCGTACAGCTGTAGCAGGTGGTGCACGAGTGCGGTTTTCCGAACAAAGTGACGTGGCTGAAATAGAGCTGCACTGGAGCGAGTGATGTGTTGCGTGCGTGAATCGCTTTTTGTGTAGCATTTCCTAATCCCAGAATGCCGCCCTAAATAGTATCGATAATTGAATATCGATGCTTCACGAACGATATATCGACAGTATCGATAAAGCGGTGGATTTGATATCGATATTCAATTATCGATAGTTTCGGGAATTTGGCCCACTCGACCTCATCTGCTTGACTTAACTGTTTGATTCGATTGATCGACTCAACTGCTTGATTCAACTGCTCGATTCAACTGCTCGAATAGACTACTCTATCCAACTGTTCGACTGAACTACTCGACTCAACTGCTCGATTAAACTGTTCAACTGAATTAAACTGCTCGACTTAGTTGCTCGACTCGACTGCTCGACCGAACTGCTCGATTAGACTGTTTGACTGAACAGCTTGATTCAACTGCTCGACTACACTGCTCGGTTTGATAGCTCGACTCGACTGCTTGATTTGACTGCTCAACTCGCCTGCTAACTCGATTGCTTAATATCACGATGTCATGGTCGGTGTTAAATCATACCGGACCAAGTCGCAAAATTTTAAAAAATGAGTTAATGACAGCAAACGATCAAGAAATATCCAAGCAATTTTCCTAGGTAGAGTTATAAGCGTTATAAGATGATTTCGAACGATTGATAGCTATAAACCATACGAGCAGCAAACTTTGAATGCTTTTTTCTCAAAGTCAGAATTTTGACAATTGGTTCAGCCTGACTTAACCCCGACCATGTGAACGGTTCGCGGCAGAAAATGGACGGTTCAAAGCCACTCACACAAAAGAGCCATTTTGCCCCCTTATAGAATCTGCATAGTGGAGATAATGTTTTTATTCAGTTAAATAATAAGGCCAATCTAAGGAGGTTCTTTTAAGACAAGTTGTATAAAAATCGACAAAAAATAGTAGAGATAGAGCCAAAAGTGTAACGGCAAGTACTCAAATTTTATTGCAGTCCTGGCGGGAACGTAAAGGCTAAAAAGTAAGTGTACAACTATAAGGCCGAACCTACACAATTGTGTAGGTAAGTGAAACAATGTACATATGTAAGTTGTAGACAGGGATGGTTCGATCACTTTGACTCAATTATGATTCATTTGACAGTATCGTCCTAACGGGGCCAAATATGACAAAGTTATATATGGGACATTTGTAGAACACGTTATTAGCTATAATTTTGCTGAATAAAGTTTTACTGTATCTTTTGTAGTTACGGCGCTACAATGCTAGTATCTTATTAGTGACTAAATGAACGTTCATTTAGTCACTGTTTAGTTACTAGCGTTGTAGCACCGTTACTACACATGATACAGCAAAACTTTGTTCAGAAAAATTGTAGATTAGAACTAGTTCTACAAATGTTCAATATATAACATTGTCGTATTTGGCTCGGCTGAGACGGTATTGTTAAATGAATCAAAATTGAGTCAAAGTGATCGAACCATCCCTGGTTGTAGAAGTTATTTCCCGTAAATTTTTAATTACATCAGTTAGAAATACTTATTTCCAATAATTTTTTATCCAATCAATTTCCAGATACGGATCCAGCAAGAAAATGCGACAGATAAAACTTTTTCCTGTTTTTACATGATTTCGAAGATTAGACAATAATTAATTCAAGCCCAAAAGAAAACTTCGTTTTAGCTATTTTTCATTTTTTTCTACGAGCTACGATGTTTACACGAGAAATTAGTGCCATATATGTAAAAATATGACGTTTCCGAACTGCCTGGCATGATAAAGCTATAATGATAATGATATTCAGAAGCAGGAACCAACTCGATGGGCCGTAAAATTCGTAAAACTTCCTGCGATATAAATACAAGCAACGCTCGTAGGGTGAACATCAGTACCAGTTTGTTCAGTACATTCCGCAATGAAGATCGCTATCAGTTTGCTGTTCATGATAGGTGCACTGCGAAGCAGTTTAGGTTTTCCGAACAACGACCTCTGTGAGCATCAGTTCACAAGTGTTTGGGAATCTTTTAAAGAAAGATGTGAGTTCTTCACTTCCATGCCCCAGGATTACGCCAACTACTATTTGAACGGACAGGTTGGTAGAGCTGTGCTAGGTTCTGTTTTCTGTTAACAAGCGTAACTTTATTCATTATTTTCAGAATCACTTTGAATTTGCACAATCCTTTTGCTGTTCAGCACACTGCCTACTCTGCACGCGTCGCTTACCAAATTTTGTACCAAGCTACGATGATCAGTATGGCTTGAATAACCCGTATCCACAATTCGAGTACTATCGGGTTGAGCTACAAATATTTACAATAATTTTCTACAGAGATTTACTACATCGTCAAATTCCCTTAAATATGACTTCTACAAATACTGAAAATTACGGTAACTATGACGGCGAATTAGACGAGTAAAATTGTTTTGGGTTGTTGAAAAACAGCAGTTGAAAACCTGAAGATCTACGAATTGTATTTTTCAAATAAAGAATAATATGCGTGCTAATTTATTTTCCCCTGGCGGTCACTTCGGAAATCCATTCCACAAGTTGCCTATATGATCGACAACGAATGTGACATCCTTACATTTGTTGTCGATCATATAGGCAACTTGCGCACGATCCACTCTAGAATAATTGTTTTTCTATTTTAATAACAGAGACATCTCTGCTGTGTAATAAGCCGGACTGCGGAATTTCCCGTTAAGCAAATAGGACACTTTAAATTTTGTTCTTACATAAAATAGAAGTATAGACATATAACTTTCAATTTTGTTGATGATTCCAAAAAATTTTAGTTTATTTTAGTTTTGAGTAGAAACTTTCTTATTGTTGACTAAAATTTTGCGAGCGTGTAAAGAGTGACAGTTCCATCTGTTTTCAGCTCTGCGCTGCGTTTTCATTTCACCGGCCACGGAGTCGATTCTTTGTTTCGTCTTGAAATTTGAAGTTGTTCATTTTTTGAAAAGTCTAAATGAAAGTGATATTTTAGTTACGAATTGCGCTGAAGTCACCCATGAACCGTTACAGGTCTGAATCTGATTTAGAAAAGCATATCCAAACACCAAAATTTGACAATAATATTCAATTCACATCTGCTTCCCTACCCAGCTGAATTGTGCTGTGGTGCAAAAATCAAATCCGCTCACAAGATTCGGGCTGCAGAGGAAGTTCTTGCGTTTCATACCGTGATGCATCCTAACAGCTTCAAATTTATGGATCGCATTGCAGCACTATTGCGCATAATATTTAATGATTCGGAAACCGGTAAAAAATGTCCTGATTTTTTGCGTCGACCAGATGGACCAACAATGAATCTAATTTGCTGGGTATAGTATAAAAATGTATCATTCCACAACAAAAAATAAAACAGAAATGATACTATAATTTGAACTAATAGAAAAACCCGAGCGAGGTATAACGTAAGTCAATATAGAATGACTAAACAAAATTGAAACTTAGTTTAAATACAATAGCAAACACGCAATATTCAGAGTAGCACAAGGATAATAAAAAGTATCTGCGTATCAAAATAAATCGAATCTGGAAATAAGTTTTCCGGTTTCGTGCACACAAAGCGTGATGTGCTGAAATCCAATCATCCTATCTGCATTTCCGGTAGAACTGACAGCCAACTCTATCGATTGTACTGTTTTTAGAGCTGCTCACGCAATGTCAGCCGGTAACCGAACTGTAAATATCTATTGTGTTTAAGTGCCAGTCAGTTTTCTTACGAGAATTATTTATAACACTTTTTGCTCATAATTTTATGGTAACAAAGAAGCACACATCTCATAATTCCATGCAGGTACGTGCGCAACATTGAATATCCTTCCGAACCGATCCCCAGTTTATGTTGGCGCGCTATCCTTATCTATACCCAACACACCCGGGGAGAAGGACACATTCGCTCTGGCAGCAGACGCAGACCGCTATTTCGGTGCATTCGATATCTGATATCGGAAGAAACATAAACAAACTGACAGCGGAGATCACCGATAGACGAGCGCTTTATTTTTAGCCTCATCATGCGTCAAATTAAAAGTAAATTTACGTCAATCAGGGACGCCGTCGGATTGGATTGGTTTCCCTCGTTTGCTGGCGAGAAGCTTTTGCACCTGAGCATCGGTCCATCCGTCCGGAAAGGGATCAAAATCTTCGGTCGGTTGAAAAGCCTCCTTTCGAAAGGAATGACTTACTCAACTCCCATCCCAGTGCTAGTGGTAGTGGGTAATATATTTTAGGTCTTATCGAAGCGTACGCTTTGACACACTTTCGAGTTGGTACCTAACCGGTTAAAATTGATGAAAGCCGTCTAACAGTCATAAAGAAAATGGAAGTTTTTCAACCCAAAAGCCTATTATGCTTGCAGCTGGGCTCAGTCGAGATAAGACGGGTGAACATTTTTTCTTCTCTTGTCCCTTGAGGATAGGTTGAAACATGAGAAAAAAGAATCATTTTTCAAATGTTTTCATCACACACCAATCAATGTATTGTTACGGCATCATAACGGCAGACTGTCCGAAGTTCAAAATTGGGAACAAATTCCCGCTTAGATTGTCTTAACCAGAGGAAGGTCAACTCCTTCTAGGCTGTGGGTGGTTAACCACACTTCGTTATAAGTTTATAGGTTACTAGCTGACCCGACAAATTTCGTATTGCCACAAATGTGCACTGTATTGTTCACAAATCGTGTATCTCGGATGACCTTTGTCACAATCTCGAGTTTTGCAAGTTTCTGAGGAGCTTAACCTTGGATGATTCATTTTGGCAGTTACGTAACAATGAAAGCAAGGGTAGTTTAATATACAAATTTGGAATTTTTCCTCACAGTAAAGTAACAAACAACCCCCCACCCCTTTCTTAGCCAGGTAAAATAAAGTGGACAGCACTTAAATATTCGCAGTGATTGTATAACATTTCGCCGAATACCATTTCGTGAAAAACCTTACGAGAAATGTACCATTTCACGGAAAACTTTCACGGAAAGTACCATTTCGCAGGGGTGATCCTCCCCTTACTCGCAGTCGCTCGTTCGGACTCAACTAAAGAAAAGTAAAAGAGGCATAGGAAAACAAATAAACAAACCACTACCACAGGGGTGAAGAGTTTCATTCGTATGGGAGCCCGCCCTCCCCCCTCTTGAAGGGAGAGGGGTCAAAATTCACCAGAGAAAAAATTCTTGCCTCCAAAAACCCCCACATGCCAAATTTGGTTTCATTTGCTTGATTAGTTCTCGAGTTATGAGGAAATTCGTATTTCATTTGTATTGGAGCCCCCCCCCTCTTAAAGAAGGAAGGGGTCATAATTCCCCTCCTAAAGAGAGGAATTCACCATAGAAAAAATTCTTGCATCCAAACACAGCCACTTGCCAAATTTGGTTCCATTTGCTAGATTAGTTCTCTATTTATGCAGAAATTTGTGTTTCATTTGTATGGGAGCCCCCCTCTTACGGGGTGGAGGGATCTCTAACTATCATAAGAACCTTCCCTGGCCCCAAAAATCCTTGCATGCAAATTTTCACCCCGATCGGTTCTTATGATCGGTTAATAGTTTTTGACTCTGTAAGGAACATACCGACAGACAGACAGAAATCCATTTCTATCCAGGTTTTTACAAGCCATAATGGCGGACGTGTTCGTAATATTTGAACAGCATATTTGACGTTTCTCTAATAGGGCATGGGAGGGTATTTTCAGCCCATTAAGCGATGGCATCTATTTTTTCGGCCTATGGCCCAGTTCTAGGGGAAGAACAGGTGGTTTTGACGTTCTTTGAATAAAAAATAGTCAACCCGGTAACAATGTGACAGCTCCCACACTAATCAAACGTACCTAAAACTGCTGGTTCATGGTTCACGACAGATGTTTGAAAGCGGCGTAAATATTGAAGAAAGAGTTTATTATCATTTGTTTTGGCAAAAAATCCCTTGTGCATATAAGATCTGAATTGGTTTATTATTTCAATAGAGTATTTTACGAACTGACAATATTATGTCAAGTACCAAAACGTTTCCGTGGTAATGACAATAGCAGCATAACTGGTTCTTGTTCTATCATAATAACATGCTCTATTTGGTTCTGTCGTGTAACAGTGTTTTTTGTACAACTGCAACGATCTCTATTGCTTGGATTTACTCTTGAATTTTGCTTAACTTGTTCTGTTAACGACAAAATCGATCCAGCAATCATGAAAGAGCATTTCATTTTGAATTGCGCAGCGGATAACTTTTAATGAAACACGCAATATTTAAATACTTTAGAGCAGGCAACTCGTTCACAAGAGTGACAATCTTGTAATAAATACCGCTTTTTATCTTGTAAACAAATCAATCAAACAACCCACCAAGAATTCAAACAGTTTTACCGCGAAAACATGAAATAATGCTGAAATAATCAATACGCACTTTTCAAAGCGTTGTCCAGACAGCTTTTTGCGTTCACATTTAACGTAACAAAAATTAATATTTCCTTTGGAAATCGAAGGTGCGTCAATTTTGACTGGCGCGTAAAAACGATCGTCGCGACATTTTTGACACTGGCGGGTGTTATGGGAAACTGTTAATAACTGTCACTTTGTTACGGGGTAGAAAATAGTAGACTATACTTACAGTCTTGAGGAAATAGTTAGAACATATTAAAATTGTATGTCGGCAAAGTGTTTTTATTAGCGAAAGAAGACGTAAATAGGCTGAATTTAGAAACCTGATGAAAATACCCTCCCGTACCCTACATTGCTTCCGTACATTCCTTTATTTTTAGCGTGAACGCGCGGAAAGAAAACGTGCAATGTATTAGGGAAATGTCAAATATGCAGTTCAAATATTACGAACACGTCCGCCATTATGGCTCGTAAAAAGCTGGATAGATTCTTGCTGGGGACAGAAGTTTAAGCAACAATTAAGGAGCCTATGCTTATGCAGCTACAACATTTGAATTTTATATTTCAGAGCAACATATGCTGGGATAGAGAGGGATATGAGTTGAGTGCATTCTTAATCATTGTTTCTGTCAATCTATCCAGTTTTTTACGAGCCAAAATGGCGGAAGGCATAATTAGTGTTCGTATTATTTTAACAGCCTTTTTGGCATTTCTGTTTACATCGCGTCATTTTATTTCCGCACGTTCTCTTAGTTTTGCTGTGAGAACTTGGGAAAAAGAAATGTACGATGCAAAGGGGGTACATTATGAAAATTTTCGTTACAATACCAGATGTACTAGTAACTGAGAGACAAAGGGGCCCCGAGTAAGATCGGGCAAGCAGCTAGTAACAAATGTCTGGTGGGTCCCATCGTCCCACCTGCCCAGTCAATTATTTTTCACAGTTTGCAAATAATTTTTCCCCAGTTCATTCAATTTTCGTTCTTCACAAAATCACACTTTCTCCCCAAAGGTGGTAAAATATAACTTGACCAGTCAAATTTCACCTATTGTCAAATTTTACCTTTTAAGATTTCCACGCCCATATGTTATTGCCATTGACCATTGCCTTTTACATGGATAGAATTTTGGCTAATTGCAGGATTGCCAAACCCGCATTAAACATAATTATATTGTATTTGAGCTGCTATTACTTTCTTCGGTAAAAAGGAAATACAAGCTCTCCTTCCGACGTGTTGTCGGGCAGTAATGGTTTTACTGCTTTTATAGGCTTCATTTTGCAACGACTAACTAATTGGTGTCATACGGTCGGTTTTAATGACTTAATTTCCGACGGATGGCTTTATGTTTCTGTCGGCAGGAGCTCGATCTGCCTGGTAAAATTCAGTGAACTTATTTAAACCAGCCATAAAAATGTGCTTCTGATTTCCATTCGCCAAAAATTAACTCAGCGGTTGGTTCTTGATTGACGATTGACGTTTAATGATGTTTAATTAAGCTTAACAGGTTTATATATAAACGTTTTTGACTATCTCTTACGGCAGCAGGATTTCATGCCAAAATCCGGAATCAGCCTTGCATGGCGGAAAAAGGAAAAGTATCGCGTTTTCTTTCCGCACGTTCACGGTAAAACCACAGAGAACAGATTAACAGGCTCGAAGGAAGTAATCGATTTTTTGTGTGTAAAATCTGTCGGTAGCGCCCTCCAGAAATAGTTTGCCAAACGCATAAAAAATATCCATGTACCTTTATCAATATTTCTTTGTGCTGGAGTTACATAACAGCGATGACAGCGACATCAAGATTTAGTTTGCCACTTACTGCTCGAGGGGTACTCTATTGAAGGATTACTCGTAGATTGCATAAAAACCTTTTACACACTTTTTGTCAATTACCTGGTAGTCTGTTCTCTGTGGTAAAACTAAGGGAACGTGAGGAAAGAAAACGTGCGATTTATTTAGGAAATGTCAAAAATGCTGTCCAAATAATACGAACGCTGTCCGCCATTATGGCTCGTAAAAAGCTGGATAGCTCTATCAATGGGTTTTCAGTGCTTTTAAGCTAATCTGGTCAGACGTCCCGAACTTTGATGACCTGTTTGACCAAGTAGTTCGAAAAGTAAAAAGTGTTAAATTTGTGCTGTTTAAAGTGCGTTTCCAGTAGAACGTAACGTAAAATTAGCGTAAAGCGATTCAGTATTGCGAACCAGCTCAAGAAATCTCAATTCGTGGCTGTTTATGTATTTCATACGACGCAAAATGGATCGGTCGCTTAGTTCTAATGCCCTGTGGTAATTTGCGACAAGCAATGTACCCCTTAGGACGATAGAGGTGGTATTCAGTGTCGATAGAACTTGCGGTTTTCGAAGCTGGAGAATGTTTACGGGCAATGGAGGCTGCACTTAAACAAGATTTCAAAAATAGCACTGATTAGGATAAAAATGAAACCTAGTAACTAAAATTTAGCTCAATATTTGCGCTAAACACTTTAAATATAGTCTTTTAGTACATTTGAACGGATACAACTGCTAGCCGCAGTCTCAAAGTTAGCAACCACCTAACGCCTAGTAACAAAAATATCATTCTTTTCCGTATTGCGAACCGCTAACACCGTGGAGTACAAGGTATAATGCATTTGCATTCGAAAAACAAATAAACCACGAACCAACGAGAATACAAATAGAAATTTACATACAGGAATCATAATTGGATTTCCTCGTATCGTTGATAACGCCGACGGGTGGTCCTCCACGGTTTCCACCGCAAAGCTTGCCCATTTTCTATGTATAATTCAAGCGGTGTGAAAACCCCTATCTATGAAAAAGTTCAAAATCCAACCTACGCCTGTGTGCCTTAACAACACTCAGTCAACAACCACCGGCGCTGCACTAGTTTCGTTTGAAAAACACCGGCCTGGATCACACTAGCCGTCCATGACATGCATGGAAGTGACCTAACCATTCCTACAGGGATCACAATAAAAGTAGGTACTACAACACTATCACAAACCTGCCGTATGGTTCGTTCGCTCGATATTCCATCCTAGTCGCGGCGCCTTGCGGCAACTTAAGTCCGAAATGCAATTTTAAAAATTTAACAAATATCGATTTCGTAACCCTTCCTTTTGCTGCAGCCAACTCACGTTTGCCCCGCGCCACGGTTCGTATATCCCATATCATCAATGCATTGACACACCACCAAACGCTATCAGCCGGTGCCAGCGGAAATATTTAACCTGACGACGTCTCGTCGGCAGCACGCCCACAACCAACGTGAGCAGCGTAAAACCCGATTAAAAAACCATTCGTCAAACCGGATATGACACACTGCACTGGTGGTCGCACAACAGGTCGTCATCGTCGTAACCCGGCCCGGCGGTGCCCGTGGCTTGGCACTGGCAATCAGTCGCGCAGTTAGGAAGTACACTAGGAAGTGCACTAATATATGCAAATCCTGTCGAGATAAATTGCAGCCTGCGATGACAGATGGAATACAGAGTAACTAGTTTTTCGGATGGCGAAAATTACTTTCCGATTACGATGATGTGTCATTTTGCGACGCTATTAACGGCGCCAGCTGGCTGGTGGCTCGGAAACGATCTGGCAACATACATTGCCAGAAAGCGGTGCAGTCACAACACAACCGTTGAAAGTTTTCCAGCGTCTAGGAAGCACTACAATCAGTGGCGCTTACGGCATGATGTTACGGAAACTTTTACTGCACTGTTTCCATCGAACACAAACTTCCACCGTTGCATTTGTGGAAAGGGACGCGTCCACGTGGATGCTTTTGCAACGTGATTTCATAAACGATGGAAAGTAATATTTCTTACACATTTTTCATACAGAACAGTCTCGGTAAAGCAAATACACCGAATTACGTTAAAATATGTCTGTTTTCCATCATATCCTTATCCTAGCTCGCTGTCCCTCAGGATTTGACCTGCAATATACTGTTCCGTCAGCTAACTCTAGGACTGTGAGTCTCCAATTTCTCGACTGGCCTACACTTTCCAGGTCATTCTCTACTTGGTCAAATCATCGAGCATGCTGCGCACCTTTGCGTCTGATACCAACCGGATTTGAGGCGAAAACCATTTTTGATGTCTGGTATTCTCACAACACGTCCCGCCCATTGTACTCCTCCAGGTTTTGCGACTTTCTGGATACTGGGTTTGCCGAAAAGCTGCGCTAGCTCGTGGTACATCCTTCTCCATACATCGTTCTCACATACACCGCCAAAGATGGTCCTAAGCACACGACGTTAAAAACGGCCAGTGTTTTCAAGTCCCTGTCGAGCATTGCCCAAGTTTCATGCCCGCAGAGGACTATTAGCGTTTTGTATATGGTACATTTGGTACGGGGGTGAAGCTTACCAGATCTTAGATAGGGTCTTGTGGAGTCCGTAGTAAGCACGACTTCCGGTTAGAATACGTCTGCGTATTTTTCTCCTGCAGTTGTTATCCAACGTCATCAACGAACCGAAGTTTACAAATTCGTCCACCATCTTGAACTCGTCCCCGTCAACTACCAGACTATTGCCTATGCGAGTTCGATCACGCTTGGTTCCTCCTGCTAACCGATACTTAGTTTTGAACGTATTCACCACTAATCCAACCTTTACGGCTATAGCAACCGCCTGGAACGTCCTTCCGACAAAGTCCACGTCATCAGCAAAACAGATAAATTGGCTAAATTTGTTGAAGGTCGTGCCCCGCATGTTAAAACCCGCACATTTCATAACACTTTCAAGTGCGATGTTGCATAGGAGACAGGTAATACCATCGCATTGTCGAAGTCCCCTGCATGTTTCAAACGGGTATGATAATGCATCCGAAATCCTCACACAGCACCGAACACCATCCATCGTGGCTTTAATCAGTCTTGTCAGCTTCCCGGGGAAGTCGTTTTCGTCCATAATTTTCGATAGCTCTTCACGGTCTTGAAATCTATGAATAGGTCTGTCGTAAACAGAAGTCGATTCGTGTTCGACTTCTTCCATTGCTACTGTTACTAAGCAGTGAGCAACCGAGTTCCTGCTGCCGATGGGTTCCCACGACCGCTTGCTGTGGCAACGGCTTTCCGTTCGAAAGCGCACCCAACTGCCCAGCTACCGGTTTAGCCACCAGTTTTCCCTTCTGCTGCTTGTCCATGGTCCAGAGTTCCTTCAGCTGCTGCTTGCTGCTTCTCCAAAAGTCGTCACAAGAAAGAGCGTCCGTATGAATAACATCTGTTTATGTAGCATTGCCTAGTGATGCCAACCTTCCAGACATTTGTGCATTGCCAGTGTAGTCAGAAATTCAGTTTGTTTAGGACATTTTAATTTTATGGTAGACAAATAAATGTTTCGTAATCTGTCATGCCGATTAAATTAGTACATATTTCTAGTATTACTTATATCTCCCACAAGGTGGTGCGTAGGAACTTGGTATTTGGGACACTGTTGGATTAACTGTCGCAGCACAAAGATTTGGTCCGTTGTCGATCGCCCGTCTACAAAACCGGCTTGATAACTTCGCACGAATCTACTTGCTGGCGGCGATAGACGGCTAAGGATTATCTTAGAAAGCACTTTATAGGCGGCATTGAGAATGGTGATCGCTCGATAGTTCTCACATTCCAACTTTTCGCCCTTCTTGTTTATAGAATATGCCCTATAAACAAGAAGGGCGAAAAGTTGGAATGTGAGAACTATCGAGCGATCACCATTCTCAATGCTGCCTATAAAGTGCTTTCTAAGATAATCCTTAGCCGTCTATCGCCGCCAGCAAGTAGTACTCCCTGCATCCACTCCTTCGGTAGCTGTTCTGTTTCCCAGATCAGTATTGACTATCAGCCGGTGCAGACAGGTAGCCAACCTATCCGGGCTCGTCTAGATAAACTCCGCTGCGATGCCATCGCTGCCTTGTTGTCCTTGAGTTGCTTGATGGCTTAGATCACTTCACCTATTGTGGGGGTCGACACATCGGCATCATCCGCCGTACTGGTGTAGTCATTCTCGCTGCTGTCTTGATATTCCGTCTCCGCGCCATTCAGGTGCTCATTGTAGAGCCGCTTCCACCTTTCGATCCGTCCGTCCGACGTTCCGGCCGATCCCTCTGCCGGCTGAAAAATTTGATTTTCTTGAATATTCAAAAATTCATATCTCGAGAAGTAAACAACGTAGAGTTCTTATGAAAAAGTAAGTAAATTTACTTAGCCAGAGGTAGCTAGATCTAGAGGTAGTCCGCCTCCTGGTGCTCTCCAGAAAAAGAAGCAATAAAGGAAAAATGAGACAGGAGAAAAACGGAAAGAGCATAACGGAAAAAAAAAAACAACAACAGGACAAACGGGATAGGAAAGGGGAAAGCGCAAACGAAAAAAAAAACGTATGAAAACTGGCATGGAAAAATGCCAAACAAAAGAAAAAACGTGACAGACTGAGTGGTAAAATAACGGGACATAAAATGAGAAAAATAAGCGGAAAGAAGAAAACGGGAGAGAAAAAGAAGGAAAACGTAGGAAACAAAACGACGAGACTAGACAGAAAAAATCAGAGGGGTTGTGTACAAGACACGACCGCATATATAGGTGACACAGGACTACGTAAGTCTCTTTGTAGTGATAGTGGCATGTATTCATGTTTGTAATTCGATTCTTCATGTATACATGCTATATGCAACATATATACATGCTACATGCGTTGTATGTAACATTTATCAAAGTAGTAACATTGCATACGATCATTTCTCAAAAGATTGTGCATATGAAAACAATTTAACAAAATCAAGAACAAACTATTGCTTTCCTGCTAACTTACTGAAATTAAAGATTGTTTTTATTATCCATGGTTTCCCACGTTGAAGGGATTTTACCAATTCAATCCTATTTTATCAACAGCACATCTTTTCACCACACTTCTAGTGAAACGGCAAGCATGCGTATTCATACAGAGTCGTATTATAACCGAACAGTACAGCTGTAGCACATTTTACCAACACAGATATCAAGTTCGCCGAGGTTTAATCGTCTCGCAGTAAAGAATTTGCGATCTGTTGGGACAACGAACTTGTGTCACTTTTACTGGCACACTTCCCTAACACAGACATCAAATTGGACTAGGTTTAATCGCGTTCGTAAGAAATCTGTTGGCACGAGGAGGCTTTGTCACTCTTTCTGGCGTACTTCCCAAGCAAGGACATCAAAATGGTCTATGTTTAATCGCGGTGTTAAGAAATCTTGTTGAAATGAGGAAGCTTGGTCACTTGTTTTGGCTTACTTCCCAAGCACAGATATCAAATTGGTATAGGTTTAGATCATCGTAAAGAACCTTCCAACCAATCACGAAGCGAGAATTCTGGTAAAACATAGGTTCATTATTTTTTAAATTTTTCAATAGTTCACCATCAAGAATCCATACTTTTCTTCATTTGGATCAATTCTTAGAAGATTTTCCGATCGATTGGTGTAAGAATATTGAAAATCGATCGGAAAACCGCTGAGCTATTAGCGCTCAAAACCTTTCATTTTTCGTGACGCTTGCATTTTTCGATTTTTTAGAATGACGCCCTATCTCAAAACTTGCCGTAAGACGTAGTCCTACGTCAAAATGACTCACGGTAATATAAATGAAAAAAAGGAGAGAAAACTCATAAATAAAACGGGGAAGAAAACGAGTATAGATTGGACAGCAAAGGAGAAAAGAGGAATAAAAATCAAGAAAAGACAAGGAGAAATCATGGAAGCAGAAAACGAGGAAAACGGAAAAGAAAAAGAAAATAATAAAGAGACTTGTTTGACCAACGTTACTAATTTTGGTTTTAGTGATGGCGTTTTGGCCATCGGGTTACTAGTAAACTAGTTTATTTGCTGTCTAGACCAACGTTTCAAGAGGAAATAAATCCTTGAAACGTTGGTCTAGACATCAAATAAACTAGTTTACTAGTAACCCGATGACCAAAACGCCATCACTAAAACCAAAAGAAAATAATGAAAACGGATGACAAATGAGAAACTGAACGTGACAGAAAAGAAGGAAAACCAGGTTGTAATAAGGCCATTACATAATTTTAAAAAGTTTTTGTCCTTCCGGTATTCGGAAGCTGTAGTGGGAGGGGATTCCATTGTTCGAATTTCCATTTCTGTTTCGTGCTCGAAGCGCTAATACTGCCGTACACTCAGTTTTCGACTTCTTTGGACTTTAGAGTTCACAGGCATAAAAAAGCAAAGGCTTGAACATAAACGTCCTTTCTAAGACCTAACTCTTCTTTATCGACAGACTTCACAGCCGGCTGTTAAAGTACAGAACAGTTACGGGACTGGCTTGTTAGACCAATGTCATACCCAGTCCACAGGCAATTGATTCTATAAAAAAATAATTTTTTGGCCCCTCGATTTTTCAAGCCAATTTCAAAGGGGGGTGGGGGAAGACAAAAACTTTAAAAATAATTTGTAATGGCCTAAGAGGGAGTACGGAACAGAAATGAAAACAAAAACCGAGATAGAAAACGAGTTAAAAAAGGAAAAACGCCACCAAAACAAAGGAACGTGATTAGAAACGAGATAGGAAAAGAAGAAAAATGAGCCAGAAAACGGAGAAAACCGGAATGAAAAACAAGAAAAATGAAACGTAGGAAAATCAGGACTCAGAAAAACTGCGAAAAAACGGAACAAGTGTAGCACGCAGAACTGTAGCAAGCAGCAAAAAAATGAGGTAAACAAAGGTAAAACGAGAAACGGAAGGGAAGATAATAACAAGAGAAAAAATCGGAAAGATGAAACGAGGAAAATGGGAGAAAGATGTCAAACGAGGTATAAAAGTAGAAAAAAGAAAAAAAAAACGGGAAAATGGAACAAAAAAAGAAAAAAAAGAAGAAATGGACTGGAGAAATGGGAAAACGAAACGAAAAAAAAAAACAAAAGACAAATAAACGGGAAAAGAGGGAGCTAAAAGCAGAATGCACATGACATAAAAGGAAAAAACAGACGAAGATGAAAAACGACAAAAAAGAGAAAAAACGAAAAGAAAGTTATATTTGCTTGTAGTATTTGTTATTTGTTATTTATTTGAGTACTTCATCTGACTATAAATTGTCTACATGAATAAAATTGATTACAGATTACAGTAAATTAGATCTTCTTATCTTTTGCGCGAATAAGTGCGAAGGCATACCGAAGTCAAATAGTTCTTCGACTTTTGAGAACAACCTAATGCATTCCGTAATCGGTTCATTAGCTCCAAACGCGGTCCGATGAAACGGTATTTGCAGCAAGCCAGTTGAGCGTAATGTCCGTTGCGATGCCCGAAAGTTAAGCATAGATAGCAATTTTGGAGAATCAATTTCGCCGTTGATAAGTTTAGCCACGAATATAGCTTGATACATTTTACGCCTGCGTTCGAGTGTATCGAGGTCAAGTAGACGACATTTATTCGGGTAAGGTGGCAGGTTATCAGGATGCCGCCATGGGAGATGTCGTAGAGCCAGCCGAATAAACCTACGTTGCACACGTTCGATCCGTAGGTTCCAAGTAAGATGACTGGAGGACCAAACCAAATTACAGCTCTCAAGTAGCGGACGAACCAAAGCGCAATATAATGATTTCAGGCAGTAAACATCTCTAAAGTTCCGTCCAATCTTAGCAATAAATCCAAGTTGTCGGGCCGCCTTGGAAATGACTGATTCACAGTGTAGATTGAACGTCAATTTAGTGTCCAGCAAGACACCCAGGTCGCTAACTTGATCCACTCTGCGAAGTTCAATGTCGTCGATAGTATAACCGAAGCAAATTGGATTTTTAATCCGGTAAAAACTCATAACTTCACACTTTGAAATGCTGATGATAAGCCAATTAAGTCTGCACCATTCAGTAAATAGATTGAGCAAATGTTGCAAACGGTGGCAGTCATCTTCATTATCTATCGTAGCAAATAATTTCAGGTCATCGGCGTAAGCTAACTTGCAGCCGTGTTCTAGCAGAATCGCAACATCATTGAAGAACAATGAGAAAAGCAAAGGACCCAAGTTGCTACCTTGAGGAACTCCAGATTTGTTGCTAAACACTGACGAAGTACTGGATCCTAGTTTCACACGTAGTACTCTATCAGTTATAGTTATAGAAGTTATAGAACAAACCAGAACAAAGGATGCAAAAAGGAGAAAAAACGGAACAAGAGGTGGAAAAACGGAACTGGAGAAAAGAAAAAACGGAAACTCGCTGCAAATTCGAAATCGTAACTAAAGCTGGATAAAGTGGGACCAAGTTGATTTTCTATCGTATATAATGATAATAACTGACATACATACGATTTTCAGCACAAAATCGTATAGTAGTACGGAGCGACTCGCGCTTAATTGGATATTATCGTATAGAGTAGGGCGGGGCATGCTGCGATGTTTGAAACTGTCGTTAATTTTCGTGAGATATAAAGAAGGACAACAACATAATATATTTTATAGTGATGCAGTAACTCAATGTCTTCCCATTCAACTATAAATCATCTGCGGTAATAGTGTTTTGCAAAATAAATTCTTTTTTCTTCTGATCAAGTGCAGATTCGCACTTTTACCCCACTAGCGAGGCAAAAGTGCGAATACCGCGGGGCAAAAGTTCGAAGCTAGAATCCATGAAATTAGCCCAGCAGTAGCTAACAAAACCATATTATGTTCAATCTGCGTTATGTTTCGGTAAGGAATATTCTCAATTTGCACCTTTTCTATTTTGCACTGGTGTATTGCCGCCTACGTTAGATCGAAACTTTTCCAAACGTTTGTTTTTTGTTTCACCAGCGGAAACACATTGTTTTTCTTCGGCCAACATCTGTAGAGCACTCAGTTTTCTGCAGATCTTTCATTACTAGTATCTGTAATATAGTGCCTAAAGCTGTATATAATTAGCTATACATTTTTGCCTCGTCCATGAATCGCACTTTTGCCCCGTCCGTGAATCGAACTTTTACCCCACTAGGCGCTTGACGGGGTTAGATTAAATTACGGAAAAGCGAAATATATTCTGTAAATTATTTTCGCCGTTTTTTTAACAAGTAATATCCTCCTGTTGATATCGTATTTGCCGTATAACGAAAAATTACATCAAAACCACCCTAAACATTTGCACATAACTCAGCAACTATGCTTCGTAAGCAACCAAAGTTTACGTTAGATTCAAGCTGTCAAAGTAGTCACTCATCCATGCCAATGTAGAAAATTTACTCGGAATCTTCACCGATAAATCATTGAATCGCACTTTTACCCTTCCTTACTCTATAAATACTTATATAGCCGTAACGCTCAAAATTATTCGTAATCGCGTATATCACCTGCAAACTAGTACGCATTTGCTCATTTTGCGCATCAAATACGATTTATTTGCATGTATAGCTATACGTAATGCTGATTTTTATCTTTTTTATACATATGAAAATGCTAGCTGGGTAAAACGTGTGACAAAAAATGTCGATCCTACAGTAGTCATAACTGTCAGTGTTTTTGGACATGTTTAATTAAAAATGGGTTAATCACAGATGTGTCTGCATATTTTTCGTTTGGAGTGTATTCAAATGTCAACACAGCTTGCAAGTTTGTTTTAAATTTTTAAATTGGTTGGAGTCGTGGTTATCATAGACGCAAAAAGGAAGCTTGTGATAAGTCTGTTTTTGAAAATTTTTCGTCGGTATGATATTTTACAGAAGCTGAAGCCACTCGATTTATCTCGAAAGATTCATCCGGAAACCGGTTCTTGGAAAATACTCCTCAAGCCTGGCCATAAACGCCCTGTAAGGACACCAGAAGCCATTAAACAAGTAAGAGAGCGAATTCGAAGGAATCCAAATCAGTTTGGACGTAAGATGGTCAAGGAACTGGGTGTTTCGCATTCAACCATGAAGAATAATTTGAAAGATGACCTTCGATTGATTTCGTACGAAAAACTTCGGGTGCACAGTGAAGGTTGCAAAAGTCGAAAGTTGTCGGCAGTTTTTCAGGAGGATTGTAAAATTCTGTTTTCGATCGTTAAAATGTTTCTGCTATAGGATCACTACTACAACCAACAAAATGAGTGGATATATACGGCACACCTTTCTGATACTCCTTGGGCAACCTGGCACTTCAAAGGTTCCAGAATGTTTCGAGCCACAGTGATAATATGGAGATGTTTCTCCAAAAATTTGAAAGTTTCATTGCTGATCATTGAACCAGGTGTTAAAATAAACACTAAAAATTACACCGATAATGTTTTGAAGAACCATTTGCTTCCCATCGTCAAAAAACACTACAAAAATGGACCATACTGATTTTAACAAGATTCTGCATCGTCTCATCAGGCAAAAGCAACACAGCCTTGGCGTGAGGAGACGTTTCCGAATTTTATTTCTTCAAAAGAGTGGTCTGCCTCTTCGCCTGATTTGAATCCTCTCGACTTGGTTACATGCTAGTCAAACCAGGGAGCACCAAAGGATTGGCTGTGGATACTTTCCAACAATGTTTGGAGAAGATTTGGGATGATATGCCTCAGGATATCATGTGTGCCAGCTGTAACGTTTTTCAACAACGATTGTGACTGGTAATTAAAGCAAACGGAAAAAGATTTGAACTGGACTAATTTAAGATAAATGTTATAGATGTATGAGAAGCCGATGGAAACAATCAGCATTTAAAAAGGTTAAAATGTTTACGTGTAAGATTTATTTGGACCATTGTCTAGATCAAAGGCAGGTAGCAGATATTATAAACGAAGACGCAACATGACAATTATATTAGGGAAGGTATTAGAAACAGAATAGACATCTGGTGCAGAATAGTTTACAAATGCAATTAACTGTATTTTTCCCAATTAAATACTTTTTTTAATATTTCACCGGATCCAATTATCGTCTCACAGTTGTCTGTAACAAACGACTGCAACGATTGCCCCATCGCATCGATTTAAACCATTTTTCTCTGATCGTCTGACAACAAAAACATTTAAATGCTCTGACCTCCGGTGTTTGAAATTCGATCCACCATCCTTCTCCATTTGGCCGAAAGCGATTTCCTGCGCTCGTCTTCGAACGATGAAAAGGGACCGGAATAAAGTACCCTTCGCAAGTAGCAATCTGACTGCATCAAAAGAACCTGCGAGAAACGTCAGACCTGATTAGACAGCGAGCGAAGAAAGCGAAGAAAGCAGAAGCTCCCCCTTGCTGCCAGCCGGATTCGATTGGCTTCGCTCGCTGGCATATGACTCACTCGAGCCTTCCGAGATGTGTACGTTCTAATGGATGCCCCCTTCCCCGTAAGAATAATATTGCATGGATTTCAAATTTCCGGATGTGAATTGAACCTGAAATTGGAGCAGCACATAATAAAGGCTAAAAAATTGCTTCAAGGGTGGTGCCCCGCCGAGCGGATTCCTCTGACTCATGTTTTTGCCTTTCTTCCCCCATTTGGCACTCGTTCGAAAGAAAGGCAGGAGGCGTGCGTCGGCAGGGTTGTTCGAAGTCTGCGGTTGGTTTGAATGGCATTTCCTTCGCCTCCCTTGCAACGCAACGCTGCTGCCGTGTTTTTGCAACGGACGGACGAACGGGAAGAGGAAATTGTGTGTCCAGCGTGCCCGTCTGTCGCATCGCAGTTAAGACAAACGGCGCTCGGGATTTGAGAAATGGCCCAGGAAGAAGGAAAAGCTATTTCGCCATCGTTCTGCGACGTATACTACATAATGGTTGCAATGACAATGGTATGTTTGTTCGATCGTAGTCCTTGGTACGACAATTGACCTACAAAAGGAAAATATGACTTTTTTTTTGCTGCGAGTTTGTTGTAAGCGAGGTCGAGTAAATGATTAGCCGGAAAGTCCTTAGAGAGCAGCGAACGCAGTTGGGGATAAGCTTGCTGCGGTTCATGCTCCGACAATGGGGTCAGATAATTTGGGAAGCTGTAGGATCCTGATTGTGCTCTATTAGGTTCGTAATGAGTTCATAAAAACCTTGCTGAAACGCAAAAAAAAGTTGAAATGAGGTTTTTCGGTTTGTCTTCATCTTAAATCCAAATAAACGGTAAAACTTATTCAAAATTAAGTTGAAACTGAGACAAAATTGAAGCTGGAAGATAAAAAATCGAATGTAATTGATACAAATGTATCAATTTGTTAAATTGAATTCAATAAATTTGTGACATCATTGAAAATAAATATCTACATTTGAATTGTATAAAGTATTGTATAGTATTTTATAGTATAAAAGTATTGAACAGTAGCATCAACTGGAAAAATTCAGAAAGTAAAGTTAACGCTAACTAAATTTTCCATGGGAGAAAATCATTGTACATTTCGGAGTAACCTTGCTTGATAAACAAACCACGTGGTCACCCATGGGAAGTCTCCTATCTAGAAATTAATGTCATGCCCAATATTATTAACAATTTTACTACTTATGTGAAATATATTGTAAATAACAGCAAACAGATGATGGCACCAGGTGAAAATTGAACTAAATTTGCAGGGTAATTCTGTGCTGGCGTTAAATACCGGAATAGTATTTTAGTTTCTACTTTATGCAGCCAATAAACAGCCATTGCACTTGCAAATCAACCATCATTGTTACTTGAATTGCTATTTTACGTCGCCAGAAGAACTTGACAAATTCTTAACCAATCGGAAAGAATCATCAGAGAAGCGTTAGACAAGGTGTTTGTTTCATTCAACTTCTATATTATTCGAAGGTAATATAATCTTGTTCGTTAGTTTTCGACGCATCATTTGACAAGCATGCTCTTTGTTATAGCTTAGACCATCAGATGTCATTCGGTTTGACATTCGTACCATCAGATGTTACCAAGAAGTGGCAGTAACTAAATTATGACTAACTTCTGTTGTAAATTAGTTGCTGCAACCAAATGTGCTAAATGCGTTATCAAAATCTGGAATACAAAATAAACCAAAGACAACTGGTCGGCGGGTTCTTCGTGCACTATAAGACCGTTGAACAACAGAAGTGTAAAAAATCATAACGAATAATGAATAACCTCCCTCCATAAGCCACGGCCTTTAAGCGCATTTTCCGTTCACGACAAAGACGAGCTTTCATCGCATAATTTTCGCACTCACACCACACACACACACTCCTTGGCGGGAACGAGCGGTCGCAGTGGCTGAGATCGGGACAAAGTCAGTTTGCATGTTGTTTCGTTAAGAGGATCCGTCGCGAGCCGTTGCAATCATCCGATTGGGGAAACTGTTCCTGTTGTGTCGTGTGAGGTGGCGTGAGGCACGCGAGCAAACAAATAGCCGACAAGTCGATGGAAAATCTGTGTGCATGTTTCGAATAATGGCATAAAGTAGCGCAAAGTGGCTTGAGAAAATTTATTCGACACAAAACTGGAGGCTAAAAACTTAGTGCGTGATTTAGCGCTTGTGTACTACACCAGAGAGCTAGAAGGATCCAAAGAAGCACTCTAATATTTCATTTTAGCGAAACAGACTGACTGAATATTTTTGTTATGTCAAATGAATAATGGTGCTGCAGTCTAGTACACAGGCTTTTAATTTTTCCAAAATTTGAGGATAACACATGATTTTTAATTCAAAAGAAAAGATACTGCCAAAAAAAATTCCGCTTGTTGATCAAATAGTTCATCAAATATTTATTGAAAATTCATAGACAGAAAATCGGAGTTGATAATGATATTCCAATGATTACGATTCCATCGTATTCATCACACTTTTTCGCAACGAGAAAGTGTTTGGTATTAAAATAAAACTATGCAGGAAAAAAAAAACAAAAAACATCCTTCAAGAATCAAGGTGTTAATATAACAAAATGTGTATAAAAAGAGGTGCTCGTAATTTGCCATGATTATTTCAAAGGCGGATCCGTTGAAATAATCGGATTGGAAGTTGTTGTTGGGTTGGCATGAAACACGCAAACGTTGGCAATGAATGGTGGCACAAAACAAAATGAAGTGACATAAATTTATACGACTGACAACTTAAACGGAAGGAACTATCTGTCGAAACAATGTTAAATTTCCCTCAGTATTTAACACTGGCGTGCCCAGGCTGAGGCTTACTGGGGCACGTGCCACACCTTCTCTGTAAAATTCAATAAATAAAATAATTTCTGTTATCCAGAAGCCAACAGTTTTTGCCACTATTTTTCCAATGAAATTATTAGACAACAATATAATAGTTTCAGTTCCAAGTCTAGTTATAAACTAAATTTCAAATTTAGTTTCAGGCCTAATTTAAGCTTAATTGCAAATCCAAATTCAATTCTTATTTCATACCGGATTTCAACACTGATTTCAAGTCCAATTTTATGTCTAGTTCTAAGCTCAATTCCCAAGTGAAATTTAAATCCAAGCTATGCCAATTTCAAGTCGAAATTCAATTCCTACTTTAGGTCTAATTTTAAGTCTGGTTCTAAGTGTAATTGCAAAGACAATGTCAAATGAAATTTAAATCCAAGTTATATCCAATTCCAAGTCTAATTTCATGTTCATTGCCAAGTCTAATTTCAAATCCAAGTTGGACCTGAAGTTGGAAGTTTTTCAAATACAATTCCAAGTCAAAATTAAAACTAAGATTTCACATTAAATTTTTAGTCCAATTTTAAGTTTAAGCGATGGTGCAAAACTTCAAAGTTAAGCCGAAAAATTATGTTCTGTCAAACGCTGTACGAGCAAACAGTTTCTTATGAAAATGTAAATTGATTTTCTTAGCATATTTACAACGGCCAACTTATTTGGAATACCGATGGATTTAGAGCTAGTCCCTCGCTTAGTTGCTCCTGGAAAAAAAAACACAGAGAGAGCACGGGGGAAAGCATGAAAAAACTTGTCAAACAAAATAGCAAAAGAAAGAAAAAGCGCGGAAGAGAAAAATAAGAAAAATTGACATGAAAAGAACAATTGAAATAGAATGGGAGGGAAAACACGGAACATAAAAAAAGAAAAAAAGTGGAAGAACACGAAAAAAAAGAAAAGGGATGAAAGAAGACTGAAGACTGAACAGAAAATGGAGAGACTGAACAGAAAAAGAGAGCAAACCGAAGAAAAAAGACAAAAATAAAGAGAAAAGAATGGAAAACAATAGATAAAACGAAGAAAAAGGAAAAAATGGACAGACAAGGAGAAAAACGGAACAATCAAGGCGGAAAAACGAGATTTGAAAGGAGAAACAAAAAAGATAGATATTCGGCAACACGCAAAACAGAACGTGACAGAAAAAGAGTATATGATAACAGGAAGAAAGGAACAGATGAAAACAAGTAAAATGTGAATGGAACAGAAAACAAAAAACGAGACTAGAAAAGGGGAAAAACGGACCTGAAACTGAAGAAAAACGATAGAAAAGGACAAACACAGGAAATAAGCAGAGAATCAAGACTGAAAAGGGTGAAAAACCTGACAGGAAAAGAAACAAGAAGAACGAACAGAAAAGAAGAGAAAATAAGACAGGGAAAGCGTGACAGAAAAAGAAAACATTGTGCAGAGAGGGTGAGCAAACGAGAAAGAAAAGGATAGAAAACAAGGCAAGAAAAAGAATACGGACGATAAACCAAAGAGGAACCAAAAGGGACAAGAAGAATAACGAGAATGAAAAAGCTGATAGAGGATAAAGGAATAATAGAAAAAAGAACAAACCAGCAATAAGCAAAAGCGAAAGATGAGACAAAGTGGGAATGGGATGGGAAAATAGCACATAAAAAGGAAAACAAGAAAAATGGACCAAAAAAGGTATAAAGGAAAAAGACGAAAAACGGAAGGAAAATCAAAGAGCAAATCGAGGAAAGGGAACCAAAATAACATAAGCATTACGTGCCAAAAAAAAAAGAAAAAACAGGGCACCTGATAGAAAAAACGGATGATGACGATGAAGATGAAATACGAAAAGCAAAGGACATAATGAGCTAGAAATGGCGATGGTCTCCTCCTGCTCTCCACGAAAAAAAGACAAAAAAGAAGGAAAAGAAGGAAAGACCGAAGCAGAAAAAATGGAAAAGTGCACAGGGGAAAAACGTGACCAAAACTGGGCAAACAGAATAGAAAGAGAAAAAAACGCAAGAAAAAGAAACCCCGTGATAGAAGGGGATGTAAAAAGAAGTAAATTATAGTGGGAAAAAAGGAGAAAACAATAGATAGAGTAGGAGAAAATACGGCAGAAGGAAAATGGAGAAACGAGTACAGAAAAAGAAAAAAATCGTAACAGAAAAAAAAGAAAACGGAAGACGAAAAGCGGTCGGAAAAGAAAAACAAAATGTGACAGAAAAGGAGATAAAGACCTAACAAGACCTAATAAGAGGAAGAAAACGAAAAAGAAAAAAAAGGACGAAAATCGGGACCGAATCGGGAATCGGGTCGAAACAGGACAGAAAATGACAAAACATGAGATAAGAAACGGGCATAAAAGGACGTGGAAACAAGGAAAAACGGAAGAAAAGGGGAAAAATTGAAAAGAATAATCAGAACTCAGGAAAAGAGCGACAAAAGGCACAGGAAAAGAAGAAAAAAGTACAGAGTAAGAGTAAACAACGGACAAAAAAGAAAAATTGAAGAAAAAACAAACACAAGTAAAACAAGAAGAGAAAAACAGAAAACATGGACTAAACTAAAAGAGAGAAAACACGTAAAACGGGAGATACAACAGGGAAACCGGAGGGGAAATACAAAATAGGGAGCCAAAAGCAGAATAAACTTGACTGAAAATACGAGAAAACGGCGACAAAAAGAGGAAAAATGGTACAAACGAAGACTAGAAAGGAAAGAAAAAGAGTTAGAAAAGGACGAAAACTTTTGGTTTAGATATCTCTAAAAAAAGTGGCAAAAATGAAAAAGTGCACGGAGGAAAACGTGATAAAAACTGGACAAACGAAATAGAAAAAGAGAAAAAAACACGAGAGAGAAAAAGAAGCGAGGGGGGGGTCAGTCCCGGCGTAGTGGTTAGCATTCACGCCTCTCACGCCAAGGGCGCGGGTTCAAATCTCCACCCCGCATAAGTCACGAATGACCCAAAGCTGGTTAAAGTGACTATAATCTAAACAAAAAAAAGAAGCGGCATGAAGAAAGCAAAAACAAGTCGTGACAGAATGGCAGGGTAAACGGGACATAAAAAGAAAAATAGAGGAAAGGTAGAAAACGGGAGGGAAAGAGGGAAAATGAGGCAAAAAACGGGGAAGCGGACGGAAAAAGATTGAAAAATGGAAGAAAAAAAAAACGAGAAAGAAGTAAGAAATCCTATAAAGAAAGCGAAGTAAAATAGAATAAACTGGACAGAAAAGGGGGAAAACGGGAAAAAGGAGAAAATATGCAGTTGGAAAATGGAGAAACGAAAACAGACAAATAGAAAAATCGGGACAGAAAAAGAAAAAAAGAGAACGGAACACAAGAAACACACACTTTAAAAAAAACTACCGAATTCGGCAAATTTCAACAGCCGAACGTTCGGCAAAAATATCGATGGCGCAAATCGACGTTTACGGATCTTTAGTATAACATTTGGTAATATAAAACATTCTGCCGAACGCTCGGCTGTTGGGATTTCATCAAAATTTTGCCGAACTTTATCCTTTTTTTAAGTGTGCACGTGAACGTGACAGAAAAGGAGGAGAAGCAGGATCTAATAAGAGGAAGAACGAAATCCAACGAAAAACGAAAAAATGAAAAGCGAAAAAAGACGAAAACGGGACCGAAAAAAGTCAAAACGGAACAGAAACAAACCGAATGAAAACCAACGAAACAATGAAATAGGAAACATGGAACAAAAAAAATAAAAACGAGAGAAATAAAGGAAATACGGAAGAAATGTGTAAGTGAAAACCATTAAAAAACGATACAGAAAAGGAGAAAAACGGAACAAAAAGTGGAAAAACGAGACAAAAAAGAGAAAAAAAGGAAAAGAAAAGAAGTGAAGGGGGAATAGTCAATCCTAATTTCAATTAAAATTTCGTGTCTAATTTTGTGTCCATATCTGGTTTGAAGTAAAACTTCAAGTTCAAATTAGGTAGTCTAAATTCAAGTTAAACTTAATGTCCATTGTCAAGCTCAATTTCAAATTCGCATGTCCGATTTAAGCCCAATTTAAAATCTAATTTAATTCTAATTTCAGGTTTAATTTTGAAATCGATTTAAACACCTATTTTTTAGTCCAATTTTAAGTTAAATGTTACGCTTAATTTCAAATCCAATTCCAAGTCTAGTTCAATTCCAATTTTAAATAAAAACTTCCAAAATTTTGTTTTAGGTCAGGTTTTACGTCTCATTCCAAGTAACACTTCCAGTCCGAATTACTCTAAATTTAAATACAAAATGAACTCTATTTTCTACTCAAGTTCCGAACCTAATTACTAGTTCAGTTTCAACTTTGATTTTAAATCCAATATTGTCCCAGCGAGTCAACCAAATTGGCCGTTTGTTTTATTTCTCCATTTTTCCGAGCCAAAACGTACGAACACCACACCTTTTGTTTATATCTAGGCACGCTAGTGGTAATTGTAACAATTATTTCGAGCGCTAGAAGTTTTAGAAACCTACGATGCCTTATGATCCATCCTACATAACCTACGAGTGTAATCACAGGCAAAAAAGTCTGTTTCTCACGATGCGATGCGTGGAAGGGACAACGGGTGATCTCGCTTTCAACCACGTTTCAAACCTCCAATCAATTTCGTTAATTAATTCTGTCGGGAACATTGCCAGCGGTTTAATAAGCTCCTATGACAAAAGCACAGCTTGGTAGGGTTGTTGGTAGGATTTATCACTCCCTCCGGTAGCGTTTCGTTGTGCGGCAGTGCAGTGCTTTTACATCGGCAGCAGCCCATAAGGTTGGAGATGCACCGCACTGCAGTTGCATAAAAATGCCCCACTAGGGGTGCCGCGGATGCAATAGCAACTGAGGAGTACTACAGACTGTTGGCTGACAACAGTTTGAGATCCATATTTTATCAGAGCCCTTGTGTTCCAAAAACAATGCACTCGAGAAGCATACGGCGTACTGCTATTTGCCCGGAACGGAAGTACAGTACAACTAGGAGTAGTCCATATATTGTCATTGGCAAACGAGGAGCAAGGTTTACATACGGCATGTCAATTGCATCCTTCGGAAGCATCATCCATCCGGAGGGCAACACTTGGCGCCGTACAGTCGCACAGCGACAGGAATGCACGGATCTCTGTCCTCCGTGAGTGGGAGTAATTTGCACAAATTTTGCTTGTCTGCATCCATCCCGGTAGGATTCTTGTCGTCATGCTTATTGTCGCTCGGCATACCGACGTGCCAAGCTGGCAGCACGTGAAGCCCTCGGGAGTAGTGCTGAACCAGGGTTCCAACAGCAGCGTCATCCGAGCGGCAGGTGTTCCTCTGTTCGAATCGTTCGATTGAGGAGCGCACATTGCTTGTACATAGAGAATTCTTATAAAAAGCAATTGCTTTTCTGTTATTCACTGCATTTGGATACAGTTATTTATTACGAGAAACCACTAGAGCTGACTTTGTTACAACTTGCCTCTCCTTCAATACAGTAAAATCTGTTTGTTGCATACAGCAGATAAGGAACCCTTCGTTAGTCATTTTATTTATTTCGCAGTCCATTTATTCTTGGTAGTTAATTTTTCGAGTCTGAACGGTGTCGGTAATTTTGCAAATTTCTTCTCTACAATTTCAGCTACCGAAAGCGCTGGTAGACGCCGGTAAAGAAGCCTCAAGTATCAGTCTGCCGCGACGTTTTGTTTTAATATCTCCCTCGTTTCTCACGAATGGCTCTGTATAATTGGAAGCACAAACCTACGCAGAACGACGTCTCCTTTTCCTATAGTCGGTTCGTACGTAGGTACGTGAAAAACCATAAAACCACTTGAAACAAACCTACCTCTCGACCCTTTTGCGTCCTATGTAGACGCTTTTACAAAGACTTGTTCGTCTCCTGCTGCTGAGGGAAAAGCTTCAAACACAGCCATGATAACCATTCGATTTGGTTCATGTTTTGACAACAGCGGTGAACTTTTGGTTGCCCTATGGGGTGCCGAAAAAAAGTCTAGTCGCCGCCATCGAAAAAGGGAAAATCGCGAAAATAAAATGGAGTGAAAGAGGTTCGGAAAATTTTATTATTGTTTGCTTGGTGCTCAGCCTGGCTGGCGCGTCATTAAATCGGGTCCTTTTTACGCCAATTCGTCTTCGGATAACAATCGCTTCGAGTGGCATTCGGTCATTGTGACGAACAAAATCTTGCTGTCAATTTTGTTGGACAATTTACTTCCTCAAGAGAGAAATGGCTTGCTTATGGTTTGCATAATGGTAGGAATTTTAGTCACTTAGTCGATGAGGGGGATCAAACAGACGGAGCCCGGTTTAGACGAGTGGAATGGTTAGATGGGCGATGGGCCGGCCCATTTTAATACTTTTTTCAGCAAACAATAACCATAATAATTCAGTGCACAGGTATATTTTCGAATGCTTTAAGGTGAAATTAGCAGTCATCGATTCTGCCAATTTCAAAAGCAGTTTTTTAGTTTGAAACAAAAATTCTGTTCATGAAAATATATTCGCTGTGTTCAGATTGGCAAGAAGAATGCAGTATTTATATTTTTACAAACAGAACCCTGCTTTTGGGCCCAAAAACTGCTTCCAAAATTGAGCTCTCCGACGAAAACTTAACGACTGATAGTTTCCCGTTAATTCGAAATATCAAAAAACGGAAAACGTTGTTTTTGTAGGTATTCTGTTTCCGTTTTGATTTTTTTTTATCCCATTCAATAAGTACTCGCAGATACGATAACGAAGTTACTAATAAAGGCTCATAGATTTTGGTACCAATACACTCCAAGTGGTGAAATGGTGTGATTTTCTACATGTTTTTATCCCGTAGAAAGAGCCGCTTTTACTTCTTACTTCGAACAGAATGGAGCCGGGGAGGTTCTTGTCGTATCAAGGATTTCTCTCCACTCTTTCGGTCCTGTCGTTGAGCGTTTCCATCTCGATACACGCAGGTCGGCTTCAACCTGGTCAAGCCATCTAGGACGTCAGGCCCCACTAAATATTCCTGGTGCTAGTGGGGTTCTTGAAGAGAACGGATGACACTGCACAGTCGTCCGGCATCCTTTCGACGTGGTCGGCCTACCATATTCTCCCAGTATTCGCCAAGTGTACGATGGGAATCTCCGTTTGTACTTCGCCAAAAATGGCCCGCAACACCTTTCGTTCAAATACGGCTAGTGCACGTACGTCTTCCGTGAGCAAAGTTACTGTCTTAAGTCCGACTATCGGTCTGATTGGCGTTTTGTACATCGTCAACTTTGTACGGTGGCGTGCTCCTTGATCGAGGCGTCTTACGGAGGAAAAAGAAGGCTCGACTTCCGACTTGAATGCGTCGTTTAATCTTCTTGTATCATTGTCGCACAGTGGGACCATTCTGTAAAAGAGGTCAAAAGTATTCTTCCCGCCTTTCCTAACGTTTTTGAGCTTATGTGTCTTCAGAGAAGTTGCTTAGTATACTCTTTTACATATTTTCATTTTTTCTTACAATACGATATTAAAGGGATATCACACTTGAAAAAATTAACTTTTTGTAGAAACTAGACAGCAAGTTCACGTGTTCAGCAAAATTGTAGCACTATAAATTTGATCAAACTTTGCCGAATATACTAGGTATCTACGTCGTATGGTTTGCGAGATATAATTGTCTTTCTGTCGCCCATTAAAGTCAGTTTATTAAGCTTTTGGCGCACAAAACCTTATCTAACTGGTTTGATACGTTCCACAAACTTTTTGAGATCATCAAAATACATAACTTTCTAGAAGGTATAAATATCGTAGGTTACTTTATTTGCCTTATAAACTGATTTCCACCTAAAATTTTATCATTTTTACGAGTAACTTTTTTCGTTAACAGGCACCTACTGGCAGCTATAGTTAACACCGCTTGAACAGTTATAGAATATAGCAGACGTGTATCAAAAAATCACGGCCGGGTCTGCTGTAAAGGCGAGAAAAGACTTTTAACCGTCTTTTTTTCAGAATGGTCCCACTGTATTTCGGGTGGGCGGCAGGCGGGGACCAGGGATCCCAAATATATGAACTCGTCAACAGCGGCGTAGCGTGCTATTGACCAGACAAGCACCCACCACCTAGGGCGCTAGCTCTAGGGAGCGCTAAAAACGGTCTGAACCTCAGTAAGGCACTTTTAAGTGTAGCGAAGTACTGGATTTAGGGTAAGGGTACGAATCATTATTGGCAGTCTAATTATTAAAAATAATAAACTTCGATGGAACACTGATTTAAGAAACGATCGGACGTTTGCCAGGCCTGCCCAAATGTCACGCTACGACTCTGGAATCAGGTCTAGAATCCCAAGTAACCAAAAGTTCCGATAAAAGGGGATTTTGGCTTAATCAGCCAACGAAATGATCATGAATAGAACTCTATTCAACTTCATTTTTAAGTAATTAACCGTACTTTCAAGTTTGTATTTGATGTTTAAACTTCGAAGGGAATACAAAGTAACTTCCACCAGAACTAGAAAGTTCGCAAAAAGTTCACTTAAGTCGCTATGTAGAACACAGTTTAGCCCAAAGAGAAACTCCAATAATTTTCAAAATAAAAAAGATTGGAGGAATATTTTCCCACTTCTTCCTGTTTTGCAGATTCATGACATTTCTCATTAACTAAGGTGTTTAATTTCGGTTAATAACCGACTGTTTTTTTATAAATATTAATTTATTGTAACTTACCACACACCACCAACATAAACCTCGGGGATTTGAACTCGAGTACTTCTTTTCGGTAACTTAGACGCATACCACTGCTCCGTTGCTGGAATATGCGATTTGCATCGTTTTTACTCGATGTGCTAATTTCTCATTTATCACAGCCCCGAAGCGAACTTACACTTAAGAACAACTCATCGGCAAAATTCATGTCACTAGCGGCGTCAGAGATGGCGCAATGCATCAGGATAGGCATGCAACGAGGAACGCTCGGGTTCAAATCCAGTAGCAGTCGGTGTTATTTAGGCTTTTTTTTAAATGGTCTATCTTAATCGCATGAACCGACTTTACAAAAGTTAGGAGGAGGCGGATGTAGAAAATGGAAAAGTATAAAAATAGAACTACAAGTGCTGTTTTATAAACTTTTGCCAAGGTTTCTTCAGAAGCTGCTTAGCGCTCTATGCAGTGAAATCAAGGCAGCTTTGAAGTTCGGTTAATTACAAGTAAAGCTGCTTAGCAAGCTATACCTCCATAGACATAAAGCTTGTTAACCTTCCTTAGACACCATTATCCGAACTCTAAGTTACTTTCAAGTTGTATGTTGAACTTTCAAGCTACATGTTGGATTTTCAGGTTACTACAGATATTAACGGTACTTTAATGAGAATGAAGTTCGGTTTACAAATGTAGTGTCTGGTTGTTCAGCAAGAAAGTTCTGCGGAACCAAATTTGAACCAAATATGAACTTTCAAGTTTGTTTTTTAAGTGAAGTTCGAACTTTTGGTTGCTTGGGATCTGGGTTAAAAATTTGATTCAAAATCTGGTAAAAAATGTGGTCCATGGTATAGTCCAGGTCCAAAATATGGTCCAGATCAGAAATCTGATTTATACTCTGGTTCAGTTCCATAATCTGGTTCAAGATTTAATCCACAATCCGGTCCGAAATCTGCTAAAATAATGTGGACCAAAATGTCGTTCAGGTCTCTAGCTTTTAGTCCGGGTCAAAAATCGAATTTTAGCTCAGAATGTGGTCCAATATCTGCTCCGGGTATGAAATGGGGAATGCAACTAGGAAAAAGCGCCCAACCATTCCAAACCCCTACCTAGTGCCCCCACGTGACCATACCTGGAAATACTTTATATTGTATAATTGAGCAGCCAAGCTAAGAGGTGCGGGGTCGTCTGGTTTTCTGTTCCTAATCTTACAACTGTAGTTTTAGGCAACCATTGATCCACACGACTTAATTTTCAAGTGTTATATTTTTCAACCAATATTTTTTGTAGACTAATCTATTTTCAGATAGCGAAATATAAAGGCGCTTTATTCTTGGCCAATTGTAGCATGGCTTTTGGTCTAAATGCCATTAGTTCATCCCCGAGGGTCCAGAGTTTCACTTAACCTTTATTAGCAAAGATACCCCCAACGACTGTAAATAAATCATTATCTTTATGGGAAACGTTTGGTACGGGAGGTCCACGCTTTATTGGAATTCTCTCTGCGGTACATGATGCGCAGTTGGCCTGGTCGTTGACAAGAGGAATGATTGATTCAAGCAATCACCAAAATATGCTTTAATCTGGACCAAAATCTGATAAAAAATGTGATGTCAGAATCTAGTCCAGGCCCAATATTTGGTTTTGGTCCAGAATGTGGTTCAAAATCTGGTCATACATCTGATCCAAAATCCGATCAAAAATGTGGTCCCTATAACTAGCAGACCCATTAGGCCATCTGATCTTCAGCTGCCAAAAACACGAGGATAATCGGCGAAAGCTGTTGCAGCTTTTAGCAAAGGGGCAAGTTACAGAGACTATAGATTACAGAGGCGACAAGGCACTCAAAAACCGCTAAATTTTGAATCATAACGGAGAGTTACCTTTATTTGTGATAGTACTCTCCGTTTTGATTCAAAATTTGACGGTTTTAAAGTGCCTTGTCGCCTCTGTAACCTACAGTATCTGTAGATCAAATGCCCAGTAATACAGTTAATGCGCTTAAATCTAAAAATTGTAAAATTTCCAAAACTATAGCCAAATTTTTTGAGATCTGTGAGATAAACCTCTAGTATTTAAATAATTCTACAAAGCTTGGTATGTAATGTGGCAACACAGGGGATCAGATACATTTGGAATAAAGAACATTTAAAAAAAATTTAGTCAAAAAAATTATCCAAAATCTGGCCCAGAATCTGATGAAAAATCAACATCTGGTTCAGGTTCAACGTCAGGTCCAAAATATACTCAAAATTTGATTGACAATAAATGATGTCCAAAATTTAGTGCAAACTCAGAATATGGATGGTGGTTTGGAAGGAACACTGATTTAAGAAACGATGGAGTGTTAAGTTGAGTCTACCTCAGGGACGCCACAATGTCACGTTGCAGCTCTGCTCATCAACCACTTCCAGTTCATCGCCGTCAATAGTCACTGTCCGTGGGAGGCGAATGTTGTTTTCTCTGGAGCCCTTTGCTACCATACATTTGGTTTCCGACGCACTGATTTGTAACCCAAGCCTCCTAGCTTTCGTCTTTAGTCTGGCGTAGATTGCGCCGTCCCTAGGCTTCTAGTAATAATGTCGATGACTAATTTCAGTCGTAATCCGGTTGCTTCAACTAAATGGACCTAAACTGTGCTATTGGGTCCATCCTCTTGCCGCAACACTCTGTGTAATTCGAAGGGACTTGAGAGTGCCCCCGAAACAAACAACCCGTTATTTCTGCCATTAGCTGTTCGCGCTCGATTGTATCGTGTGCTGCACTGAAATTCACGGATATATTATGCGTGGGCTTGTTATACTGCCGACATTTCTGGAGGATTTGTCAAAATGCGTTTAGGATGAATGGTATTCGAAAATTGTTCCAACGCGGAGAAAGCTCAACGGTACGTGAATTAGCACAGCTTGAAAGCTTGCGAGAACAACCGAGATTCTGATGACGATCTGTCAAAAGATGGTGAAATCGTACTTCTCGCTCGATAAACTGGACAAGCTACTGATGTCGTAGCAAGAATAATGCGCACAAATAGTCCTAGAAACTCATAGTTGTCGGACAAAAGTTGACCGATACGAATCCGCCCTCTAACGATAACGATAATGTTCAGCTTACAGATAGTGACGCCATGACGCTGAAGCGGTGGAGACACTTAGAAACCCGTATGAAGAAGGATCATGCGCAGACCGAGGCGATAAAGAAGAAGATCGTCGGTCACGTTAGAAAGAGCTACATCAGGAAGTTATCATCAGAAGAACTCTAAATTTCAAGCTCTCGCATGTGATATCTTACGATTTTCCCGGTCGTAAAGTCAATCCAAAAAAACAAGGTAAAATGAGACTGGTATGGGATGCAATGGCCAACGTTCACAGAGTGTCCTCAATTCCTTTCTACTGAAGGGCCTAAAACAGCTTACGTCTCTTTTTTCCGTGTTGATACAGTTCCGAGAGTTTCGGGTTGCAGTGAGCGGAGGCATCCGTGAGATGTTCCACCAGGTACTGATGCGGATAGAGAACCAGTGCTGTCTGCGTTTGTTCTGGAAGGACAACGATCGTGCGACGCAGCCGAGTATCTTCGTAGTGCAACTAATTACCCTTGGTGCTTGCTGTTCACCAAGCATAGCATAGCACGTGAAGAACAGTAACGCAAAGAGGTTCGAGCGGGATTACCCGGAAGCTGTCGACGCAATAGTCATGTGGACGTGGACGATATGCTCGTAAGCGTGGAATCCGTGGAAGAAGCGATTTAGTTGGGAACTTTTGTTCGTTGAAATAAAATACCCTGCATAATCTAAAACTGTCGCAAGCTACTCATGGTTTCCTATGATAAAAATAAAATTATAACTTTTTTGTGTTGGAAAACACCGAAATTGTTTCTTCGACAAAGTTATAGAAAATATAAAGGCAAACAAATTTGCTGAAGAAATTATATTTTTATCTCTTTTGAGTGCAGAGATACAGAGAGTTTTCTTTGAAAGTTCTTTAAAAATTAATTTTTCATCCATAACTTTTGTTGGTTTCATTTTACAAGAATATATTGTACTCAAAACACACGTTTCTGCCGTGAAGCTCTTGGACCTTTCTTTACAAAGTTATCGCTTATTTAAATTTTATTTTCCCTTAACTTCACGAACCAATTGGATAAATTGGGGCAGGTGGATATATTAAATCAGTGCTTCACCGTAAAGGTTAGGTCAGGTGCTATAAATTTGCATGGATGCTACTTGTTCCCATCCATCCATATGAGATTACGGCAAGCATATATTTCATGTGTTTTGAGTACGCCATAAACTTAACATAACCGCCATAAGTTTGGTTTAATAGTATGCGTAAGCGATTGCTTTGTAAGGAAAGGTCGTAGAGATTGGTGGTCTTCTGCAAAAACGTGTGTTTTGAGCGCTTCGATAATTGCCTAGACTAAAGTGTTCATGTTAATTAAAGTTAGGCTTGGAAAACTTATTTTTGAAGAACTTTCTAAGAAAATATTCTATAACTGTGCACCCGATAGATAGAAATGTCATTTTTCAGTTGTTTACCTTTACATTTTCTACAACTTTGCCGAAGAAACCATGTCTCTGTCTACTAACACAAAAAAGCGGACGTTTATTAAGCTTACGGCGAACGCAAAACACATAAAACATATGCTTACCATACTCTCATATGGTTGGGCGGAGACAAGCGGCACCTATGCAAGTTTGTAGTACTTAACCTAAGCTTCAAGGTGAAGCACTAGATATTTTCACTTTCCTCATTTGATCCAGTAGGCATGTGAAGCTAAGAAAATATAACACTTGAATTTTCGATAACTTAGCAAGTAAAAGACCTAGATATTTGCGATCCTCTGCAAAAACGTGTGTTTTGAGTACTTCGATGATTACCTAGAACAATGTGTTTTTGTAAAATGCAATCAACAAAAGTTAAGTAAGAAAACTAATTTTTAAAGAACTTTTTAAGAAAATGTTCTATATTTCTGCATCGGATGTAGATAGAAATATTATTTCTTCAGCAAATTTGCTTGCTTTTACATTTTCTACAACTTTTCTGAAGTAAGAAATTATGTCTCTAACTACTAACACGAGCAAGTTATTTTTCTTTAATTTTATCATAGTAAACCATGACTAACTTTTGACATTCTCAGATTACGGGGGGTTTTTATACGACAAAAGTGCCGAAGATCTGAATTGCTAAAATGAAAGCAAAAGACATTCCTCCTGCAAGAAAATAAGGTCAATGAAAAGAAGTAAGACATTTTCATACCCCTGATCGACAAATACTGTTGCATGCGGGAAGAAGTATTCACTATGCGACTAAAAATCACGAATTAAAGAAATTAAAAATTCAATCTTAAGTAATTAAAGCAAACACGCTGTCGGTTGATCAACATCTCTGATTACCGAACGAGACTGACATTCGACTATCTTATCGGTCGAAATGAAACAAGTTCGCCGAAATTGACATTAAATTCGATGCTTGACGTTATGCCGTGATTCAGTCGGTGATCGACTGTCAAAGACAACTGAACTGAACTGAAGCAGGTTCTCGATGACGCGACTGATCGGTGTACTCCTGCTGGCAGCCAGCTGCACGTTGGTTTGGTCATCCTGTTCGGTGGGACTCGGTCAACGAAATAAATGTAGGTTTTCATGAAGTGTTCCGAATCTACCCGATTAATTAATGTAAGCTAAACGACATTGGTTCTAGTGGAAATTGTACTGCAAGTTCTGCATGTTCGTAGTGGACCAGTAGCGGTGCCAGTCAATATGACTTTATTCTTCGATTATGAAGCCAGCCCAGTGTCCAATGAAGAGATTACGTTTGCCGATTTTCAAGTGTCTCTGGAGGTAATTTTGCCAAACAGCTACTCGTTAGGTTGTTGATAGTTTAAATTATATCTAGTACTTTTTTTGAGCAGAGTTGTTCCTACAAAATGAATCCTAATTTGAACACCAGTAGAGCCTTTCAAGTGAACGTATCAAGCATAAAGCCTGTGACGGAAATATACGGAAGTGTCACAATTTACGGTATTCGATGGGCTAAGTCGGAAATACCCACGTGAAAATGATTTAATAATTTCTTTTACCAATAGACAAGTATTGATTTAAACGGATAGTAATTTTCGTCATTGTTTAATAATATCACGCCTAGGTCATTGCTGTTATCCCTTGTTTATTTAGTAGCGTCATTTGTCGAATTTATAATACACGTGAATACAGTGCGATGAGTTATTAGTTATCGACCAAAAATCACATATGTTTAGTATTCGGTAAGATAGTCATTCATGCATTTACCAAACGCCGATTAATAATCGATTTCGATTCCACAACGTTGCCGGATAAGATAAGAGTAATTGTCACTCAGTCTGGCATGTTCAATTTTAGCGAAAAAGCAGTCCGAAAGCATCGCTCAAAATGAAGACATTACTGTTATTTGTTCTGGTTGGAATATTAGGCAGCTCTTCATTTGAAATGAAATTTGGAGGCCGCTTGCAAGGTTTAGGTTGTGAAATAACGCACTGCATAGAAAGCCAAAAAACGCTCCTTTTCAGGTGATAAAAAGCTATACTCCTGGCGTCTGGCGGCTGGTCCCTATCCGGAAGCTCAGGATATCAAGCTCATCTTCGACTACCGTACGGAGGATGTTCTGTTCAAGCGGGAATATCTAACCATGATCGAATTGTTTCGAACGGGTGACGACGTACTGCCGCACTACTTTGAGCAGATAATTATCAACTCTACGCATCTGCTAGCGATCCCGGTTCGCCGTTCGGTAACCGAGTACTGGCTGGAAGGAAATCTGTACGGCATCGATGAACCTCCTTATCCCGATGATTGGAATTAGGAACACACACAAAAAACGAATGTTAAATGTTTAAGTAACACATGATTTACAGTTATATTTGTTACTTGAAGAAAATATTTTTCAAATGAAATTAAAACCCTGAAAATCAGGTTAGTCATCTCTGAGAACTCTACGATAGTTTCTCTCAGTACTCTATACACTTGCATACTCATGCTTATACTTACAATCTTACATACATATATTAGAAATATCACGCATACGACATCAGCTTCGTATCATAAACATCCACATATATTACTCAATACTAGCTACTAGTAAATGTATAAACATATTAAGAATGAATATATGAACCTAAAATTTAAATCAACTTGGTTTTGGTAAAAGCTGAAAAGCCCATATTGGTGATTCTATAATTCATAAAACATATCATTGAATCGAATGGCCGGACTCAGACGTCCATAAACATCAAATTGAAATGCGATTGGTTTTCTTTGTCGATATAACGAAAAATCACCGACTAGCGCTTAAAACTTTTACCTTTTTTCAAGGGGTAAAATAATACCCGAAGTCCCTTTTCCTAGCGGCAACCTCGAACGAAAAAAAGCCAATCCAATCAAACGGGCATAAATAACGCCCACAAAAGAGAATAAACAACAGAACTGAACCTTTCGAACCCCCCCAAAATAAAATAAAATCGGCCAACAGCCGATGTTCGCTCTCCGGTGGTGGTAAGCCCAAAATGAATTATTTTCAGCATAGTTACCATCCCGAGCACGTTCCGGAGAGACCGACCGACTAAGTTTAGTTGACCGAACTGCCGTCTCGCTTCGCTTGATAGCGGAACAGGAACAACTTTCGCCCGGCCGCCACCCGACAAATCGATTCCATATATCTACACCATCGTCATCATTAGGAATCAGAACTCGGTTTTGGTACGGGTCCGGTTCGGTTCATGCGAAAGCTGTTTTTCTGACCTCTTCGGAAGGAGAGATTGTTTTCCGGTACCGAGTACTTTGGCGGCGCTGTCTACCCGGAAGGTAAATTGATAGAAAATAAATTGTCGGCACGTGATAGTTGTTCACCGGAAAAGTGGACCTCCTCGGAAACGGTACAAGTTGAGCAACGCTGGCAAACTAATGGGTGGTTTAAAATATTTTATGTTTATTATTAAATTTTAAACTGCTCATTAAGGAAGATTATTGCAATGAAGAAAGAAAAATACGGCCTCTGTCCACATGTTCGTGTCATAGAGATTAGACCTATTTGGATCCTAAAGTTCAATCGAATCTGTAGGATTGGGATTATTTTCTGTTACCAGAGGGAACCAGGGAGAAGAAAATAATGAAACAAAGGTGTTGATAGTATCTCAGAGGAGATAAGACGTGAAGGGGGAAAGATCGGGAAATTAGGTAAGGGAGTGTAATTGAAGCAACGCTTATTAAGTTTGTATAACGTTCCTCTTTACCCAAGCTGGGGGATCCACGGATCGAACCAAACTATAATGGGAGCCAATTATAATTATTTTAGGCAATGTTTTATTAAATACCGATTCAACACCAATGCACACTTTTATATTATTCACCGTAGTTCTAATTTTAAGATTAATTCGGAGGGTTTCAATTCAGAAATAAACATAGCGCCCAAATGGTACCACACACAAACAATATTACACTAATTGAACAAAAATAATAATTGCATTTCCACAAAACCGATGTTATTCTAATTGCCATAGCTAAAGTATTTCATGCCAGCCCTTGTTCCAGGATGTTTTGCTCGGCTGTACCATAGTTGCTATCGATGATTTAGATGACTGCCGATGGCTGTTTTCCAAACAACAACAAATCGGATTTCAATCTAATCTATATCTACTCAATTTGCATTCGTAGAGCGCCACTGAATTAAGGCATATTTCAACTGAGCTTCCGCAATGAAGTGCCGTTTAATTACAGCGATGTTTATTACCGTGCAAACACCACATTCGACGCGGTGGGCTCATGTTCAGTCCTAAACATTAATTACAAAATAATGGTTTAACCAATAAATTTAAGGGTTTGAACAGGTTACTACAGGTATACCTCGATATAAGACAGCCTCGTTATAAAACAACCTCGATATAAGACAATTCGATATAAGACAATTTTGTCTTATATCGAAACAAATCCCTTTGACATAGCTGATAACGATACCAAAGCTGATTTTCCATTCTGAAATCGGTGCCATGAAGATGTTCATTATTTCAAAATAACCTTAAAAATAGTTAAAAACTAATAGTTCAAACAATAATAAATAGTTCAAAAACCGTTAACACATAACACAGAGTAAAACTGACGACCGCTAATGCAAATTTTTTTTGAAAAAAAAACATGTTTCGATATAAGACAATTTCGATATAAGACAACTTTTAGAAATTATAAATTGTCTTATATCGAGGTATGCCTGTATACCTACTATAACTAGCATACAATATAAAAAAAGTAAATACACATTGAATTATTTATATTGTGTTAAGTTTTTGTGAGACGCTTGGGGCATGAAGTTTGCAGTGTGCCTTAGTTGACGCACTTGAAAAATTAGTTTAATATTAACAAAAAAAACGACGATGTATTTTGTAATTTAATGCTCCTTCCTGTTATTATAAGACCTTAGTTTCCATCGGGGTTGGTTACCCAATCTAAGGTTGCTCGTATTTCGGCTAGCACCATGAAGAGGTAGCAGTTACTGGATAAGAGGAGTGAATATAAACGATAACAGCGTATCGGCTCCCGATCTCGAAAAGATCCTGCGAGAAACAGGTCAGCTGAAGAATAATAGAGCCGCCGGAAAGGACCGACTCATGGCAGAATGCTACAAAAATGACCAAGAACCGCTAGTAAGGGCACTTCACTGAATAATTGTAAGCATTTGGGAGGAGGTGATGAAAGATTTAGTTTGTGCATCTACAAAAAGGACATCCGCTAGATTGCTGTAATTACCCGCGGTATTACGCTGGTCAACGCCGCCTGCTACTACTACTACTCGCCCAGATTTTGTAACGAAGTCTATCCCCAACATCAAGAGACTTTATAGGGCAGTACCAGGTGGACTTAATGGGGCCCCTGTTACTACGGATCAAACTTTTACTCTTCAGGAAATCCTCCAGAAATGTCGGGAGTACAACGTGCCCACGCATCATATTTTCGTGGATTTCAGGGCAGCATACGATACGGTCGAGTGCGAACAGCTATGACAAATAATACACGGTTTTCCGGACAAACTGACGTGGCTAATCATTTCTTTTATCTTTTTGCCAGTATTTTTTGTTTTGTTTATGCTTCTCCAGTGTTGCTTAAAATCACAGAGAACAGATTAACAGGCTCGAAGGAAGTAATCGATTTTTTGTGTGTAAAATCTGTCGATGGTGCCCTCCAGAAATAGTTTGCCAAATGCATCAAAAAATATCCAGGTACCTTTATCAATATTTCTTTTTGGTGGAGTTACATAGCGGCGCTAGCAGGGACATCAAGATTTAGTTTACCACTTACTGCTCGAGTGGTGCTCTATTGAAGGATTACTCGTAGATTACATAAAAACTTTTTACACACTTTATGTCGATTACCTGGTGGTCTGTTGTTTGTGTTAAAATGGCGTCGAAATAAAAAGCATTTCGGAAGCGCGTTATACACTTTTACGAACTGCAAAGAAATCCCGGTAAAAAGTATACAGCACAACATTTAAAAAGCAAAAATGTTGCGGCTTCGACTGTTTACCATATCCTAAGTAGTGGAAGACCAGCTTAAATCATGGACGTAGGGTACGGGAGGGTATTTCCAGCCCATTAGCGGTAGCCTGAACAATATTCAGGAATTACGTTGAAACTTTATTTATTCGAGACTAGATACCAGTCGATAGAATAATATTTACTGAATATCGGCGTGTATTTTGGTTTTAATAAAACGCTACTGAATTTGAGTTATAATCGTGAGAAGTGATGAAGTCGCTGCGGCTAAATTGAGCCCATTTTATATAGTGGTGTTTGTGTTTTTTTAATCCGACCGGCCGAAAAAGCCAGCACAGGGATTAAATGCTTTTCAAAAACAGATCAAAAGAGAGACCGATGTATAACGTGTCGGTATAGCCTATATACCGGCTCTTTGAAGATAACTAGTTTTGCAGTGACAAGTCTGTCAACAGCTTGCTGCTGGCGCTAGTGTATCATTGAATCGTTAATATACACTAGCACCAAAAGCAAGGGGTTGTCACTCAAATATTAGCTATGCCAACACGATAGAATAGTATCAGGAGTAACATTGTGTAAGGCAACATTGGTAGTTGTGTAAATAGAGCACAATATTCTTAAAATAAAAAGAAAATGCTGCAGATTGCTAGTGAATGAAAATTGATTTATATTTTCATATCAGAAGGGAATTTTTGTGTTCTTCCGTGATAAAAAGAAGTAGAATTGTTCTGTGATACCATATTCACAGCTGTTTAGTTTCGAGAATCAGTAAACGTGATCATTATTATGTGTTTTCCAAACCATCATCAAGAGCGGATACGCGTAAGCGATTGCTGCTGGTTTTTTTTCAGCCTGTTTACATGCCAGTGGAAAAACAATGGTTTTGATTTTTTTTTTTTTGAAACGATAGTTCTACAATTGATGAAGGGACGGTAGGGAACCATCGTTTCAAAAAAAAAAAAAAAATATTAATATATGTATGACCACATTTCAAGGTCAAGACTAAAAACTTGAGATTAGTCTAATGGTTTTGATGTTTATTGAATAAAATTTAGCAAATTACTTACATTTTTATGAAAATAGTTATAACACATTAAAGCTTATGAGTGCTACATTCGTTTCAGTATTGTTATATAGCGGCAAAGTTTTTATTTGGGAAAGCGCAACAAAAAAAGGTAATGTATGCCGAATTTATTAGCGTGCTGGGAATACCCTCCCGTACAATATAAGGACTACGTTCTCTTTTTCTTACCAGTACTTTTTCCAGTACGGGGATCTCTGACAATTAATAGATGCATATTTCTGCGGTTCATCCCTATTTATCACAGCTGTCACAAATATCTCCGAAAAATGTCGGATTGATTGGGTCGGCCGGGGGCTTAGGGTTAGTAAGGGGATGTAAGTGGGATACCAGATCCGGTTTGGATGCCGGTGGAGCACTCTACAATGATTGCGGGTAATAACCCAGCTAGCATTTTCGTATGTATAAAAAAGGTAAAAATCAGCATTACGTACAGATATACATGCTAAATAAATCGTATTTCATGCGCAAAATTGGCATATCCGTACTATTTTGGAGGCGATATACGTGATTACGAATAATTTTGAGCGTTACGACTATATAAGTATTTATATACGATAATATCCGATTAAGCGCGAGTCGCTCCGTACTACTCTACGATTTTGTGCTGAACATCGTATGTATGTCAGTCATGATCACTATATACGACAGAAAATCAACTTGATCCCACTTTATCCAGCTTTAGTTACGATTTCGAGTTTGTTAGGAGACATTTACGATAGTTTTCGTACTTTGATATACGAGTTGGTGCTAGCTGGGAATAGAGTTGCTTAGGTAGCAGATGGAAAAATTAGGTCAATTCTTATACTATATTACATTTAATTCACAATAATAATGTTTATAGCGGCCGTATTTTGGGGTTTGACGAGGGATTTTCGTTATTAATACTGCACTAGCTCTTTGATCTCAAGGGCTGGGAAGCGGGTGCGACTCTATATTTTAAAGCTTCTGTCAACTACCGCGAACGTCCAGGTTGTGCTGCGCTCAATTCACTTTGTATTTTGGGACAGAGCACAAATGTTGGGGAGATGAAAGATTGAATTTGCTCTGATAAGTTGATAACCACTGGTGCTCCGAAATTTGTCTTTCCTATTATAGTTAATTTGTGGTTGTTGGTGTTGGAAAGTTGATAGTGGGCGCGCGGTTGAGGACCGGTGTTAGGCGGGGCTGACGAATCCTCCACTTCTTCACTATACTACATTTTACAACTCAAGTAGTACAACAAGTCAAAAGCACATTTACAAATTCGATCTATCATTTTTCCTCTCATCATCATCATCGTCATCATCGATCATCATCAATCATCATCATTATATTTAAAATATGACATTCCGGTCAGTTCGTGGAGTCCGCGCAAGGTCGGAACGCCTCTGCCTGCGGGCATAGGCGTGACGGCTATGCCTGGGGCTCTACCTGTGTGTTTGGAGGGTGACATTGCCTGTCTCGTCAGATAGAACTGATGTTTGAGGACTCCCTGACACTTTGTGGACATCATAAAAGGACCCAGCGCAGAGTTTCGCTATTAAGCGACCAGTTGGATAACTCGATAAAACCCGAAACCAACGATTCGAGCTAATAACTTGCGTTCATATTCGTGTTGTTCTCTACATTCTTTTACTCTCGACAATCGTGATTGAAATCAAATATGAATCAAATGGCAAATGAAATTACAATAAACGTATACAATGCTCCGAAGTTTTTATTAATTTCTTTCAACCAGGATTTGGTTGATTTTAAAAAGCAGGCAGTTTTAAAAACTAAACTTTGAGATGTAAAATATTAGTTAAGAGTTAGAAAACTGACTGACAGTTGTGTCGAACAATCATTCAGCACTACAATTCACGAATGAATTACTTTGAAGGGTGGAAAACTAACAAAGACAAATATTGTCAGCAGTTCAGTAGCCATGCCCATGGGCTGACAGATAAAAAATACTACCAGGGATAAAACTGTATGCGCTGAATGCATTTTAAATTCGCCATGCAGGGCTGTCAATTTTTTCGAGCACTGCATGTGTGTTTCGGGAACATTCTCGAGTACTTTCAAATCGCATAGAAGGTTGCAGCAAGGGGATGGACTCTCCTGTATGTTATTCCACATCGTTATTGAAGGGGTGATCCGGCGAGCGGGCATCGAAGCGAGAGGAACGATCATTAGCAAAAGTAGCCAACTCCTAGCGTTCGTAGACGACCTCGACATTATTACTAGAAACCGTGGGACGGCGGAGGTAATCTACGCCAGACTAAAAACGGAGGCTAGGAGTATTGGGCTACAAATCATTGCAACGAAATCGAAATATATGGTAGGAAGCGGCTCCAGAGAACGTTTACCTCCCACGGACAGTGACTATTGACGGCGATGAACTGGAAGGGGTTGATGAGCTCGTATATTCGGGATCTTTGGGGACCGCCGACAATAATACCAGTAAGGAGATTCAACGACGCATGCAAGCTGGAAGTCGAGTCTATTTTTCCCTCTGTAAGACGCTACGATCAAAGAGCATACGCCGCCGCACAAAGCTGACGATGTACAAACCGCTAATCAGATCAGTAGTCCTCTACGGATTTGAAACATTAACTTTTCTTACGTAATACATACGTGCACTTGCCATATTTGAACGAAAGGTGTTTCGGATTATTTTTGGCAGAGTATAAACGGAAAGCTGAGAGTGGTGTAGGCGTATGAACCACAAATGCAGGCACTACTTCGAGATATTCCCAGCGCACACCTGGCGAAAGTGCGGAGCTTGACGACTGTGCAGTGACATCCGTTCTCTTAAAGAACCCCACTGTCACCAGGAATAGAAGGACCCCACGTGCTAGATGGCTCGACCATGTTGAAGCCGACGCTCAACGAATTGGTGACGAGTAATCCAGGACCGAGTACAGTGGTGAATCACTGGTGAGGAATTTTTGATACGGCAAAAGCCACCCCGGCTCTATGCTGGTAGAAGTAAGAAGTGTGATTTGTTCGTGTTGTGAACACAATCAGGCTCAGTCATAATTTGTGTTTATCATTGATAGTTCTGGAAATGACTTCTGGAAGAGCTATACGTTGCACCGAAAGGCGATGAGAGATTCCAGGAGGTTGTCAAAGAAACAACATTAGCCACTTACTATAGGAATTTGCTGCTCGAGTCACAGATGCTGAGACCTGATACTGCAGAAAACTCTAAGTAACCCATATCGATTACTGGTTTTTTTTCCTCTATTGTATTAAAACTGCGTATGTCTGCACTTTAAAAGTGTTTTGTGCAGCTTCCTTCGTCTAACTGTGGCCTTAGTAACACCCCATGGGACAGTAAACTGTTGAACTAATTAATACCTTTCTTGGTGACGTTACCATCACGACATTTTGAGTGAGTCTCGGAATAGAAGACATACGTTTTATTTGGGCTTTAATACTTCCTCTGTAAATAGTAAGGAACACTGTGAACATAATTTTACGCAAAACATTGTCGTTCAGAAATATGAGCAAAAGCTTTTAGAGTTACTTAATACTTGTGTTTAAATAGCTTTACAGGTACCGTCATCCGGGGATACTTGCAACACTTTTGAACTTTGACTTAGTATTACTTTCAAAGTATACCGTTTAGGTCCAAGTGTAAGTAGCTAAAACTTGTATAGTGGTGAGTACTTTTGATTTATGATTATAAGAAAAAATATAAACTAAATGAATCTGTAGAATGAACCGAAAATAGGGGTGTTGCAAGTTACCCAGTAAACGGGGTTACTTGCAACACTTTTCTGATTTTGCGTTTCTTATGATTTTATATCTGATTTCAAACCGCGAATGACTATTTTGAGATATTTTGAATATATTTATAGTAAAACAAGAGATACTGGAGGCGTTTTTTGTTTCCCAATTTCGTTTATCGCTTTTTTGAAGATATTCGGTGAGAACGCAGCATGTCGGCGAACTCCAAATTGCCGTTTCAAGGCACATGGAATTTTTCACAATTTTAATTTTTCTGGAGACGGTGGTAGACAAAATAACATCGTACAGATGCAAATTTACTTTGTACATACTGTCTATGACGATAATTTTCATTTTTACAAGTGCTGCAAGCCGCGCCATATTGGAAGTAACACGAATGCATCGTTTCTTCTCCAAGTTCAAAATATAAACAAAGCTCAAAGTTGCTATTTGTTAGCTTATATGATGCACTTATTGTGTACAGGAACCAAACAATAAAAAATAATTCCATGTCAATGAACTGACGCAACTTTGCACATCCATTTTTCCTACTCTGAAAGTGGTATTACTTTCCAATCGTATAAAAACAAGCAAAACAATGATGTAATGAATTAAACTTAACTAAACAATAGGTAAACGTCCCTTCTTTAAAATGGAATTGGGTACAAATGGTTATGTTAACAAACAAATGCGTAAGAGCTGTCAAAAGCGCGATGCGCCATAGTGTTGCAAGTAACCCCGGTGAGGCGAGTATCCCCGGATGACGGTAATACATATTATAAAGAAGAAGTACATTTGCGCGTAAAAAAAAATTAATTCCATTTCCATAGAAACTGTTATGTGAATAGCGAAATTCACGGAATACACCGTATACGCTATATAGCAAGCGCTACGTGAATACTCCTAATATATTTGAGAGTCTTTAGCGTCTGAGCTAGCTAGGCCTAGGAAGAAAATGACGCATTTGACAGGTGCCTTTTCTATTTATTTTTGTTTACGATTATAAATGTTGAAAACCGTAATAATCGACGTGCGACATTCGGTTTTATTCCTGTTCTGTGTGTCGCAACTACGAAAGTTACGTATTTTGATAGTATCAAAAAGTTTGTAGAACATGTCGAGCCTATTAGATGAGGTTTTGTGTACAAAAAGTTTAAAAAACTGATTTTAAGGGGGTCATAACAGAAAGTCAATTATATCTCGCAAACCACATGATGCAGATACTTAGTATCTTCGGTAAAGGTTAATGAAATTCAAAGTTCTACAACTTTGCCGAACACATGACCATGCTATCTAGTTCCTATAAAAAATTATTTTTTTCAAATTTGTTATCCTTTAATCTCTAATTATATTAAAATGTCATTAGGTGCAGAATACTTTTTTTATGAAACTTCTCCTAAGACACCTAAACTCAAAAACGTCAGGAAAGTGAGAAAAGACTTTTTAACGCCTTTTTCCGGAATGGTCCCACTGTGCAGCAGCGACCGATAGTAAATCTTTGGGCAAACCGCAACAAACAGGGAATCAATTTTCACGTTCAAAACGGAGAAACAGCTGATTACCAAGGCCACGAAAGAGCTGAAGAATATGCCGAAATCCATCTTTTTGCCGGCCATGGCTAAGATTCCGGTCGGGCGTCAAAGTATTTTTGCAGAAGACTCAATAAAGAGAATTTGTTCCATTGAATTATTTTTTGTAGTTTTTTTTCCATCACCATTTGTAACTAGTTCAGTTTTTTTAATGTATACTCAGAAGTCCAGAAAAAATTCAATTGCAAATGGTTTTTCACTAAATTTTCCACGTCGGCAGAAGAACTATACACACTTCGCAAAAATCTTGCAATTTTACGTCTTCTGACATAAATGGAACATCGCAATTCATATAAAATTTCTGATATCGCTGGGGGCAACACTTCCGCTCCTAACAAGATTCTGTACCGTCTCACCAAGCGAAAGCTACGCAGGCATGGTGTGAGGACAATTTTCCGGATTTTATATCCTCGAAAGAGTGACCTGCGTTTTCGCCTGATTTGAATACTGTTGACTTCAATGAATGGGGTTATATGCTAGGCAAACTAGGGAGCACCAAAGGATTGATTGTGGATATTTTCAGGCAATGTTTCAAAAAGATGGTTGGAATGAAATACCTCAGGATATTGTGCATGCCAGCTATTACGTTTTTCAACTACGATTGCGAATAGTAATTAAAGCAAAGGGAAAAGGATTTGAATTGGACTAATTTCAGACTACTGTTATGGATATACTTTATTACCACCCTGTAGAATAAATTTCCAAGCAACGATATCCAATTTGGAAAGGATGGAAATGTCTGCGAAGAATGATTAATTGGATGAACTGGAAATGTCGGCATTAACCAAAAACATATTGGGTTCTGCAATGGCAGGTGGGGCTCGCACCTACGCTCTTTCGGTTGGTACCCGAATGTTTTACTCACTAAACTACTGCCGCCCGTTATATTAAGTAGTCTAATACCCAGTTTTGTTTTATTTTCTGAATTCTATCATTCCCGTGTAGCAACCAGGGATGGTTCGATCACTTTGACTCATTTTTGGTTCATTTGACAGTACCGTCTCAGTCAAGCAAAATTGGACAAAGTTATGTAAGGGACATTTGTAGAACTACACGGTAAAAAAAGATCACGTTGAAGAAAAGTGATTTACCTTTGAATTCGCACTACTTGCCAAAGAGTTCAATCCGAAATGCAGATCTCTTGAATTGAATTAATACAAAACATGATGAAATCAACAGAAAAGCACTTCAATTGGAATGTTTTTATACATTTTTGTTCATCTGCTGTGGTTTGAAACTGAAGTCAATAATGTCAATGATAGTGGTACTATTTATTATAATTTTTTTATTTACAATGCTTGCAAATTACAATTTTAACAATTTAAATGCCTTACATAAATACCATGTAATGTATAATGAAGAAGCGTCAGTTGCACTACACCCTCCGCAAAAACGTTTCCGAACGGTGAATACCGGTTGCATGTGACAATCTTCATTGTGTTTGGCCTGCCCGGTACTTGGAATCAGCTCCGTGACCTTAAAACCAAATGGTTATTAATAAATTTAAATCATAGTTATAATTCCTTTTATACTCACTCTGAAGAGCACATAAATGATTCTATTGGATAATATTCTTCTCACTTAAAATGCAGAATTTCACTGCTGCCGCGAGTTTGTGACTGTTTCTTACTGACATGCACATTTTTGACATTTGAGAAATGCAAACAATTTCGAATTCAATGGATAAAGACAGTGGTGATAATTACAAATTGAGAATCACCTGAAAATCAAAGGTAAATCACTTCAATTTGTAGTGCCAAGTGTCAGACTGAATCAAGTGCAAACGCACTTGAAATAGACGTGACGATTTTTTACCGTGTAGGTATTATCTACAATTTTGCTGAATAAACTTTTGCTGTATCTTTTGTAGTTACGGGTCTACAATGCTAGTAACTCATTAGTGACTAAATGAACGTTCACTTAGTCACTAATGAGATACTAGCATTGTAGAGCTATAACTACAAAAGATACAGCAAAACTTTATTCAGCAAAATTGTAGACAATAACTAGTTCTACAAATGTTCCATACATGATATTGTCATATTTTGCTCGGCTGAGACGGTACTGTCAAATGAATTAAAATTGAGTCAAAGTGATCGAACCATCCCTTGTAGCAACAAAGAGTATTCACGCAAAAGAAAAATATATCGTCGCGTAGGAGCGTGTGATGCCGAGATGATATAATAGTCATCTACTGTAACTAAACCCACCCTTAAGAAGTTTGCGTAACAAATCGGGAGTGCACCGTAAATACGAAAGGTGGGGCCATACCTAATTCAACAATTTTGTAAATAATTATATGTTCTATAAGTGTCCCAGGCATATTGTTTTTCTAATTTAGCTTGGCTGAGGTGATACGACCGAATGAGTTAAAAAGTAAAATCGAATCACAAAGTGCAGAGCAGCCCTGTTTAGCAGATTAAAACCTCGCAGACGATGAGGTGTTCGAATGGGAATAAAAAGTGATAACATAAAAAGTCAGACAAAATTGATAGATTTCCTTTTCTCGTAGTGCATTTTCGATAAATAATGTAGTCTACCACTGCAAATATAAATGTTGCGTGTTCGCAAACCACAAGGATATGACCTAGCATTCCACGTTCTGTCCGGAATGCCATGCCAGCAATGGCAATGAAAGAAGGAAATGCACACATTACATCATCATCGTTTTTGCATCGTAACATACCATTCTGCAAATAACTCGTTTTCTCTTCTACCCACATTTCTCGCCATGGAAGATACCGATTACAACGATTTAGCACAACTGGTTATATCAGTCATATGTTCCATGTATCTAGGCATACCATCTTGTGGCCCTTTGCCATTAAACTGTCGATATTCGCCAACGAACGATTTATTAGCAAGATTCGTTCGCATTATTGAAATAACATTACCTAGTCATCTACAGCAAAACGTACAACTCTACTGTTTACAGCATATACGCTCGTTACTTACCTCCGGGATATCGTCAGGAACCTTTCCCATCCAGGAGAGCGACAGGATCGAGCAGTCGCACTTGGTGTTGGTGCTTTTCTCAAAATGTAGATGCATCGTTGCGGCAGATGCTGCGCTGCTGCTTACCGGCTCACGGGGGTATTAAAACAAATGTAAACACAACCAACAATAACAACAGCAATAACCGCTTCCTATCAACACAACTAGCACCTCACACTAGTGGCTGCTGCTGCTGATGTTACCAGCCACACCTTCGTCACATACGGCACGAGTTTTCCTGCCTGTACCACCCCGTTCCAGCCGGTCGATGTCGTTCATGACTTTTTCACTTCCCAAACACAAAGCAGCTCACCGGAATTTATGTATCATTTCCGACTCACTCAATATATTGACTCGTTTCCAATCTGCTCAGGAGGAATGGCAAAAAGCAGCGCTTGCTGAAATGTGACACAATGAGTGATTTTTTCCTTCTGGTTGCTTCGATCCGTTCGATGATAGACACCTGTTGGGGAGAGAGTAGAGTGAAGAAGAGAAAGATGTCGATAAATTTTCATTTACAGATCCAATCGGAAGATTCACAGTACATTCACAAAGCTGCTTTGCAAATTGCGAATTCACCTAACACTGTCATTTGATTTTTCTGCTAATGAAATAAAATTCTGTGGCTATGGGTATCGCTCATATCGCTATGGGTAACACTTATATCGCTCAAAGTACAATTCAATTTTAACTAACAGTTTTTAATATCAAAATGTTGGTTTTTAAGACCATCCCACCTCAGAAGGACATGCCCCAAACGCCAAACATAAAATTCAGATCTGAAAGCGTCTGATAAAGGATAAGAATACAAAGTTTGAATGACACCGGTGGACAGTTTTTTATTTTATGAATTGATTTCATATTGAAACAAAATTTAAACAAAAGTAATTTAATAGTCTATAAAAAATAGTAAAATTGGGACGATATATAACTAATAAATAACTGTAGAAAATTGAAATGGAATAGCCAAGGAAGATTAACAAAGAACCGAGCAAAAATAAGTGGTAAGTTAATAAATAAAAAAATGTTTCCGTAAATTAAATTTTCATAATTGACCTAGATGAAATTTTTCGTTTTATTTCTATTATTTCGTTTTATTTCTATTTTATCCTCAGGCTGATATGCATTTCATCTTCGACTTGTAGACTTTATAAGTGTTTGTTTCAAAGCTTTTGTTGTTTTTGAATTTTATCTCTAAGCTCACCATTCAGTTTCAACCTTTAAATTATTAAATCTATTAACCGTCTACCAATGCAATCCTTAAAAAGGAAAAAGATTACTGACTGGACAATAGCTTACATTTGCTGTTATTATTGCAAACTAAGCTATCACTTCATTAAACATTGTCGGACGAGTTCAGTTATCTATTAACTTCTCAATCGTGCTGCATAGTTTAATACATGTACTTATATATTTCTATAGCACATAACAGAAAACCATTTGCGTCTACCCTACTATACGTAGGTATCCGAGCTTATGGATGGCAGATGAACGGTCCTGGTTTGCTCAATATTCCGTCTAACTGTCAACTAAGGAAGAGAGTCGAGTGAATGGATACGATAAGTTTGCACACAGCAAATGTTGGTCAACGACCGACGACATGAACGACAACGATGATGACGAGTGTGATGGCGATGATGATGATGATGATGCTGATTATAACGATGACGATGATGACAGTCCCGGTGTGAAGATGCTGCCGTTCGTTGAACTTATACACTGAAGTGGAAACCGACTGAAGCCAATCAGGTATGTGAAGCTGGTTGAGGAAAAAATCGATGTATCCTTTTCCCCAATGGCTACATTAACTTTCATCTGGCTGAGTTAATACGGCTTCCACTGTGAAATGGTTTGCTGAACATCGGAAAGCTTCAAGCCTGTGCTTATGCTTGTCAAAACTCGTCCGTCATCAATTTCGTATTCGCAATGTTTGTTTTTGTTCAACATCAGTTTTCACTTACCGCAAAAGAGTTCTCCAAGTTAAAGCCATGGCTAAATTTCAGAGATGACAATAAGAACCAGAAAGCAAAAAATTCAAAAATACGATCATAATCCCACTTCCATTTCGAATTGCCAACAAATCTGTTTCGAAATAGCAAAGAAGCTTTGTTGTTCAGCCCGATTGTGGTGGGACACGGCTGATGATTTAAACGGTCTACTGTGTATCATTTGTTGCTAATGAAGTAAAGAAAAACCACAGCTTATGCTTTTTTACTTGTTCGGAATTTTACTGTTGGTGACGCAGCTAACCACAAAACAGCTACAAAGCTACAGAAAAGTCCTTTTCAACCTCTGTAGTACACACTATGTCTTTAACGTAAAATTGAAAGCAATCATCAGGTTTAGATGTTTGAATCCATTATTTCCTCAGCTACTTTAGGCAACCCATAAAGGGGAGTAATATTATACTAAAAACTTTTTTCTGTTTCAGTACTGTAAAAATAGTAGTAGTCAGTGCTCGAAAAAATTGACAGCCCTGTCTGAAGACGAATATAAAACGCATTCAGCGAATATAGGAAGTATTCTTTCATTTTTCAGTTCATGGGCATATACGCAATTTGTCTTGAATTAACAATATGAGAAACATAAATAACAGATTTTAAGACATGCTGATACTAATATCACAACATTCTGACCATGCGTTCCAAAGTTATCATCTTTTAAAAACAAGAATTCCGAAAAAATTCGATAAAAAATATGGTGCGAATATTTCCTTTTCTACGTTTGAAGAAAAAGGACATCTAGAACAAAATGTTCGATCTCAAATTTTTCCTATGATTAATTTACATGTTTTTTACCTTTGTTATACTATAACAAAGGTTTAAAAATTGGTCGAAAAACACGAAATTGATCCGAGGCCCGGAGGGCCAAGTCACATATACCAATCGATAGGGTTCGACGATTTGAGCAATGTCTGTGTGTGTGTGTGTGTGTGTGTGTGTGTGTGTGTGTGTGTGTGTGTGTGTGTGTGTGTGTGTGTGTGTGTGTGTGTGTGTGTGTGTGTGTGTGTGTGTGTGTGTGTGTGTGTGTGTGTGTGTGTGTGTGTGTGTGTGTGTGTGTGTGTGTGTGTGTGTGTATGTATGTAATGATTTTTTCTATCGCCTGTTTCTCAGAGACGGCTGAACCGAATCGTTCGCTATTACTTTTGTTTGAAAGGTGTTATTGTCTAGTAGATCACTATTGAGTTGTTTCGTGATACGACGTTTCGTTTAAAAGTTATAAGCAAAAATGTGAAAAATACGTGACACGGGTTTCTCCGGAACTACATGACCGATTTCAACGATCTTAGTATCAAATGAAAGCCCTTATTAAAGCTAAATTTTACAGGAATTTTTATTTGAAAACAAACAAGTAGTTTAAAAGTTATGCTTAAAAAACCTGTTTTGACAAGGTAATAATTATCGCCTGTTTCTTAGAAATGGCCAAACCGATTTATGCGCTATTAGTCTCATTTGAAAGATAACATATCCTAATAGATCACTATTGAATGATTTTTTGATTGGACGTTTAATTTGAAAGTTATGAGTAACCGTATACACCACACCAAAATTAACAATAATTTATAATGATTTTAACCAAGATAATTTACATTATTTCAATTATTTTAATATCAAACGAGAGGTTTTCACACTACGAATATATATGCAAAATTTCATAAGAATTGGTTCTACCGATCAAAAGATATTAACCCTCGAACACTCGCGCCAACTTTTGTAACACAGTTACTCGCGCGCAAAATAGCCCCAAACCGACGAAAACGTGTGCACTAGAGTTTTGAGTAGGAAAACTTGGTTTTAGGTTTATCGAACCTTTGGAAGAGTTTCTAGAAATTGAAAGCTCTATCGTCTGGTGGGATTTAAATTTTGATTAATCCCCCTAAAAGTGAAATAAAAATTTTTTTTTCAGTGTCAATATAACACATTGATGTGTTTTGCAAAGTTATAGAGCATATTATGACAAAAAATTTTGCTAAAGACCGTAACCTTCTATCTCTGCAGTGAAGATAGAAAAACCTTATTTATTGTATATGAATTTGTAAAATCAGTTTTTTTTATTTTTGCACTTTTTGTAATTGTTGCAGGACTATTTCATGTACTACAAAATTGTACAAATGGTAAAAATACACAACTTTGCTGAAAATAGTATACCTGTATGTTTGCTTGTTTAGGAACTGTAGAACTTTGATTATAAAGAATACCCTAATTTTGACTCTGAAGTACTCGACCAGCAGACGGATACATTTTAAACATTTCACATTGGCTGATAGTTTTGCTGCATTCGTTTTCCCAACAATTTAAATTATTAATGCATTAATGGATTTTATCCTGGTTTCCTGGATCGGTTTCCACAAATCTGCTCCATTTTACCTCACTGTGCTTACGGACAATGGACCAGCTTGATCAGGTTGACGCTGCTTACACTGATTTGAAGGCAGCGTTTGACCGTGTCGAACATAATATTCTGCTAGCTACGCTTAGTAAACTAGGATCGTCGGCTAGTTTAATAGCACGGCTTGGTTCTTATCTATTATATCGCAAAATGGCCATGAAATTAGGATCATCTCAATCTGGTTGGTTTGGAAATTGCTCAGGTGTTCCTCTGGGTAGCACTTTAGGACCTTTATTGTTTTCACTGTACATAAATGACCTTTCCCGGCTATCACCGTTTGACACAAGACTATTTTATGCTGACGACACCAAACTTTACATGATCATTTGTACTGAAACGGACTGCTTAAGACTACAAAACTGATCAATATGTTTGCTGAATGGTGTGATTGTAACAGTATGACGATTAGCATCCCCAAATGCTCCGTTAGTATTCCAAAAAAAAACAAACATTGACCTACGACTACTGTCTATGTGGTCAGTCCTTGCGACGAAGCAATGTTGTAACCGAGTTCGGCATTGTACTGGATGACCAATTGACCTTTAGACAACATTACGACAACATTTGGTGCGTAACCGACATCACTGGCATTGGCACCCAAAAAATGGCCTGTTCACCCTTAAGCAATGTTAAATCGGGCAGCAAAACTTGTTGTTGGCTGTACCAAATGATGGCAGTTTAAGTTTATTTATGCTGTTTAGTACAATTTGCTGAATATTCTTGCGGTTTGGTAATATATTATACATCTATATATATAAGAGGCTTGTCTGTAGCCGAAACCAGGTCTCTGACAGGACGTCATAAGAGGCTTCGGTAACTAAAAACGTCATGCTTTCGTAGCAATGGGTTGTCACCTCACTGGTCGACTGCTGGACTACTCGATTGCTTAACTGGTTGACTAGACTGCTCGACTGGTCTGGTCTATTAGACTGCTCGATTTGGTTGCTCGACCGGACTATTTAACTGTACTGCTCGACTGAACTGTTCGATTCGACTGCTCGACTCAACTGCTTGACTGAACAGCTATATTTAACTGCTCGAGTGGACTACTCGACTTAACTCAGTAAAGTCAAATCAATAAAGACAAATCAAATTGACTTAATTCTTCGATTCGACTACTTGACACATTTACTTGACTTACTACTCGACCCGACTGCTCGATTTAACTGCATGATTGAATTGCTCGATTCGACTTATCGACTGGACAGCTTGATACATCTGCACGATTTGACTACTCGACTCAACTGCTTGACTGAACTGGTCGATTGAACTGCTTGACTGGACTGCTTCACTGGACAGCTTGATTCATCTGCTCGATTTGACTGCTTGAGGCTCGACTAGACTACTCGATTAAACTGCTCGACTGGACTACTCGACTCAACTGCTCGATTGAACTGTTCAACTCAACTGCTCGACTCGACTACTTACTGCTTGACTGGACAGCTTGATTCAACTGCTCGACTTGACTGCTCGATTTGACCGGTCGACTGAACTGCTCGACTGGAATGCTTGACTGAACAGTTTGATTTAACTGCTCGATTTGACCGGTCGACTCGACTGCTCGACCCAACTGGTTGACTCGACTGTTTGATTCGACTTCTCGACTCGATTGCTTGTCACCGAAATCATATGGTGTCAAATCAGACCGGACCAAGTTGCAAAATTCAGAGTTATAAGATGATTTCGAACGCATCCAACTTTGAATGCGTTTTTCTCGAAGTCAGAATTTTGTCACACGGTTCTGTCTGACTTAACACCGACCGTATGAATCGGTTAGCGGCCGACGATTGACAGCTCAGAGCCACATATTATGCAATAAGAACTAATACTAAGATTAAACATCTTCGCAAACACTGGCCAATGGAATGTATCCGCAGTTTTCTGAAGACATTTATATTTTCCGGATCGTAAGATTCGAGCTCAACTAATCATATAATATTTTTCTGTTGAATAAGTGAAAATACGACAACAGTTTATCCAGTTTTGGTAAAAGTGGAATGAAAATAGATGTTCGTTACGCTGAAATCCTAGCGTGCCACCCCGTTGGGTTGAAATCATGATTAATAAATAATAAATAATAATAAAGAATAGTGAACATATAGCTTTTAGCTAGTCAAGTCTAAGGACCCATACGGGGTAAAAGAGACTAGGACGTGACGCGACTTCGCTCACAAACATTTTTGTTGAATAACAGCTTATTAAGCGATTGTTGCCCGGTAATTAGCTATACAATGGTTGAATAAGCTACTATTTAAAAAAATGTTTGTTGGGTAGTCCTACTTCGGGCAAAAAAGGGGCGCACGTATAACTACAGTAAGAAAAATCGCGTCGCATCGCAGGTCGCTTGCACTCTGGTGGTACCATAAGGTACCATTTGCTGTTATTCGTATTTGCAGCCAGCTGTTAGAATGCAGGACAATTGCGGGCCTAGTGGTACGATCCAAATTGACTCTAACAGGCTCTTCCAGCTGGGATTCGATCATACGATGACTGGCTTGCCAGTCCAGCATCGTACTTCAGGGCTATCTGGGAGGCTTTTAGCTACTAGCAATTTGAAAAATAGGGCTTCATTTCTGAACATGCGGTCCATGCAAGGATGCAGCTAATATCTTGACGTAACAAAGTCGCGAGCAATTTGTATCAATTTTCAAAATTATAATTGTAGACAAACGAAACTATTAAACTTAACAGTGCCAAGCCCTTTATTGTTTCATTTGATATAGTTTGCTTCAAACGTCATCTATTTTGAAAAAGATGTTTTCAATAATCTATTATCAGTGTTTTTTGGACGTGTTTAATTAGTAATGGGTTAATCACAGATATGTCTGCATATTTTTCTTTTAGAGTGTATTAAAATGTCATTACAGCTTGCAAGTTTGTTTTGAATTTTCATTCGTTTAAGAGTTCTGGTAAATACGGACGCAAAAAGGAAACTTTAAATAAATTTGTTTTTGGAAAATTTTCGGCCGTGTGCTATTTTAAAGAAACAGGAGTCAGTCGGAATAAACGAAAGTACCATCAAGCCATACAAGGAAACCGGTTTTTGGAAAATACTCTCCAAAACCTGGCCGTAAACGCACTGTCAAGACACCAAAAGTCATCAAACGAGTGGGAGAGCGAATTCGACGAAAACCAGATTAGTCTGGACGTAAGTTGGCCAAGAAACTGGAAATTTGGCAGTCAACCGTGAAGAATATTTTGAAAGATGATCTTCGATTAATTCCTTAAAGAGAACAACGGAAGCACGGTTTGACTGAAAAGCAGAAGGTCGGCAACTGCTCAAGGTGATTGTGAAATTTTGTTTTTGGACGAAAAATGTTTCTACTACAAGAACACCACAACCACCAACATGATCGAATATATGCAGCACATTTTTCTGATATTCCTCGGGACAAACTAGCTGTTCAGAGGTTCCAGAATGTTTCCAGCGTGATGGTATGGATGGATGTTTTTTCAAAAATTTCAAAATTTCATTGCTGTTCATTGAACGTGGTGTCAACCATTTGTTACCCATCGTCAAAAACATTACATATTGCTTCCAACAAGATTCTACACCGTCTCACCAGGCGAAAGCTACACAAACTTAGTGTGAGGACCATTTTTCAGATTTCAATCTTAGCCTTAGCCTATCAACTTCTATGCATTGGGTTACATGCCTGGTAAACTTCGAAACTTTACACGAAATATACTCAAAACTAAAATTTATGCAAGCGTCTTATTTTTGTGACCATTTACTTCACTGACAGCTATTGCTACTCACCCTGTACATTCATTTGTTTCAGTTCCCCTATTGTAAGAGAAGACCAGTGTAACATAGTTTACAGCCGTATGTTTATTAGATCCATACTTTGGATTGTAGAAGTTTACCTTTTATATGCAACAAGGTAATAAGAACCAAGTAGAATCACGTAAGTATTTTTTGCCCTTTCATTTCCGTGCTATTCTACAGTATATGCAAATAGTGGAACTAATTATCCCAAAATTTCAAAATTTAATTCAGTAATTCTTAATATAAATTATTCGAAGATATAGAAATAGAATCCATTGCCAACTAATTTCACTAGAAAACAACCTAACCAAAACCATTGGAGGGTTAACAGACTCAGTCGACTGGAAGGAAAGAGTATGCTGTGGAAACACACACACACACAACACACAGCGTGCAACATAAACTGCGGAAAGGATGATACTTGAAGTTACTGTTATCTCTCGGAAACACGATCCGCCGTTCGTTAAAACATGCACTTACTTCAGATGATGCTTTTCCATCAACGTAAGTACCAAGCTAGGGAAAAAGGAAAAGGATTGTGCATCCGTCGTGGTTCTCTCTAACATGGTGTATTAGTATGAATGCTTATCTTTAAATCACAACAAATATTATCTTGGCAAACGTTACGTTATGTGTCCATGTCCGCCGGACCGACAAAACAAAGGGATGAAATCAGAGATCTTCACTGCTGACGGCTGACTGGCATGGCTGTTACCTGTCGCCTTGGCAAAGTTTGACAAATATTCTTTCATACTATATAAGAGCCGTAACCGTGAAGGGGCCGTTTGACCCCTTGGTTTTTTGGGTTTATTTTCACAGCCTCACTATACCGCCTGAGGGGGCATTGTACCTTTTCAATTTTATAAAATCGAAATATTTTTATGGATTATTTCGAAACATCATGTTTCGCACCATGGCCATATCACGCGCTTCACTTCAGTATAGCTTCGAGTTTTGACTATAAAACCATACAAATGTAAAATCCCTACAGTGTAAAACCCTACAAATATAAGTTACCACGCAATATGCATAACAGAGGGTGTTAGTGTGCTAGCAAAATGTGTAGGATGATGTTTTCTAAAAAAATCTCGTCTATGTGTAATGTCAGTTCGTCCGTGTTAACAGTTTCGCATATCGTATAGTTTTATAAAATCATTGAAATGCTCTATTTTTATATCATTTCCACCAAATATCAGTACGTGACCGCATGTTTAAGGTTTGCAGTTTGTTAGAAGCTACGCTATATCTAGTTTAGATTTCATCAACCCACGCGAACACGGCAACATTGTAAGTTACCCCTATCAGGGCACAGGAAATGCAAAAAACGTGTCCTTTGCTGGGTATTCCGCACACCGCACGGGACCGAGTCTGCACTAAGTGACGATACAATTAAATTCGCTTGTGTTGATGATGGGCTTCGCCACGTTGAACGAGGTCAGTAAACCGCCAGGAAAGGCTAGTGCACTGTCGCGGCCATTGTACTGTGAACATAGAGCCGTCATCTAGTCGTCATTTAATAGAACTTGATTGGTTTTTCTTTATTTCGATTAAAAGCAAGGATAAAGAGAATAATTTTTTGTGAGAAAAAAACAAATCCACCGAACGTATAGGTAATAAAGTATAGTCAATATTGTTCCTTGCAGAGATATTTTCGCAATCACAGTAACAGTAGACTTCGTCGTGAATGATGTCTATATCATGGGCGCTACGTTTACTGCTGTTCATATTCACGGTTTAGTGCTAATTTCCGTCGTAGTAACGAAAGCCACTTGAATTTTTATCATTTCTTCAACGGTTTTTAATGAATGATCCAAAAGTCCTTTTACTGACTTGACTTATACGCACTTGTCTCATGCGGACTGGTGCGAAATGTGCTACGAATGTGCTCACGTACCAAATACGCAAATACGATCCATTAGTAATAACAACTTTCCCGTAGCAAAATAAGGCTGTGAATGTTTTTAAATGATATAAATCTTTTTTAATCAGTTTCTTCTTCAGCATAGAGCCGGGGTGGCTCGTGCTGTTTCAAGCACTCGTCTCCATTCAACTCGGTCTTGGGCCACTCGTCGCCAATTTCCTAGTCACCTCAAAAATCGCAAATCGCTTTCGACCTGGTCGAGCCCTCGTGCACGTTGGGCCCCCCTGTTCCTGGTGCCGGTGGGGTTGTCGAAGAGGACTATTTTCGTCGCACTGTCGTCCGGCATCCTTACGACGTGTCCGGCCCACCGTAACCTGCTAACTTTCGCTAGATGTATGATAGGAGTCTCCCCAAGCAGTGCCGGTAGCTCGTGATTCATACGCCTCTACCACTCTCCGCTTTCAGTTTGTACTCCGCCAAATATCGTCCGCAGCACTTTCCGCTCGAACACGGCAAGGGCGCGTATGTCCTCCGTGAGCAGCGTCACGGTTTCAAGTCCATAAAGAACTACCGGTCTAATCAGGGTTTTGTACATTGTTAGCTTTGTGCGGCGGCGTATGCTTCCTGATCGTAGCGTTTTACGAAGGGCAAAGTAGGCCCGATTTCCCGCTGGGTGCGCCGCTAGATTTCCTTACTGGTGTTGTAGTCCGCGGTCACCAGCGATCCCAAATACACGAACTCCTCTACCACCTCTAGTTCGTTGCCGTCAACGGTTACCGTCGGTGGGGGACGCGCGTTTGTTTCCTTTGAGCCTCTTCCTTTCATGTATTTGGTCTTCGACGCGTTTATTTTTAGTCCAATTCTCCTAGACTCCGCTTTCACTCTGGCGTAGATTGCCTCCGCCGTCGCAAAGTTCCTGGCTATGATATCGAAGTCATCTGCAAAGCCAAGAAGTTGACTACCCTTGGTAAAAATCGTGCCTCTCGTTTCGATGCCCGCTCGTCCGATCACCCCCTCAAGAGCAATGTTGAACAGAATGCAGGATAAACCGTCACCTTCTCTTAACCCTCGCCGCGTCTCGAAGGGACTCGAGAGTGTCCCAGAGATGCGTACGAAACACATCCCTCGATCTAATGTAGCTCTGATTAGTCGCGTCAATTTGTCCGGAAAACCGTGTTTGTGCATTATCTACCATAGCTTGTCTCGATCGACTGTATCGTATGCTGCTTTGAAATCAATAAAGATGTGATGCGTGGGCACGTTGTACTCCCGACATTTTTGCAAGATCTGTCGGATGGTAAAAATTTGGGCCGTAGCTGCGCGAGCCCCCATGAAACCCGCCTGATAATTCCCTACGAAACCTTGTGCTATCGGTTACAACCGGCGTAATAGGATCTGGGAGAGTACCTTGTAGGCGGCGTTTACCAGCGTAATACCACGATAGTTGGAGCAGTCTAGCCGATCACCCTTTTTGTAGATGAGACAAATCACTCTTTCCGTCCATTCCTCCGGTAGCTTTTCCTCCTCCCAAATCCTCGAAATAACTCAGTGTAGAGCCTTTGCTAGCATTTCTCAACCATGTTTATAAAGCTCTGCCGGTAGGCGGTCCTTCCCAGCGGCTTTATTGGTCTTCAGCAGACCGATTTCTCGTTTGACTTCTTGGAGATCAGGTGCTAGGACATTACTAACTTCCATGGGCGCTCCTAGGTTAATTTCCGTTCCGCCTCCTTTTGTGACTTCGCCATTAAGGTGTTCATCGAAGAACTGCTTTCATCTGTCGACCATCTAGCGCTCGTTTGTGATTAGTTTCCCTCCCTCGTCCCTACACATGTCATGTTTCGGTGCGTAGCCCTTCCTAGTTTGGTTCACCTTCTCATAAAACTTGCGCGTGTCATTAGCTCAGAAAAGTTGTTCTAATCCTTCACGATCTCTGTCCTCCTTTTGGCGCTTTTCCTCCTCAGAATCGTGGTCAACTGGTTCCTAGCTCGTCGGTATTTGGCCAGGTTCTCTCCAGTGGCAATACTTAGATAATTAGATAGATAATTTTTCCAAGCAGTTTTTCCCCTCCACCGCTTGTTGGCATTCCTCATCAAACCAATCATTTTGTGTACTCCGAGGCTCAATATCTAGTCCCGCGGTAGCCAATAAAAATTAAGTCATAAAGTAATAAAAATTAAGTATAACAGAGTAACTGTACCACAAATAAGATGTGATTAGTGATTGTTTTCCAGGTAGGTAAACATAGATTAGCGAAAATTTTTGATTTTACTGCCACTAGAAAAGCGCCATCTCCTGAGCGCCTGATGAACTTGCAAGATCTGCAGCAAACAAGTCAGTTTTCGCTATTAGATGAAACAGATGTTCCATTTTAGCTTTCATCTTAACATGAACGTTATTGGAGAACCCATGAAACATATGAACGACGGAATATATTTAAATATAGTTTAAACGGTTTATTACATGCTATTCTAATTTAAACCAGCCGCATCGATTATAACAACGATTATAACGCTGAGTAGTCCCTTTTCGTTCTAGTAGCACATAAAACAGACTGGTTATGACAACCTATTGACCTAGACTACTCGGACTCGGACAGCAAATGACACCCGGCGCTCAGCTCTCATCTTACCGGGCAGCGATTCTGGTCCATTGCAAATGCTCCTATTTTTAGATGATCGTGAACTTCTCACCATACCGATCGTACACCATCATCGCGGCTGCCATCAGCTGCTCGTCTCTCGTACCTGCACATTAGGCGCTAGAAAGAGAAGATCGATCTGCTTGTGCTTGTTTTGATTACAGAGCATCCAAAGAAATATTTGCAAAATACGGACTGCTCATGCTGGTGAAAAAACATTTAGTCATACGTTTCATTTGCATTGAACGAAGGTAGTAGTATTTAGTCACGAACAGACCAAGTGAAGCGTGACAATCGCAAATCAAACCGAGCGAGCAAATATAAGCGAAGTGTAATAAACTGAGATTTTAAAACGATATTGGCCTTGACTTTTTCAAGCGGACATCTGCAGTGGCGTCGCCTGGATGTTATGCAATTTGCAACCAATTCCGTTTGCGAGGATCCGGCGCCTTCATGCCAGGAATATGTCAACGAGCCGACCAGCCAGCCGACAGACAGGCTAGCATATTTGCAAATACCCACACTTACAAACAAGCTGGAATCTTTTATCTACCACAACCCAGCTACAAAATATAGGTACATACCTTTTTGTCTAGGTCCTTTCGACCAACAGCCGCCCTCTCGAGCGTGCAGACCGGCGTTGGATTGAATTTGGCATCGATCCCACAGATTGGTGTGTGGGAGAATTATTGATAAGGCTTGCGGCCGATGGCAATCGTCCCGGCAACTAATCACCTACATATGCATACGAATGTGTCGTTCTGTGGCCAATTCCCCCGGCGAACGAAGTGATGAATGCTGCAAACAGGAGGTTTTCAATAGCTCACCGCTCGCAACACGTTGTCGTTCTTGAAAAATAATCCAATTTCACAAATCAGCTTTGGTTTATTATTTTTTCACTTTTCGTAAACTAGATTTTCCCATCACAACAGAAGCGCTTTTCCACCCTGCATCGGAACGCAGGAACACTCGCACACACACTAAAATCACCACCCCATCGGAGTACCCAATTCGATCGAAGCAGGCCTAGAATTATGTCACTTGACATCCATTTCCTCTAAGCAGGACGCCACTTGTTTCCGAGCACTCACGAAAAAAGGGTTTTCCTTAACCCAATTTTCTTCGCCTCCTCTGGTGGCGTTTTGATGACACCGAAATGTTAGCTACTTAATTTTAGTAACATTGTATCCCAAATACAAGAAAATTATTGATTTAATAACAATCCTGCGGATCTAAAAATAAAATTTATATACACACATGGATACCACTATTTGTTTGGTACTAATATTCTTCGGAAAATTCACCATCACCGATCAGGACAACACAGAGAAATGACTCGAAAATTGTTTTTCTCGTGTGCGTCTCACGTGCCAAAGTCTTTCCAATTACCTAAATGATCACCGCTTCAGTTTTATCAACTACTTAAAAATCCATGATACAAGGTATATACTCCTTAATCTATTACAGTGCGGAACTATGACCACTCCAAGGGCTTGTTGTAAGCTAAACGTCAAATCTGCAACTGCGAGAAAATTTTTACTTTCCAACAGAGCACACCAGAGGACAGCATTTTCTCGACACGGTTTGTCACTGTATTCGTGAACGGCTATCGATTTTCCACCCATAGAGCCCCATTCTGCCGCCCTCCCCCCAACGGCCGGGTGCCAACAGCGCTACGATGATAACGCAAACATCCGATTCCCTTACGACAGTCGCAACCGCCGCCTGTACGACTACCAGCTCCGCCGCGATGGAAACAGTGGAAGCACAGCGACACCGACCAGCAACGACAACGATGACGACGACGACAGCTTGTCGGAGGGGATCCCGAAATTTGTGTGATGGAATGGCGCGCAAGGATACGGGTGGGGTTGGAAAAACCATGTGCTGCCTTCCCGCTCGGCATACAGCGAGCCGATGTGGTACGCACACAACCATGATGTATGCGCGCGGTTGTTTATTATCCTCTACTGTACGGTGCGTGGGGTGTGGCAAGCAAAGAGAGGTGAAATTTTGCACATCGCCAGACAGCACAGCCGTCCTATTTTTACGATATTTACTGTCAGATCGTTCAGCACATTTAACGGTTGGTGTCTTCGATAAACTGAGGACGGCGGCTTTTATGATGCAATACCATGGGCCCGCACTAATGTGACCATCTATAATTTGGACATTCTATTCTAAACTAAATTTAATCTAATAGTATATTGAGGATAACTGTTCCATATGTTGTTAAGAAATCAATGGTTACCTGGTACTCTTCACCTGTCGACACGAAAGATGACGAACCAGTTTGTTTACTTTGCTCATTTGGAGCCCCGATTTGTGTGGAAGAGAGTTTATTCAGCTTCAATAAAACAGGTGGTGGACGAAGTTTGCAGGATTTTCTGCATAAGCCGCAGTTGGTTTCCAGAGGATTGTTAAAGGCAATTTTTACTTCGAAGACGAGTTTTTTGACAAAGAATTCCATCGACAAATATGGAATGGAACCTAAGTAACAACGGTAGCTGAATGGCAAGAGCAATTGCTGTTTACTGGCTGCTTTAAGGTGATCAAAGCTGCATAAACTAAGCACTTAAATGGTGCTTGAACAAGCGATGTTTAAACTACTTTAAGTTCTTCAAACCAGCTCTCTCTCAAAGGCTGACTGAAAGGCTTGATAGTGGATTTTAATGCTAAATAATCCGCTTCTAAACAGCCATAAACATCAAACCATTTTACGGCTACTTAAAGGTGTTAAAGTGTAGAGTAGAGGCTTTCATTAGGCTCACAGCTTTCAAACTACTTTAAGGCTGCTTAAAGGTGTTAAAGTGGCTTTACAAACTTCTATCAAGTTTTCATTCGGCTCACAGCATACATACTGTCAGATCATAGAATTTCGTAATTCGGCTGACAGCAAAAGTTTGTCAGTTATCGACATTATCGACTGCTTTCAGGTGTAAAGATAATCCCACTGTCTGTTCTGCAGATGCAGATGGGGCGAATCATACGGTGAGTGCTTATGGACCAGAAGGCGGCAGGTTCAATTCCCAAAAAACATGCATTTTTAATTAGCTTACTTAAACGAATTAAAGTTATCCGAAATTTTAAACATCGCGTTCGACTATGCTTCCGGCAAAATAAAAATATCGCGTTCCATTTTTATAAATTTAAAAATAGATTTTTTTTGGCTACATAAAGGTTAATGAGACGTTGATTAAGCGACTGGAAAAGCATATTGCATAACTATTTCTTGTTCTAAAAATAGAATTGACAGCATTGAGCAAACTGGTTGTTTAAAAGTGCGCAATATCATTGCAGCTTTAAAAGCAGCTGTTAACAAGCTCGAAGCCTGATAAAATTGCCGGATTTAGACGTTTAAGAGCTGAAAAAAGGTTTTTACTTCTGAAACTAAACCCTAGTTCAGCCACAGGTTGAATAAAATCAGCTATAAAAGCGTTTGATCAGTATAATCAATATACAGCAAAGTTAATTGGGCGGTTCGTTAATTGGGTGTTCGCTAATTGGGCTATGTGACAACTTGAATGTCAAAATTGTATGGAATTTTCGAGTTTAGAAATTTCTAACAACTGTCAGTCGGCCCAATTAGCGAATCAGCTATAGTGCAGTCGTGGCCCAATTAACGAATTCAGGCTGTATATAGAATGCCAGTGTCGCTGGTGCTTCATGGATATTTTGGTGGCAAACATGTTGCTGGTTCGTGTCTTGGATACGGGAACTACATTGTCAAATTGCCCAATAGAAAACTTTCCTGCCGACGAAATACCCCAAAACGACCAAATCGGGTGATTTATCCTACGTGATTTACGGAAAAGCAGAAGGATTACCTTTTTAGTTTGACAATCAGATTCCCGTTTCGAATCGATCACTCACACATATGCGCATACAGTGTAAATACGTAATTTTCAAATGTGTGATGTTTACCACGAGCACTGCAGCGACACTGGCATTCTATATATATATTGATTGAACTGTTTGATCAGCCTGAAATTGTTACTTGGGAAATGCGGATTTAGCTGTGTTGGGAGCAAATTATAAAAACAGTTTCTCGTTGCCGTCAGACGGAACAGTTCAAGGTTACACATTCTACATAGGTGAGATCGTTCAAATTTACTATATATTTTATATATATAGTTTATTATTCAAATATTTTCACCCTTTATTGATAAGATCTTTGTCTGTATTGTGTGAATAATCGTAAATATTTAGGTTTAGTTCAGAATAAAAAAATTATCCTAGAAGTATGGATAAATCCGTGCAAGATGTTTTATTTTTGTATATTTTCGTACGTTTTACAATTTTATGCGGAGATTCCACCTATTTGGACTGCCACGCGAACATTATTAGCGTGGTTATTTTCTGCGTGACCCACACATGTTTGCAATTTAGTGATTTGACCCATCAGCTTATCGTTATTGCGTCCCCACTGCACCCCTTCTTGCTTGACAAGCATATTTTCAATTTATTTGGTAAGTACAGGATAATTATTATTAAAATATGAATTTGCATAGGGCTTGTAAAATTGCCATGGGTATAAATGTCCATTAGAACTTGACCCTCCTCTATCGACAGACTTCGGGTTTAGTGTAAAGATTCAATTGACTCAATAGCGGTACCGCCCAATTGAGATTCAAACCTACGACGACTGGCTTGTTAGATCAGCATTGTACCCCGGAGCTAATTGGGTGGGCTGCAATGAAACCTATTAGAGGCTTCTGCACACTTTTAAACAGCGTATTTGCGTCATGCCTGGTAAATGGCTGGATAATGCGGAATATAGACCCCATAGTGGTCGGTAGCCTCTTATCCAGCAACTCCCCAGGGCCCAGTTTTACCAGAGCGGTACTAGGTTGAGCCTCGGAGTACACAAAAGGATTGGTTTGATGGGAAATGCCAACAAGCGGTGGAGGGGAAAAACTGCTTGAAAAAATTATCTGAGTATCGCCACTAGAGAGAACCTGGCCAAATACCGACGAGCTAGGAACCAGTTGCCAACGATGCTGAGGAGGAAAAAGCGCCAAAAGGAGGACAGAGATCGTGAAGAATTAGGGCAACTATTACGAGCTTATGACACTCGCAAGTTTTATGAGAAGGTGAACCAAACTAGGAAGGGCTACGCACCGAAACATGACATGTGTAGGGACGAGGGAGGGAAACTAATCACAAACGAGCGCTAGGTGGTCGACAGATGAAAGCAGTTCTTCGATGAACACCTTAATGGCGAAGTAGCAGAAGGAGGCGGAACGGAAATTAACCTAGGAGCGCCCATGGAAGTTAGTAATATCCTAGCACCTGATCTCCAAGAAGTCAAACGAGAAATCAGGCTGCTGAAGACCAATAAAGCCGCTGGGAAGGACCGTCTACCGGCGGAGCTTTATAAACATGGTGGAGAAATGCTAGCAAAGGCTCTACACTGAGTTATTTCGAGGATTTGGGAGAAGGAAAATCTACTGGAGGCATGGATGGAAGAAGTGGTTTGTCTCATCTACAGAAAGGGTGATCGGCTAGACTGCTGCAACTAACGCGGTATTACGCTGGTAAACGCCGCTTACAAGATACTCTCCCAGATCCTGTTACGCCAGTTGTCACCGATAGCACACCGATAGCAGTAGGGAATTAACAGACGGGTTTCATGGGGGCTCGCGCAACTACGTACCAAATCTTCACTATCCGACAGATCTTGCAGAAATGTCGGGAGTACAACGTGCTCACGCATAACATCTTTATTGATTTCAAAGCAGCATACGATACAGTCGATCGATACAAGCTATGGCAGATAATGCACGAACACGGTTTTCCGGACAAACTAACGCGACTAATCAGAGCTACATTGGATCGAGTGATGTGTTTCGCACGCGCGTTTCGGCGAGGGTTGAGACAAGGTGACGGTTTATTCTGCATGCTGTTCAACATCGCTCTTGAGGGGGTGATCCGACGAGCGGGCATCGAAACGAGAAGCACGATATTTACCAAGGGTAGCCAACTTCTAGGCTTTGCAGATGACTTCGATATCATAGCCAGAAATTTTCCGACGGCTGAGGCAATCTACGCCAGACTGAAAGCGGAGTCTAGGAGAATTGGGCTAAAAATAAATGCGTCGAAGACCAAATACATAAAAGGAAGAGGCTCAAAGGAAACAAATACGCGTCTCCCACAGACGGTAACCATCGACGGCGATGAACTAGAAGTTGTAAAGGAGTTCGTGTATTTGGGATCGCTGGTGACCGCAGACAACAACACTAGTAATGAGATCTAGCGGCGCATCCAAGCCGGAAATCGGGCTTGCTTTGCCCTTCGTGACACGCTACGATCAGGAAGCGTACGCCGCCGCACGAAGCTATCAATGTACAAAACTCTTATTAGACCGATAGTTCTCTATGGACTTGAAGCCGTGACGCTGCTCACGGAGGACATACGCGCCCTTGCTGTGTTCGAACGGAACCCCGGCTCTATGCTGAAGAAGAAGAAGAAGAAGATTTGCGTCATGTTGTCAATTCTATCTTTAAAACGAGAAAAAGTTGTGCAATGCTTTTCCAGTCGCTTAATTAGTCTATTTTTATTGCTATTTGCATTTGTATAGGCGAGAAAAGTTGCCAAAATATCATAGAAAAGATAACATGAATCTGGGTTGTTTACTATTTGAATTTTAATGGTTACGTAAAATTGTTATCGACGTTAAGATTAATATAAAAATATTTTCTAAATGCATAAGCCAGCATATACAAAATAAATGAAAAATTAAACATATTTATTATTCTTACAACTGGTACTGGTACCACTGCCAAATCAAATGTTGGCTCAGATGTGAGAGTTGTACATAATGAGGAAATGCCGATCAAAATCTATGACAATTATTGACAAAGTTTTGTTATCGTTAATAATTAATAACAATAGTATTACAGCATAAGCAAAAATAAACAAGAAAAAAACTGTTAAATATTACAAGAAGATTTCTCTTCCAACCCTCCAAATTTCGATATTCTTCCGAGACGATAAAGCTTCATGGTATCGATATTTATCGATATGTATAAGGCTATTAACGGTATTATCAGTAGCACACTTTTCGTCACAGTCTAGTTACACTTTATAACTGTGCAGTCCAATTGAGGTTGAAGAGTGCAATGTACATACATTCAAAAAACTGGAACGCGTCTATTTCACGTGGAACTGCTCAATAGCACTTTCAGCTTAGGACTTTTTGGCAAGTCGCTCATGATTCTAAACTAACAACAAAAATCAACTTCCTCACCTTGATATTGATTCGCATTGAGTGAGCCACCAACTACTATCAAACAAGGAACAACGAACAACAAAACCAAATATTCTTCATTAATGTTTTGTCTTTCTTTGTGTGAAAACCGTGAAAATTCTACGGATCGGTTTATCTGTAGATTAGACAATTTGGATGGTATGAATTGTAAGGTAGTTCTACAAATTTAGACATCTCGCCCCAGAGTCACCAGGGGTTCTGACGAAAGAACGGAGGCCGACAGTAGAATCATTCACCACTTAACGGAAACAATCTACTAGGCCCGCAAAGTCTTGCTATACATCACAATCTAAGGTAATCAAGGTAATGCAATAATGAATCAGAAAAATATCTTTGTTACGTTTCAGACGTTAAGTTGTTATGCTCACGAACCGTTGACAACTGAAAAGCGCATTTCGTGACTGTGTGAACCGTGGATAATCGGTAATCAAGTCTTGTTATCAGTAGCCAAGCGGGGTATCTTATCAACAGCTCATATTTTGTTGCCCATTTCTATTTCTGGGTGACTTGCTTCAATTGGGTTACGCATTTAACGATCACTTCTCCACAGGTACACATATAATGTTGCTTAAAACACATCTAGATTTAATCACCGGTCCGGTGGATCGTGCCCTAGCGGGAAAGGCACCCTGGCAGATTGTGGCCATAACAACAACCACTGTTCTTAGTGCCGTCTGGTTGTGGGAGCTGCTCAGTGAGGACGAAAGTAAGTGCGCAAAAATAGATGGTGAATGAGGATGGGTGCTCGAAAGTTGATTTTTGGTTTATATTCTGTTGATTATCGATATGGTTATCATATCAAGCTATTGTATAATAACTACTGTATTGTTTGAACGGCTGACTTTCTAAAACAGTTTTATGTTGTTGAAGTTGGTGTCATATCTGTTTCAGTTGTCTGTTTTAATGTATCGCAACCGTACTGAAACGACTAAAAGATGATCATAACGTGTGCCTTTCAATACAACCGTAGGTCTCTATTCCCGCATCCGGCGTCGCTTTTTCAAAATTGCCCGCAAGCTACCGGCAGTGCAGCGGAAGATTGATGGGGAAATTAAAAAAATCAACGACGGTTTCGTACGAGAAGCTTCCCAGTATGGGAAGTTCACCACCGTTCTACCACAGGACGGCCTAACTGACGAGCAGATATTGCAAAAGGTAGACGATTATCTGGCGCTTGGTCACTACAAATGGAAGGAGGGCTTTATATCTGGTGCCGTTTACTACTATAACCCGAAGCTAGTGAAACTTGTTACCGATGTGTACGGAAAGGCTTCCTATACCAACCCACTCCATGCGGATGTTTTTCCTGGCATTTGTAAGATGGAAGCCGAAGTGGTTCGAATGACAGCTACTCTGTTCAGTGGGGGAAGTAATGCCTGCGGAACGATGACAACCGGTGGGACGGAATCCATCATGATGGCTTGTAAGGCTTATCGAGACTACGGTCGAAGTGTGAAGGGTATTACGAAGCCCAACATTGTACTGCCAAAGACAGCGCATACGGCGTTCGATAAATCAGCCAAGTACTTTGGAATGTACACTAAAACGGTTCCGGTGAATCGAGAAACCACCGAAGTAGATCTAAGGGCTATGGAACGCGCTATTAACCGTAATACGGTAATGCTAGTTGGTTCCGCTCCGAACTACCCGTATGGAACTATGGATGATATTGTGGCGATTGCCAAGCTGGGCAAGAAATACAATATTCCAGTTCATGTGGATGCTTGCTTGGGAGGTTTTCTGATTATCTTCATGAAACGCGCTGGATATCAGATTAAACCGTTCGACTTCAGCGTGGACGGAGTTACTAGTATTTCGGCAGATACCCACAAGGTACCTGTGTTATTGGATGTATAAAAGCAGGTGAATTCACGGATCAAAACTTTTTTTTTCTACAGTACGGTTTCACGCCGAAGGGATCGTCGGTTATTTTATATTCGGATAAAATCTACCGACATCATCAGTACACAGTAACAACGGAGTGGCCTGGCGGCGTGTACGGTTCACCCACTGTGAATGGATCTCGCGCCGGTGGTATCATTGCAGCGACCTGGGCGACGATGATGAACTTCGGACTTGACGGTTACGTGGAATCGACTAAACGAATTATCGACACCACTCGCTATATTGAACAACAGTGAGTTGTTAGATAATTTTGATTGCGATAGGTTGATAAAATTTAAGCTATGTAATCATCCACAGGCTTCGTAAAATTTCTAATATATACCTCTTTGGAACTCCGGCTACCAGTGTGATAGCAATTGGTTCGAAGGACTTCGACATTTACCGTTTGTCGTCTGAATTGAATGCGCTCGGCTGGAACTTGAACAGTTTGCAGTTTCCATCCGGGTAGGTTACAGCTGGATTATGGTCTAAATAACGTATTATTGTATTACCGGTTTTTTTTAAGGATTCACATATGCGTGACATATATGCACACTCAAGATGGCATAGCGGACAAATTCGTGAACGACGTTCAATCCAAAGTAGCGCTTATTATGCAGAATCCCGAAAAACCAGTGGAAGGAAAGATGGCTATCTACGGAGTGGCCCAGGCTGTGCCCGATCGCGAGGTAATTGGGGATTTCACCAAATGTTTCATCGACTCGATGTACTATACTGTAGAAGAAAGCAAGTAATATTAACTTGGGCGGGTTTTACTTTATTATAAAAAGCGGACTGAAAAGAGAAAATATACATACTCGTTGACAGCTTTTCATTTGGGATTATTTTCGTAGGACTACGAAGGTTTTGTATCACTTCAGTTTATAATGCTAGTTTCTGTGTTGGTTGCGGAACGTCACTGTGCCGACTGCTCTTAGTAGAAGAAAGCACAGTTCGATAATTGCTCCATATTAGAGCAATAAATCTATCAAAATTACTATGTATAAGCTATAAAAATTCGGATTCCAAGCGCATTCTTTCCATTCAGATATGGGATCCTAATATGATCCAACCGACCAGCGCTGCCAGACTTTGCTGAAGAAAAATCTGTAGTTTTATCACCAAACCGGGTACTCTTTCGTGCAAAATTTTATCAAATTTTGAATCAAATTTCAGTTCAAATAAAAATTTAACTAAAATTTGTTCTTTATTGGTAGGTTTGCTACTATTGTTTGTTCGTTTTGTTGAAAAAATAAATTAATTTCGATATGCACTGCCTGTTTTCTAATTTATCTAGAATTTCTTTTAGCACGGATAAACTCCGCTTCTTTCCGCCTAAATGTGTAATCACTCTTTATCACATTTGTCTTTGATTGTCTTTGAAAGAAATTAGTGCTTTTTTTAATTAAATCATTTCATGTACACATTTGAGATTCGATTGATCTTTCATCATTCGCCTTTCATATATGTTTTTCCGTCATTCATTTGTCTGTTCGCTCGGTGGTTTGCTTTTTTAACATATGCCTTTCATTTTTACGTTGTTTTTTCGGTTTCTTTCCAGCGATTTGGTGTTTTTATTGTCTTTTCTTCCGTTTTTATTACTCTCGATGGCATCTTTTTGTTCCCGTTTGAAGCCTGTTTTAGCATTTCTCGTCGCTGTTTTACTGTCGATTATTGTCTCTTCATAGTCTGTTCTGCAACTATTTCTAGTCCTTTCGTCGTTTTTTTTATTTTCTCTCTTTACATTTTTTGTCACTTCTTTGGCGTTTTTTTCATCGTATTTTTCTCATCTTGCGTCCTTTATTTTCATCAACCTTACGCCTACTTGTCATCACTTTTTCATCGTTTATTTGCGCCGTTCTTAGGTCGATTTTTCGATATCTTTTTGTTATGTTTTCGATGCGTATTTGCCGTATTTTTGGTATCTGTCATATTTTTTCTCCTTGTCATGGCTTTTTCATCAGTTTTACATCATATTTTCGTCGTCTGATCGTCAGGTGTTGATCCCTGTTTCTGCATTTTTCAACGGCTTTTTACCGTTTATGTCGTCCCTTGTGTTGTCGTTTTGGTACCATCATTTTGTAGATTTTTCTTCGTGTTTTTTGGTCATCTTTTCTTCGTTTTATGTTGACGTTTTGCCTTTTTTGTTGTCTTTTTATTACCTTTCCTATCGTCCCGTTTGTTGTCAAGACAACCAAAACTGTCACAGAAGACGATCATTAAGACTGTCGCAGTCTTTTAAGTCAACATCGTTCTGATATATAAAAAGGCAACCAATATGTTTTTTTTCACTATCGTTTTGTCGTTCTTTCGTCGTCAGCTCTTAATTTATTGCTTTTTTGCATATTTTGTCGCTTTTGACACTTTTTGGACGATTTTTTGTCGTATTTTTTGTATTAGCAGTGTTTTTGTTGATGATTTTTTACCTTTTTTGGGGCTCTCTTTCGTATATTCGTAATTTTCCTTCGATTTTTTTGCATGTTTTGTCGTGTTGTCACGCTTTTTGAATGTCTTTTTGTCGCTGTTATTTCTGCCATTTTTCGAACTGCGTTTTTGGCATTTTTCGTCGACTTTTTTATGCCGTGTTTTGATGTTTTTGTGGTCTTTTCTGTTGCCGTATTGATGTCTTTTCGTCGTCATTTTGGCGTTTTTTTAAATCATCTTTTCATTGTCTTTTTCACCTTTTTACGTTGGTTTGTTTGTTTATAAGACAACAAAAATGTTGTCTTTTTACTGTCTTTTCATCATGCTTTCGTCATCTTTCTGTATGTTCGCAGTCCGTTTTGCATGTTTTGTTGCCTTTTAACGCTTTTTAAACGCCCTATTGTGGTCTTTTTTTGTTTTTGTTGTCCCTGTTTTACCGTCTTTTCGTCATCTTTCCATCTCCTTTTCGCTGCCTCTTCATCATATTTTCTAAGATGACGAAAATATGATGAAGAGGTGGCGAAAAGGAGATAAAAAGATTGTTGTCTTCGATACTTTTTCGCCGTCTGTTATTTTTGCAACGTTTTTCGCCGTCTTTTGTTATTTTTTTGTTGCACTTACTTCGTTCTGTTTGCATTTTTGTGATATCTGTCATTTTTCTTGTTATCTTTATGTCGTACTTTTGCGCATTTTTGTTCCTTTAGCAGTTTTTGTTTTTTTTTGTTGCAGTTAAGGCGTCTTTTCGTTTTTCTGTCCTATATTTTTTCGCTGTGTTTTTGCATGGTTTGTCTCGTTTTTCTGTGCTTTTTAAACGTTTTGTTGTCGTGTTATTTTTTATCCCTGTTTTGACGTCTTTTCGTCGTCTGCGTTTCCGTCGTATTTTCCTCGTCTGTCTGTTTGTCGTTTTTTGACCTTTTGGCTAATTTTGGCCGAAAAAGCGATTAAATTTCAGCGGCTTTTTGCCTTTTGCGTCATTTTTATCACTGTTTTGGCGTCTTTTCGACGTCATTCTGTCGATTGCTTGTTGTTTTTTTTTGTTATCTTTTCAATGTTGTCGTCGTTCCGCCGTTTTTTTGTAGTCTTTTCGTTACTTTTAGGCCATATATTCGTCGGTCTGTTTTATGTGTTTTGTCGCATTTTTGAAGCCTTTAATCGTCTTTTGTTGCTTTTTACCGTCATTTTATTGTCTCTTCATCGCTTTTTCTGCATCTTTTTATAGACATTTGGTTGTTTTTATTGTCGTTTTTTGCTGCTGCTCTGGCGTTTTGTTCGTCATGTTTTCATCGTATTTTAGCCCTCTTTATTTTTAACTTTGTCTTTTCGCCTACTCGTCATTATCTTTTCATCTTCTTTTCGATACCTTTTCGCCGTCTTTTTTCATATTTCTATTGTATTTTCATAATCTATTTGCCACTATTTTTACGCATTTTCGTCAGATTTTGTCATATTTTTGTCGCTGTTTTTTTGTAGGCTTCTTTTCGTCTTCGGCGTTGAGCCTTTTCGTCGTATTTTTGTCAGATTTTTGTGGTATTTGTCTTTTGTGTCGTGTGTTTTTTGTTATTTATATTTTTATTTTGGTGTCTTTTTGTTGCTGTTAAGGTGTCTTTTCGTCGGCATTGTGTAGTTTTCTGTCACTGTGTTTTTTGCATGGTTTGTCTCTTTTTTTTCTATGCTTTTTAAACGTTTTGCTGTCGTGTTATTTTTTTATCCTTGTTTTGACTTCTTTTCGTCGTCTGCATTGAATGTTTGTGATCTTTGTCTGCGTCGTCTGGTTGTCGTTTTTTGACCATTTGACTAAATGCGTCATTTTTGCACGGTTTTGGTGTCTTTTAGACGTCATTCTGTCAAATGCCTTTTATTTTGTTTGTTATCTTTTCATTGTTGTCGTTCCGCCGTTTTTTTGTAGTCTTTTCGTTACTTTTTGACGCATTTTTGAAACCTTGAATCGTCTTTTGTTGCTTTTGACCGTCATTTTATTGTCTCTTCATAGCTTTTTCTGCATCTATTTATAGACATTTGGTCGTTTTTTACTGCTGCTCTGGCGTCTTGTTCGTCATCGTACTCGTATCTTTCCATTTTCTTTTCGATAACTTTTCGCCGTCTTTTTGTCATCGTCTTTTTTCTATCGTATTTTCATGGCCTATTTGCCATTATTTCGTATTTTCGTCCTGTTTGTTGTATTTTTGATGTTTTGGCATTTTTGTCGTTTTGGCTTCCTTTCGTCATTTTATTGTCTTTGGCGTCGAGTTTGTTATCTGTCTGTGGTATTTGTCATTTTTGTCGTGTGTTTTTTGTTATTTATATTTTTATTTTGATGTCTTCTCATTGTACTTTCGCGATCATTTCATCGGTTCTTTGTCTCTTTTCAGTGATTTATTGTCATGTTTTATACTCTTTTATGGTGTTTTCGATTGGTCGCTTTTTATCGTCTTCCGCCTTTGGCGTAGGACTACGTCTTATCGGAGGGTATTATTCTATAATTTAGATTATAGTCACCGATCGACTCATAATATGTAGATGTATTATAATTTTCTTTTCCAATTTCTAATTAATAAAAATTAACGAAAAGTTTCACGGTCAACTAACCCTATACATTTTCTTCATGATCACCGTGCTTCATAGGCTGGGACAACTGGTAAATATACCATCTGTTTAGTGCGATTTCGATTACTTTACTTTCAAAGATTCTTTACGACGATTGAACCTAGCCCAATTGTATGTCTGCTTGGGAAGTACGCCAGAAAAAGTGATAAAGTCTCCTCTACCATCAAAATATCTTATGACCGCGACTAAAACTAGATGAATTTGATGTCTGTGTCGGGGAAGTGAGCGACAATAAGTAACAAAAGTCCCTGAAAATGCGTGGTGGCTACAGTTTGATTCCAAACTTGACAGACAATATATGAAAATAGAGCTTGCATTGAATCTATCAAAAGTAGGTAATAATTGGAAAACCACATTTTAGACCATCTTGAATGCAGATTTCACACAAAGCGAATTGTGTTTCATCCAGGGATGGAAAATCAGTGAATCTTGTTTAGCTTTAATCACTAGTTCTCTTATTCCCTTAATGTTCTCTTACCAATTCTCAGAAGTCGATTACAGTGTTAGATCCTAACTAACGCAGGAACTGTGTAACCTATTAACGCATATTGTTTGTATTGAGATTCACGCACTATACACAACCGATCGTCTGTATTTGTTATATTTCTCATCGCAATCAGGCAATGAACATGATCTGATACGAGGTTTGTCATAATCTGTACAGATCGCGATTTGTCGGTTACAAGTACGTTACTGATCGCTCATATTCGCTTCATATTTCCATCTCTTGTTCCATCATTTAAAATATTTAAAAGGTGGTTGTTTAATATTATTAAAGCTTTCGTTCAACCGGCCCACTCTGTAATAATCATCAGCTTCACTGATGATCAACCTGTAAATTTCGAAAACCGGCCAGTACTGATTCCTAAAAAAGTTCAGCTGTTCACCAATGACCCAATCGATTATGTTATTTTTTAACATAATACATTTTATATCATAAATCATCATCATCATCATAAATATTACAATTTAGTTTTACCATTGTTTCATCCTCATACATTGCCGGTCAAAAATGCAATCTTTACATTCTCGTAGAATTCTTGCCTCTGAATAGAAGATTCTACAATAGATTTGGCATTCACAAATAAACTCTAGGTGAAATCGCTTACAGTTTTGTGCTTGTCCTGTAATGGCCTTACTTTATGTTATTTGAACCAACAAGTGTCCGCCTTTTGTTTGACTACAAATTCAATTTTCACCAGATTGTGAGACAAGTTCACCTTCTTTAATGTCTAAGAACGTTGTTTGAAACTAAATATTTAGTTTAGTTTAGTTTTCCAATGATTTCACATTCACACTCTTTACATTTAGAGTTCCTTGTAGCATTTGATCAATAAAACTCGTAAATGCAAACATATCCAGGGCAAAGAAAATACGCTACATTTTTGATCCAGGAAGTTGAAATGTTTCTGCGTCCCCGTGCGAAGCGATCTGGAAGAAAGATACGGCAAAGATCCGTTTCATTTTACTATCTCGTATCAATGAACCAACAACAGCAGTTGCGTCTGTTTTCAATAAAAAGAAAAATTTCCCTTGTTCGTCATAAAACTAATCTAATCAAAATTCTAGTACATAAAATGTTTCAACTCCGGCTGTCTACGGTTCAGTCTACGGTGAGGTGGTTAACAATGTACGCTGCTGCTGTACCTCTTTTTCTCGCCATTTTCGCGCGTTTTGTGCAAGCCGGAGATGGTCCTGTCATCAGCACTCCTTCCGGTGTCGTTCAAGGCACGGAAGAATCCTGTGGTTTGTTCTGCACATACTACTCTTTCAAAGGAATCCCGTATGCTCAACCTCCGGTTGGACAACTGCGCTTTCGTAATCCGGTGCCCCATCCCGGTTGGGACGGAGTTCGCGACGGCAGTCTCCATGGTTCCGTGTGCCCACAAGCCGGTCTGCTGCCCGGAGAGGTTATCGGGGATGAGGATTGTTTGTTTTTGAACGTATACAGCAAGAGCTTAATCGGATTGCGTCCGGTAATGTTTTGGATTCATGGTGGAGCATTCAGTATCGGTTCTGGAAACGATGATCAATTTAATGCACAGAAAATCGTTCTGGAGGATGTGCTATTGGTGACTATCAACTACCGGTTGGGAACGCTCGGATTCTTGAGCACTGGAGATCAGTACGCACAAGGAAATTGGGGTTTGAAAGACTGCATCGAGGCTCTTCGTTGGGTACAACGGAATATTGTTGCTTTCGGAGGAGATCCGAATAAAGTTACTATTACCGGAAATTCAGCTGGAGCTGTCTTAGTTCATTTCATATACATGTCTGGTATGGCGGACGGTTTATTTCACCAAGCAATTGCTCAAAGTGGAACCGGACTTACCCCGTTCGCTTTTCAGACTAATCCAAAATTCTATGCTGACAGACTTGCGGCTAACCTGCAGTTATCAACTGATAGTGCAACCTACATTGAAGAACTTAGAAACTTGCCGGCAAACAGTTTGGTTCCTTTCCAATATGTTGTAGCAACGATTCCAGTACCCAGATATTTGCGCCCTTTGGATTTTGTTCCATCAGCAGAGCCAGAAAACTCACCGGAAGAAAGAGCACTGACAGACAAACCAATGAATCTAATGCGGAGTCGTGATAGTCGTGTTCCACTCATGATGGGCTACAACGACATTGAGGGTTCATTTTTCACCACTGTCGAGCTGTTGGTCGATCCAACGGTTTGGAGTCAGTTCAATTCCAACCCAGGTCTGTTGGTCCCGCAGTTCTGGAATATCGCAACAGGTACGACAACGTCCACAAGTGTCATAAATGCCTTCCAGCAGTACTACTTCCATGGTCAATCTATTGGGCCATTGGTGGAATTCGAGTGGGCACAATACTACGGGGATCACATGTTTCTGTTCCCGATTGATTATGCTGCTCGCTTTTATGCCGACCATCAGACATCGGTGTACTACTATCAGTTCTCGTACGACGGAGATTTAAATCTGATCAAGCAGATGCTGCAAATTACCCACCCTGGTGCGATTCATACCGATGAGCTGCCCTATCTGTTTGAAATGGCTACTCAACTGGGTATTACTATTTCACCAACCAGTCATGCCTTGACTGTGAGCAATCGAATGGTTCGGATGTGGACAAATTTTCTAAAATACGGGTGACTTGGTTAACTTCGTTGGTTTTAGTGTCACTGATTGATACGTTTTTCGTTTTAGAAATCCAACACCTGAGGAAGATTTACTGCTACAGAATATCATTTGGCCAACTATTTCGGCAGGTTCGAGCAATCCAACTATACTTGACATCGGATATAATTTGATAGTTGGGGATGTTTCCTCATTGGGCAGACTATCCATGTGGCACAATCTACAGACGTCCTATGCTAATAACCCTTTTCTCTGATTAATAGTCTCTTGGTTCTGAAAAATAATTTAAACATCAGCTATTTTTTGTCTCCGAAGTCCTATTCAAAAGCAAAATCAAAATACCATGTGGACATTGGTATTTTGATGTGGGACTACATCTTTAGTATAGGTTGTGTAAAAATAACATAAAATAATAAAATAAAAGATTTTAAATGCTTATTACAACAACAAGCAACACATTCAAATTTCACTTCAGTGGTCACGAGAATGAAATAATTCCCAAATCCCAAATCCGTCTGATCGAGCCATCTAGCACGGTGGGCCGCACCATTCCTGGTGCCGGTTGGGTTCTTATAGAAAATAGACCTCTCTACTTTTGGCTGTGAAGTCTGTCGATAAAGAAGGACGAAGGCTCGAGAGGACCTATGAGGAGCACACGAGAAGAAAATTCAAGGCTCTAGCTCCCAGATCGATCATGTCGACACTTTTTGGATGTCCTCAATGTACGGTCTTTCGGGAATCTTATCAACTTTGACCACTATCTCGCCGTAAGAGTCGTGCAAGCTTATCGAAATCGGCGAAGACTCGCACTGAGAGGACGCTGCGTTTCAACGTTTCAGACAGCAGCGGAATACATCAGACATCAAAGAATGACAGATTAGACGAACCAGGCAAAAAAAGACTAGACTTGCTGGAAAAAGAACGCACTGTCTAAAATATTGTGAGTAGGAGGAGCACGTGTGCAAAGGGGAGATTCGTCAGCAACGACATAAGGAATATCTACAAAACGTTGATGAAGTGCCATGTATGTGATGTGCAACGATAGCGCAGGCAACCTCCGTACCGACAAAACAGCAAGCAGCCAGGTAGAAGCTAGGTGGCAGCATCACTTCCAGATGCTGTTAAATAGAGAGATAAACACGGAGATCGGTGGGAACAGAATATGAATTGTGAACTATGGTCAAGTTGTGAAGCCGCTAACATACGAAGAGCATAAAAAGACAAACCTGGGGAGCAAGCGGCTTTACGAAGCAATTCACCGGATCATTGTCAGAATCTGGACAAAAGAACAAATGCCGGAGTACATCGACTCGTGTGTAAAAACTATTGAGGCTTCCGCATTACACTGCTCAATTTTACTTTCATTATGTTGAAAATCATGAAATCGACCTTAGCAGTGCCCCACATGGCACAGTAGGGGCAAGATGCACAAAGCAGTCCGTTCGTGACTGGCATGTTTTCACCCCTCCAGCCATCCAGTCATCGGCACGGAGTTACACCTTTACTTAGGGACTCCTGATTTGCCGACTTTCACGGCAGGGTCAGGTCTCGTGGTTAAATTTTTTGCCTAAGTTTACAATTCGGCACCAACCGTCTCTTTCTCTATGCCAATCCAGCAGAGAAAATAACTCTCACTCGGCCTGTCCCCACCCAGCAGCCACATCCCCCCCCCCTGCCCCGAAAAGCTGGCACCGAATGGATCATTGTAGGTAGCGTTTGCTCATGCTTGCCGCTAGATGCACAATGTATCATATTTAGTGTAAACTTTAAGGATGATACAGATTACCCGTCATAATTTTTTTCCGCTCCGTTGCTGTTGACGGTTAATCTGAACCGGGCTTTTTAGGTGAACCAATTCGCTTTGACGGCACCGCACGACCTCTTTTCCACTTACAGCACTGCCCGTAGCTGAATGTGTGAAATTTATTTCCGACATATTTCTGTATTTTGCACTCTTTAACAAATCACTATTCTGCTTCACGCAAACTCAAAACCAATGTAGGTGTCTCCACCGCGGCGCCGTCATAGCAAATCAGCTTGCAAAGCAGTTTGATAGTCGTCCACAGACGTTCGTCGAGTGTGTTTGACAGAACATGTCTATACTGGAATAATCTGTGGGATTTTTTAGTTTTTGACGTAGGACTACGTCTTTGTTTACTATACTGAGACTGGGTAGCACTTTATGAAAACGAAAATAGAAGTGTAACGTTTGAATGAAAGATTTCAAATGCTAATAACTACTAAAGTACTGAACGAAACTGAACAATTTATATGTCGTTGGATAGATAAAATGACCAGCAATTTTATAGATGGTAAGAGAGCAATTTTAAGGAGGGCGTAAGAGGGAAGTTCCTATACAAATGAAATACAAATTTCCTCAAAACTCTAGAACTAATCAACACAAATTGTATGTATGTATGTATAAGGTTAGCCACCATCACCTCAAGGGTTTCCCATTGTATGCAAGTAGAATTACTGCAGAATCGAATTTATCCACCCAGCAACTTTCATGTCAATGCTGTTCGTGAAGGACTAAAAGGGGTTGGGTGGATCTATAAGCAATGTCGCTTATATGATTCCACGGGAATATGAGACACTCCTTCCAGCATAGACTTCCGGTTTATAGAAACATAACATCGCCGTGCAAATTTATCTTGCGTGATGATTTGTGTGCTAGAAGGGCGCGTCAAAATCCTCTCCGGCCTTATATGACTTGGGCTGGTTACCACATCCCTTATCCAGTCTTCGATTCATTTACGATAGTGATGGTATATGGCAATGCAATAAGATATGTGTTATATGAATATACATTATATGTAGATATAGAGACAAAAATAGAACAATCTCACCAGCAGTCCTGGAATAGAGTTGAATCATTTGAGTTTACATAAGTGCTTCCATTATTAATTTAATTTTTCTTCTGGTATCCATGAGCATTATTTAAACTTTCTTCCGCCCGAGTTTTCACTGTATAGTAGGAGGTGCTTGCTCCATGAGCTAAAACGAAACAAATAGTTAAAATAAGTTATGTTAGGCTTACCTACTAACAAGGTCGTGTGGCTCAGCCGTCATCCAAACATGCAGTTTTGAGATCAGGCATCTGGGAACCACCCATCATCGCAACTCCTAGCTTGGCTACTCAATAGTGCATTACCGGGTAAGGCCACGTGGAGGCGCTAGGTAGGGGCTTGGGATTGCTGGAGCTATGTTGGACGCTTCCTTATTTGCCTTCCCCATTTCATACCCTCAAATGAAACACAAATTTCCTCAAAACTCGAGAACTCAAGAACAAGCAAATGGGACCAAATTTGACATATGGGGGTTTCAGAAGGTAGGATTTTTTTCAACGGGGTACTGAGACCTCTTCCCCGTCTAAGAGGGGGGGGGGGCATACAAATGAAATACAAATTTCCTAATAACTCTAGAACTAATCAAGCAAATGGAACCAAATTTGGCATGTGGAGGTTTTAGAAGGCAGGATCTTTTTCTATGGTATAATGAAATCTATTCGTCTTGAATAACCCGTCTTGAAGAAAAATCGTTTCATTGCAGTTATCTTGACTGTTGAACCAGAAGATAAGCGCATGGCTGATTACAGTAATTTAGTGTTTGTTTTTTTTTTTATTAAAAATAATCCACAAAACTGTTATTTTATCGAGCCCTCAAAAACCCAAAAAGTTAGATATTAATTTTGCGTTTATATCGCGGTTATCTCCTGAGCGTGTTATCACCGCCGCTGAAGGTGGATTTAATATAAGCGCCGCAATACTCACAGTAACAGAGATACGCGGAAACTAAAGCCAATGACAGCCAAGCACTGCCAAGCTTCGTATGCACTCTCGAATATAATATTCGTGATGCGTGACAATCTGACAGGAGCTTAAGTAACTCTCATGAGTATTGCAATAGATCATTACACGGGAGCTCCTAACCACACTTTTTTGACAGCACTTGGTGGTTTGTTTACATGGTGGTAAATTTTGAATTGAGTTTTCTATCTTTGTCCGGCAGATAATGATAGAAATATATAGTTTTTATTTAAGAGAAAGTGCGTTACATGCATTTTACAGAAACTGATGCAGTAATCCTTCACGAAAATTCAAATCAAAACTGCTGGATGTGACAAAAAACATGTAAACAAACCACCCAGTGGTGTCATTTGACGGCAAAATGACGTCATCGCAAAATGATCTATACTTCTTAATCAAACATTTATGCAAACGATAAGCGCGTTCGATTGGCTCCCTTTTGACAATTCACGAAGCTCTATAGACCAACTCAAGGTCACGTCATCGGGCAGATACTGGCGCCCTTTTTTACAAACAGACCGCAGAGTGCAAAAAAGTTTCAGCTGTTTAAACGGCAAGTTTGTTGTTTAAACCGAGTTTAAACAGCATTAGGACTAAATTTAAAAGCCATTATGCCTGTAAAATGTTAAAAAACACGCTACATTCGCTATAAACGGAAAGGAAAGTTTTCCAAAATGTAAACAAGGGCGCCAGTATCTGTCAATTGACGGTATGATGATTTGGTCTATAGACCAAATCAAGATGACGTCATCTGGCAGACACTGGCGCCCTTGTTTACAAACAGACCGCAGAATCCAAAAAAGTTTCAACTGTTTAAACAGCAAGTTTGTTGTTTAAACCGAGTTTAAACAGCATTAAGACTAAATCTAAAAGCCATTATGCCTGTAAAATGTTAAAAAACACGCTACATTCGCTATAAACGGAAAGGAAAGTTTTCTAAAATGTAAACAAGGGCGCCAGTATCTGTCAATTGACAATATGATGATTTGGTCTATTGGCTTCCAAGATGGCCTCCGCGTATCTCTCATACTCTGAGTATTTCTAGTATATAGACTATTTTACGAACTGACAACACTGCTTATATTGATATTGCTTTCCCGTATGGCATCTTACGTTATGTAAAGTTCTAGCACAGAAAAACTCAATAGATGTATTAACGTAGCGGTCTCAGTTTCTATGGAGATGGAACTGTTATGCGAATAACGGCAGTATAAATACACAATACATCGTATACGCAAAATAGCAAGTGCTTCGTGAATACCCTTAATGATCAATAGCAGCAAGTTACCATGCCTCCGGCTACGTGAAGTGGTCTATCTCATGATATATCACCACTGCTGGGTATTGCGACATTTGCCCCTATTTAGACTACCCCGATTCACACGATTATCACAGTCGAATCTCGCACACGATTTTGCTCAAAGAAAATGAAGTGAAAAAGAAGGGTAAGAAGCAAAAAGAAGTTAAACTCATTATTAGATAAAACTAAAAGCCACTCTAGTATCAGATTAACAGTGCAAAATGCGGTACGTTGCATTAAATGATTAACACAGTAGTCTAAATAGTCATAAAAGGGGCAATATCCAAAACGATCTTAACAAAATCTGATTTAACAGTTTGCTTCTCATCTTTTCTTCTTCTGGTACGCTGTTTTGGCCTTTAAAGAACTTCCACATGCACCATCCCTCGTAAGCCGTGTTGTAAGAACACTTTTCTTCAGCATTGCCTGCACTAGATAGTTGAAATATCAGATGGAATCGGGCGTATCTTCTTATACCAAAAGGGATTTCTTATCAACGTAAGACACATCATCATCTACTTGAACCGCGAAAGTCATTTACATCGATTACAGCAGACAAATAGAGGTCTACTGCCGTTGGAAATACCCGATTAGGCCTCCAATGACGTCATGCCTATCTACCCAATCCATTTCCTCACGAAATCCAAATCTTATCATCTGTTTATGTTGACCATGCCGAAAGCAGCTGTCGATAGCTATATAAGCTTCATTGAACTAAAAGGATTCAGTCAGTATCTTAAACGTCTATCGGAATGTTTAAATGCTTGGTACTGCTAGCGCTGGCCTGCGCCAGCGTCAACGGTGACGCGGTAGGTAGTCTAGGAATCAATGTACGTTTCAGGTTATTTACATTATTTGTGTTCTCGTCTGCAGAGTCGGCCTATCATCAATACAACCGGTGGACAGATTCAGGGTGTCACGTCCAGCTGTGGCCTCTTCTGTAGCTATTTTGCATTTAATGGCATCCCGTACGCGGAACCTCCAGTTGACGAGCTACGCTTCCGCAATCCGGTCCCACATCGAGGCTGGCAAGGCGTCAAAGATGGAAGTGAACATCGAGCCTCTTGTCCATCAGGAGCGTTGGTAGGAGACGGTTACTCGGGAAGTGAGGATTGTCTCTTTTTGAACGTGTACACACAGCAAATAGTCGGATCGCGTCCGGTAATGGTGTGGATACATGGAGGCTCCTTTACCGGTGGTTCGGGAGATTCTTGGATCTACGGACCCGATCATTTGGTGCAAGAAAATGCAGTGATAGTTACTATTAACTATCGTCTCGGAATTCTTGGATTCTTCAGCACAGGCGATCGGTTTGCGCAAGGCAACTGGGGTATGAAGGATTGTGTGGAAGCCCTCCGGTGGGTACGTGATAACATTGCTGCTTTTGGCGGAGATCCGAATAACGTAACTATTTTTGGAGAGAGTGCCGGCGGCGCCGCCGTTCACTACCTAGTTTTATCTCCAATGGCCCGTGGATTGTTCCACAAGGCAATCGCTCAATCAGGAACAGCTCTAGTGCCTTGGGGTTTCCAGTATAATCCTCGCGAGATGGCTGCCCATGTCGCCAATACGTTTGGTTATCCTACGAATAATAACGAAGAGTTAGTACGTCTATTACGTTACACTCCGAAGGGTGAGTTCGTCCGTCTTCAACAAGGCTGGGCCGATATTCCCATTCCTCGTGGCTTTAGACCGTTTGAATTTGTCCCAACGGCTGAACCCGCGGACTCAACAGAAGCAACCTTCTTAACGCAAAGACCAATTGATATTTTGAATGCTGGAAGCTTCAATCATGTTCCTTTCGTGATTGGATATAATGACGCGGAGTCCCTCTTCATGATCTACGAACACACCATCGATAGCACTGTGTGGAATGAATTCTCTAGGAATCCTCATTTCTTCGTACCTCATTTCTGGAATATTCCCCAGGGTACGGCAGCTTCGAATGCAGTCAGCCAAGGTTTCCGTGATTTCTACTGGCAGGATCGCCAACTGGGACCTGACATAATGCTGGAATGGACTAGATTCCACACTGATCAACAGTTCATTTACGCCATCGATAAAACGGTTCGATTAACTGCACAGCACAACACCGCTCCGACGTACTATTATCAATTCAGTTTTGACGGCGATTTGAACTTGGTCAAGCGCCTGCTTCTACTGTCGGATTGGCCGGGTGCAATCCACGCTGATGAACTACCGTACATGTGGTCCATGACAAACTTGCCAGCCACGCCTATTCTGCCGGGCAATCCGGCACTGACGGTTCGCAGTAGAATGATTCGTCTATGGACGAACTTCGCTGCCCACGGTAATCCAACGCCCAACTCCGACTCAAACTTGCAGAACATCAACTGGGCGCCGGTACAGCAAGGAAACATGGCATACTTGGATATCAACACAAACTTGGTGCCCGGCTTCAATCCGAATCAAGCACGCGTAGCAACCTGGACAAACTTGGAAAATAACTACGCTAACAATCCATTCGAATTTCCTATGACGTAGGCAAAAAGTAAAATAATAAAGCCATAGAGTTAAGCCTGAAACATATTGCGTAGGTGCATGAATCCGAAAATATCAAATCATCCGATTGTTGTCGGCTAATCGGCTGAGCTTATCGCGTACCCGGCAATTGCTGGTGTTCAGGACTAATTGCGGCAGTATCTTATCACAAACGATTTCTGATTTATGTTGCTGGTGGTAACAATGGACCTCCCCTAATGCGTTCCAATTAAGTACAACACCTTTTGCTGAACGTGACCATTTAGGCACTGTTCTAGAAATAGCAGTACGCATCAAATTTCATAATATTGAATTTCTGTAATATTTTGATACATTTTTCGATTGCTGATTTTGTTTTTCTTTTGAGGCATCAGCCTGCTGCGCCCCGTTCCAACGAACATTTTATTTGATTAACAGTTTATTCAACCATTATATAGCTAATATTCGAGAAAGAAGCCCTTGGGAAGCTATTATGCAACAAATTATTTGTATGGGAACTGCAATTAGCTAAAGTAGGATTTTTTTTAAATTAAAATTATGTGTTTCTCGTCACACGTTTTACTGCGTGACAATTGAATGCTTACAAAGACCAAATTTTTGTCTAAGACTTCGCTAAGACAGTCAATGGTAAAGTTGTAGGTATTTATATTCCTGTACCTGTAGCTGTTCTTTACATTTCTAAATATATCGGATATTTTTGGAATAACAGACAGTAATTGCGCACCAATCAGCTCGACTTTGCTCTTGGGGATGAATAACAGTTTCATGTCATGAATAATTTTGCATTTAATCACATACCTATTATCAGGAGATATCCAGCAGCAGTAAAGGATCTACAATCGAATCTACGAGAATTTCCCCAATCAAAATAAAAAACTTTCAATACTGACGTCTCATTCCGTTATCTAATCCAGTTGTTTATAAAAGTACCAGGTGCTGCCAGACCGGCACCCAGTTTGTCAATCATGTTGAAGTTACTAGCGCTACTAGCGGTATCGATTTCCGTCTGCGTGTCCCAGGATGCGGTAAGCTGAACTGCATTGATACCTTTGCTTAGATGAAATAAAATTAACAATCGGACAATCGGTCTATTGCAGAGTCGACCAATAATCACCACGACCGGTGGTCAGGTTCAGGGAATAACCTCCAGCTGTGGTCTGTTTTGCAGTTATTTCCAGTTCAATGGAATACCGTTCGCTGAACCACCAATCGGTGATCTACGCTTCCGGAATCCTGTGCCTCACGGCGGTTGGACAGGAGTTCGCGATGGAACGGAGTTCGGGAGCAACTGTGCTCAGTTCAGTCCCCTTAGCGAATACTCCGGAAACGAGGATTGCCTTTTCCTGAACGTCTATACGCAAAACATAATCGGATCACGACCGGTTATGGTGTGGATCCATGGTGGAGCTTTTGTTTTGGGTTCCGGGGATGCAAGAATATACGGACCAGAGCACTTGATTACGGAGAACGTGGTAGTCGTTTCGATTAACTATCGGTTGGGAATTTTCGGATTCTTCAGTACGGGAGACACACACGCTCAAGGAAACTGGGGTTTAAAAGATTGCGTTGAAGCTTTGCGATGGGTTCGTGATAATATTGCCGCTTTTGGCGGAGACCCGAATAACGTTACGATCTTCGGTGAAAGTGCCGGAGGAGTTTTGGTTCATTTCTTGGTGATGTCTTCGATGGCTACTGGATTGTTTCATAAGGCGATTGCTCAATCTGGAACAGCCCTGGTTCCATGGGGTTTCCAATACAACCCAGTGGAAATGTCTCGAAACATTGCCGACGCATTTGGATATCCACACGACACTGAAGAACTGACGCGTCTTCTACGGTACACACCAATTTCAGATTTTATAGATCTCCAAAGAGGCTTAACCGACATTCCTATTCCACGGGGTTTCAAACCTTTCGAGTATGTCCCTAGTGCAGAACCGGTAAATTCCCCCGAACCCACATTTATAACTCAACGTCCAATTGAAATTCTGCACTCCGGGTCCTTCAATCATGTTCCGTTTATGATCGGTTACACAAGTATAGAAAGTTTGTTCATGGTTCGCGAGCATTTCCTAGATTCAACCGTTTGGAACGAATTTACCCGCAATCCAGGGTTTTTCGTGCCGCACTTCTGGAACATTCCAGCAGGCACTACTGAGGCCAATGCAGTCAGTCAAGCATTCCGCGATTTCTATTGGCAAGATCGCGCTCTAGGACCAGATATTATGCTGGAGTGGTGCAAATTTCATACCGATCAGCAGTTCATCTATGCTGTGGACAAGTCAACCCGCCTAACGGCAGCGGCAAATTCGCAACCTACCTTCTACTATCAGTTTAGCTTCGATGGCGATTTGAACCTCATCAAACGGCTTCTACTGCTGACGGACTTCCCTGGAGCAATGCATGCAGATGAGCTTCCTTACCTATTTTCTATCACCAATCTTCCCGTGACGCCAATACTCCCAGGAAATCATGCCCTTACCGTCCGTCAACGCATGGTTCGTCTGTGGACCAATTTTGCTATTACCGGACACCCTACGCCTAACTCCGACACAGATCTACAGAACGTTATATGGGCTCCGATTCAGGGCGGCAACATGGCTTATCTGGATATTGGTCACGACCTTGTTGCAAGCCACCACCCGAATCAGGACCGTATCGACCTGTGGAGCGATCTAGAGGAACGATATGCCAACGATCCATTCTACTATCCGTATCAGTAGGATTGGTGTAATTTTTTTTATCGGTCAATAAAAAGTGGGGATTTTATGAAAATTGGATCTGTAATCTTATCATGGAATCTGACCAGCCTTTTCGGCGCTGTAGGGGATTACAAAAACCCAAAATATTTTGTGAACATCTGGAAATATCATTTTGTGTGATTGATTGAAACACAGTTTTACTATAGTACCCAAAGAAATCCTTGTTAATGTATATTTCTACGACTCAAAGATGTGTGAAAACATACAATTTGGAGTGATCTTCCCTGCGAAAGTTGTTTTAGTGATTTTCTGGTAAATTGCCGATTATCAATTCCTTATTGATTCTATTATCAAACCTGACGTTCTCGTCGGTTAAATACCGTGCAAGCACCATATTCAGTGCCTAATTCGGAACAGTTGCAAATTTTTCATAAATAGTGACAATATTATAGCTATTTAAACAACTAATTACTACATCTGATGATTTCATATTATTAAAATGGTTTAAATAACCAGAGTTTTGTCATTATGAAAAATTTGCAACTGTTCAGAATTAGGCACTGTTTTGAATATGGTGCTTGCACGGTACTTCCAATGAGCGTGGAATCCATATGCCACTCTCAACGTTTATCATCACACTTTAGGTATATAAACTTCGAGACTTTAGTTAGTTACGCAATCCATAGCAGACCCACGTAAACCCTAACCACCATTGATGAAACTAAAGGCAGATCAGGGGATAGCTAAAGCACACCTAAAAATAGTTTAATCCCCTTTGAAAAACAACCCAATTTTCTAAACTTAGGAAAAACTATCTTCCCGGAGGTCGCCGCGAACTATATGCACTCACTCGAAGCTGTGCTGTCGGAAGAGGAAGACCTGGACGAAATCTCTGTCGAGAACTGTTGGAACACCATCAAAACATTCATTAGCAGGGTAGCGGAGAACTCCATCGGCATCGGCAACACTCATGTGGCACGGAATCAACAGAATGACTGGTCTGACGATGAATGTAGGATGGTGATGACTGAGGAGAATGCACTTGCAGGCGGCTAAGATGCGCAGTGCCTTACGTTACAACGTGGAAAGACACAAACAGAAGAAGATGCAGAGAAACCAAATCTTCCGGGACACGAAGCGCTACCTAGAAGAGCAGGAGTATGTAGAGTTGGAGCGCCTACCTTTCGTTCTTAGGAAACGCGGAAGTTCTAACGGATTCCGCACCCGCAACGGATCCCGTGCTGCGAGCCGAAATGTGTCAGGATAAGAATGGCACAGTATTTTGGCGGACGATCGTGAGATGGCCGAAAGGTGGAAACAGCACTTCGATGAACACCTGAATGGCGTCCAGGTGCAGTTCCATCGCGACGGGGAAATCGATTTCGACGGTGCGACAAACGGAGAAGAGGTGCCAGCCCCAACGATAGTTGAAGTTAAGGAGGTCATCATGCAGCTAAAGAACAATAAATCGGCTGGGAAAGATGGTATTGGTGCGGACCTCCTAATTTTCAGGATTTGAGAGACAGAACAGCTACCTACAGAAAGGCGACAAGCTGCACTCGATGAGAACAATCGAGCGATCACCGTTCTCAATGCCACCCATAGTGCTTTCTCAGATCGCCTTTAGCCGTCTATCGCCGCTAGCAAGTAGATTCGTGGGAAGTTATCAAGCCGGTTTTGTTTTGTTTTCGGGTGGATTGTTTACTACTTTTGCGTTGTTAATGGTCAGCGGATGGTTGTCGTTGACGATATGCTCAGCCACTTGTGATCTAAAATGGTGTGTTAGAGCCTTCTCGGTATCTCTAGATGCTTTTGTTATCTCTGCCAAGTGTTCTTTAGTACGTGTTTCCAGATTCCTTTTAGCCTGGCCGATGTAATCCTTTTCGCAATGTGGGCAACTGATTTCATAAATCCCAGATTTTCTGTGTTCTTCAACCGGGTCTTTAGATGATCCCAACTTATTTTTGAGCTCGTTCTTTCGGCTGGTGTTAACTAGGTCAATTCCAAATTTCCTCATTTTTCTACGGAGAGAGCGTGTTATATTTTCGTCATATTCTACTGTCACTCTCTTAAGTTCTGGTGTTATTGGTGCTAGTGTTGTGAGTGATTTTTTGTATGCTTCTCTTCGTCTCTTGGCAATAATGTTCTGGATTATCCTTTCTTTGTATCCGTTTAGTTTTGCAATTTCCAAAATGTGTGTCAATTCTTGTTTCCCTAGCTCACTTAACAGTAATGTTTCCGTCCTATGTATCATGTGATGGAAAGCTGCAGCAATTTGTCTGATTACGACGTCCAATAAAGGAAGTTTTCCGTCCTTTTCTATTTCATATGTGAAGTGTATGTTACTGTGTGTGCCATTCATAACTGCTAGAATGGTTTCCAGTTCTCCCTTTTTGATTATTCTGAAAACATTGTCGATGTATCGCTACCAGCTTTTTGGGAGTACCTGGTTTTGTTCCAGCTTGTTTTCAATGTTAGCCATGAACAGCTCACACAGGAACGGTGATAATGGACTGCCCATCGGTGCACCTTTCAACTGTTTGTAATAGTTGGTTTTGAATGTATAGTAGTTCTCCTCCATACACAAACGTGTCAGCTTCAAATAACCTTCCACCTTTTTTCTCCATGCGTTGTCCTCATGTTGTTTCAATAGCCAGTCTTACAAGAGGCTTATCGATTTTTTCACTGGGACGCTTGGGAATGAGACCGTAACATCGAAAGAGACCATTATGTCGTCTTCTGCTAGTTCTCCGTTCTCCGTTCTCCGTCCGTAGGTGATCCGTTTGCCGTGATTATTTTCCGCATTTCCGTTCCTGGTTTGTGTATTTTGGGTTGTCCTTTAATTCTAGGTAATGTAGGGTTTGATGTCCGTAGTTTTCCGATGCAGTCTCCTAGCGCTGGTTGGCATTCTTTAATTGTACGATTAACTCGTTTAACTATGTCGGGTGGACCGACTCCCGGCTGAACTCTATAAAAATGGCCAAGAACCGCTAGCAACGGCACTTTACTGGCTGATTTCAAGAATTTGCGGAGAAAGGAAACTACCGAAGGAGTGGATGGAAGGCGTAGTCGGTCCCATCTACAAAAGGGCGATCGGCTAGACTGCTGTAACTACCGCGGCATTATGCTGGTCAACGCCGCCTACAAGGTGCTCTCCCAGAGTTTGTTGCGTCGTCTATTAGCAAGAGATTTCGTAAGGCGGTATCAGGCGGGCCCGTGCTACTACGGATCAAATTTTTACTCTTCGACAAATCCTTCAGAAATGTCGAGAGTACAACGTGCCTTCGCATCATATTTTTGTGGATTTCAGAGCAGCATACGATACCGTTGAACGCGAACAGCTAAGGCAGATAATGCACGAGTACGGTTTTCCGAACAACCTGACGCGGCTGATCAAAGCTACTCTAGAATGAGTGATGTGTTACGTGCGCGTTTCGGGAATACTCTCAAGTCCTTTCGAATCGCGCAGAGGGTTACGGCAATGGGATGGACTGTCCTGTATGTTATTCAATATCGCTATTCAAAGTGTGATCCGGCGAGCGGGCATCGAAACGAGAGGAACGATCTTCAGCAAGAGTAGCCAACTCCTAGCCTTTGCAGACGACCTCGACATCATTACTAGAAACCGTGGGACGGCGGAGGTAATCTACGCCAGACTATAAACGGAGGCTAGGAGGATAGGGTTACAAATTAATGCGTTGAAAACCAAATATATGGTAGGAAGAGGCTCCCGAGAAAGTAACGTTGGCCTCTCACGGACAGTGACTATTGACGGCGATGAACTGGAAGTGGTTGACGAGATCGTATATTTGGGATCTCTGGTCACCGCCGACAATAATACGAGTAAGGAGATTCAACGACGCATTCAAGCTAAAATCGAGCCTACTTTTCCCTCCGCAAGACGTTTCGATCTAGGAGCATACGCCGCCGCACAAAGCTGACGAAGTACAAAATACTAGTAAGACCGGTAGTCCTCTACGGACTTGAAACAGTAATTTTGCTTACGGAAGACATACGTGCACTTGCCGTTTTTGAACGAAAGGTGTTGCGGACTATTTTTGGCGGAGTGCAAACGGAAAGCGGAGAGTGAACCACGAGTTGAGGCACTACTTGGAGAGATTCCCATCGTTCACCTGGCGAAAGTTGGGAGACTACGGTGGGCCGGTCACGTCGCAAGGATGCCGGACGACTGTGTAGTGAAAACCGTTCTCTTCAAAAACTCCACCGGCACCAGGAATAGAGGGGCTCAACGTGCGCGATGGCTCGACCAGGTTGAAGCTGACTTGCGTGCGTCGAGACGCGCAACGAATTGGCGACGAGTAACCCAGGACCGAGTACAATGGAGAGAAATTCTTGATACGGCAAGAGCCACCCCGGCTCTCGGCTGAATAAGTAAGCAAGTAGTAGGTAAACATGGGACTAAACTACATAGTAACAACGACACCAAACATCGAGAACCTTCTGGAAGACTGTCCCGCAAAACCACGCGACAACTGCGTCGTGGTGAACTCTCGCGCCACATTCCGCAGCTCTAGTTCGACCATTTAGCATACGAATAAGCCACGCACCCGCCGCTGCAAGCACCGTCAGTCGACGACGTTCCATGCCATTGACGGTTCAGTGGTTATCCCGGATAACCCCAAGCCATCTATCGTCATAATAGTACAGCCATAAAACGTAATAGTACAGGAAGCAAATAAGGTAAATAGGGACCGGAATAATTGGCATAGACCAAGGCAACGAAAAAAGACTAACGATTTGAAGCTTGGAACATGGAACTGTAAGTCCCGCATTCTTTCGGACTTATTGAGGGCCAGTAAGTCCGACATTGAGGGGCTCTGAAGCCGCAAGTTTACCGGGTCTGCTTTGACCTTTGCCAATGGTCGTGGGTTCGAATCTTAGTAGAATCAGGCCATTCGATGTAAAAATGACTTTAGCATGGGTTTATTATCAGGCCCCTCATCACCTTCATGCTGAATTCCATATTATCCCGATAAGGCCTATTGGCAGTGCAAAAATGAGACCCTGATAGTTAAATGCACTGGTTAGCAGGGACGGCTGTAATTGGGGACAGCGCTATCATGTGGAACGAGGTGGGTAAAGTAGAGAAAGCATTGAAGGAAGGGTAAAACTTAATTACACACAAACACGCATGAAATTCAATAAGCATATCGCTTATTCAATAGCGATTATAGCAAAGAAATGCAATGCGTGTCATACAGCAAACACCCGGACGATATCACAATAGATCAACGATACTGCTCGCAGTGATGAGTCCATTCAGGAAAAAAGAAAAGTTCGACATTGTAGTGCTGCAGGAGGTATGCTGGAATCGTAGACCCCATACATTCGTAAGAGATGGATACACCATCTACCAGAGCTGCGGCAGTACACACGAGCTGGGTACAGCTCTTATCGTGATGGGTGACATGCAAAAGCGCGTGATAGGGTGGTTACAGCGCATATCAACACGCGGACACAAAGCGAAGGAAAGCAAAGCCTAGGTCCTACATTCCGTTATCGAAACTTGACCTTCTGTTTTTATACGACAGACTTCGCAGCCAGCTGTTAGAGTACAGGACAATTGCAGGGCCAGTTGATACGATCCTATTGACTCTAACAGCCTCTCCCAGCCGAGATTCGAACATACGACCACTGGCTTATTAGGCCAGCATCATACCTCGAAGCCAACTGGAAGACTAATGACGCGGGACACAATGTTTAACTAATCCTGTCAATTCGTCTGCTTGGCGATGACATGGACATTATCGGCAAAACATACACCAGACTAAAGCGCGAAGCAGAAAAGATTGGGTAAAGGTAAATACGTATTCTGGAGGCAAAATTACTAGTTTGAGCTGACTGAAAAGCAAGTCACAACCTCATACTCACTGCTCTTCTCTTGTAAGCTCTAAATACCTCTTCCTCATACCTATGATTAAAGTTAATGATGTCGAGTTCGTTTAACGGGAAACTAGCAGTCATTAACTTTTGGTCGGAAACGCCCAATTTTGGAAGCAGTTTTTCGGACCAAAATCGGGATTCTGTTTATAAAAATATAAATACTGCATTCTTCTTGCCAATCTGAACACAGTGAATATATTTTCATAAACAAAATTTTTGTTTCAAACAAAAAAACTGCTTTTGAAATTGGCAGAATCGATGACGACTAATTTTACCTTAAACAGAACGTTCAGTCCATCTAACTAACACCAAGAACGGAGTTAGAAAAGTCACGTGCTCTTCTAACTGACGCATGATGTGGAGCCGACTGAATATTCTGCTCGTGGGCCATGAAGAGCTCCACAAACGTGATGAAACCCGCCTTCCAAAGGGCGTATAATAGCTTCCGTCAGATAGAGAAAAGCGCCAGTCGTCCATGTCGCAGGTAGACCATATCCAGCCAGTCTTGGATGTTGTTAACCTAGACACACTCCAACACGTGGGTCATGCCATCATTATCCAGAGAAAGCCAGAAAATGTTTACAACTTCGTCAACTTCCTTCAGGCGCTACAAGTGAGGCCTTCAACTATACAGTGGATTTCTTCGGGGCATCTCCAGATTCCTCCATTGGTGAACAGTGAAACAGTCTACGTTGCTTCAGGTAGTAAGTCACCCGTATCTACCAAAAATAGTCCACGCCGACTGCTCCCTTAATATCCATATTCACGTCAAAAATTATATTAGGTCGGGCCAATGGGTGCCCTAAGGGTTAGTCAAACGGAGGCGTTTGTAAATTCAGTCAATCCATTGCGAAATTTTCACGGCGGTCAATTGCCACTCGTGTTTTCCGACCATGGGCGTAGCGACGCGGGTTTTTTTAGGGGCTGAAACCCCAACCCAGAAGAAAATTTATTCTAGACTTTGAAGTTTGAAATTTCTGCTACCAACTGCTTAGCACAGGAAAATTTTTGGAACTATTTGCCCGATCCTCGTTGTTGTCGTCCGTTGCATAGACCTAGGGTGGCTCGTGCTGTTTCAACTAGTCGGCTGCATTCAACTCAATCTTGGGTTACTCGTCACCTATTTCTCAGGCGTTTCAGAAGGCGCAAGCCGCAAGACCAAGCTGAGCCATCTCGCACGTTGGGTCTAGGTGCTCGTCGTGGGATTGTTAAATAGAACCGTTTTCCTTATGACTGTTCGGTCCACCGTAGCTTACCGACTTTCATCAGATGTCCGAAGGTAGCAGTGTCTACTGCTCGTGATTCATATACACTCAAGTCTCGTTTTACGTCCATTATTATGGGACGTAAAAACAATCGGTCGTAAAAAGAGTGGACGTTTTTTCAAACTTTAGACGTAAAACGAGACGACGTTAATTCAAATTTCGAACGTAAAAATATTTACGCAAAAGGAAACCACGTAGAATGAATGGGCGTAAAAAGTGATTCTAGTGTACCTCCGCCGCTCTCCGCTTCCAACTATTGCTCCATCAAATATCGTCCGAAAGGGTGGGCATGTCCTCCGTGAGCATTGTCAAATCCATAAAAACTACCGGTCTAATAAGGACTGTGTACTTTGTCCGCATCGTACGGTGGCTTTCGTTTGCTAGCGGATGAAAGCGTTTTGCGAAGGGCAAAGTAGACACGATTTTCTGCGTGAATGCGCTGCAAGATCTCCTTATTAATTTGTTTTATCCGCGGCCACCAGCGATCCCAAATATACAAACTCATCTTCCGCTTCTAGTTCGTCACCGTCAATGATTACCGTCCACGAAAAGTGCACGTTCGTCTCTTTGAGCCTCTACCAATCATGTGTTTGGTCTGCAACACATTTACCACTAGCCTCCGCTTTCAGTCTAGCGCAGATTGCCTCCGCCGTTGCGCAGTTTCAGCCTACAATATCAAAGTCATCTGCGTAGCCAAAAAGTTTGCTACCTTCACTGAAAATTGAGTCTCTCTTTTCGGTTTAGCTCGCCGGATCATCTTCTCAAGGGCGATGTTGAAAAGCATGCAGGATAAGCTGTTAACTTGTCTCGACTTTTGCCGCGCCTGAGTCTAATAGTCTCTCCCGGCCGAGATTTGAATATACAACTTACCACTATGCCAACTGGGAGGCGCAATTTCAACATTTACCAACATTTATATCAATTCGATTTTTTTGTGAAATAAAGAACCCTGAATATAAACCAAAATCGCTTATGATAATTGAAAATAATGCATGAAGGAGTTTATTCATGAAAATTTTCCATTTCATGAATAAACTCCTTTAGCTTAGGCTACGTCAGATTTTTTGTTGTAAAACCCCTCCTAAGAAAAATTTCTGGCTACGCCCCCGTTCCGATCCAATAAATTTACGTTAAAACCTTTCGTGGGTCGAAGTCCGAGAGTCGGTCCACGTCCAGTGGGCATGGTTCATTCCCTTCCCGACGGTCGGTAGCAAAATCTACGCAAGGCCGTCGGCGAACACGTTAGCTTTGTAGAAGACTGTCCCGGAAATCACGCGACGATTGCGCCGTCGATGATTACATTTCAACGACCATTTAGCACACATAATAGCCAACGCATACGCCGTTGCAAGAACCGTCGTTAGCAGCGCCAACCGGCGACGGTCATGTCATTGACGGTTCAGTTGTCAACCCGCCAGTCGTCGTCTACTCTATCTTTCACTTCTTTATCTAAGAAATACTCGAATCATTTTTAATTAAATACTGCCAGCAAGTACATAGTCGAATTAATAGAATAGTTCAAAGGGAATATGAATAATCACCGAATAATGTCTGTTAACCGTTTATCATCGATTTAACATAGGAAACATTCGAATATTTTGTTTCTATTAGACAATAAAGTCGAATGGGCGGAACTGAAGGCAGCAACCCTGGTTATAATGGTTGCGCCATGTCACTGCTGTCTAACAAGCCAATCATCGTATGTTCGAATCTCGGCTGGGAGGTGCTGCTAGTCAGTAGAATCGTTGCACCTAGCCCCGTAATTGTCCTGTACTCTGCTGCGACGTGTGTCGAAGAAAAAGGGTCAACTAAGACGTTTATAACCCGAGTCTTTTTGGCATGTTGTTGCTGTTAGGAAATGTCATCAGGTAGATTGCGACTCTCAGCTTTGTTTCTCGGACAATGTTTTTTCTTTTCATATCTTGTGATACAATAACTTAAGCAAAAAAGGAAGTCTTCGTGGCCGACTCTGCAGCGCTGCCCGTAAAAAAATTTGATACGGTCGGCCATAGGTAATCTTTCTCGCGTCATTATGATCGTGAATTACTGCACCGCGCAAAAAAAACGTAAACTAAGAAATCTACAATGACTGTAGATCTCAAAAAATGAGTCCTAACTAAAAATGATCACTTCGAAATAACCGTTTTCGACTGTTTTGTTACTTCAGAATGATTTGATGATGTCACAATCGACTACACGCACGCACTCGCAAGCAGAAATTCGACTTTAATCTCTGCGCATCGCTCGGAAGGGAGCAGATTGAGTTTTGAAAACATCGATAACTGATGCTCCCGCTCCGTCTCTACATTCCTCTTAATTGCTACTGAGGAAAAATGCGGTTTAATCGTCAGAACCGGCGGTTCTTTTCGTCTTTCGCTGTCGTGGGCTCTGCTTGGGGGCAACTTTGCCGCCTTTTGGAGAATTTTCTGCAAGAAAAGGTTCCATAAGGTACAGAATATGAAAAAAATCACTTCAATTAGAAAACTTACGAATCTTCTTCAGGGTTTCTGCCGGAATCCAGTCGTAGTCGACGTCTTTGGTGTTGCTGGTTCCGGTTTCAACGGTCTTTCTGACGGCTGGAGAACGCTTGCGTTTGCCGTACGATCCGAGGAACTGCTGGCCTAGCACCAACAGTAGCACAATGACGGCAGCCAGGAAGACATACAGGAAGAAAGTTTCTCCATCAAGACCTTCATCCACCTCCGTAATGGTGATAGTTTCATTGAAAACAGCTTCCGAAAACTGGTTTCCACTAGCGTCACGATAGTTCAATGCAATGTTCAAACCAAATGGTCGACCAGCGAATGATTCTGATGGTAGGAACGAGTAAGAAACGGTTGCTTCGTGGCCTGGTTTAACCTCCCGGTTGTATGCGATAGCGGAGAAGTTTTGAATGTAGTAATTGAAGTCCATCGGGTAGCGGAAGGAAGCTTCGACGGTTTCGACAATGAAATCATCGCTTCCCTTGTTGGTGAAACCGACTAGGAACTCCACCGGATATCCAGCTGGCAGGTCAAGTTGTGAACCAGCACCGGCATACAGTGGTCGAGTAAACAAAAGGAAGGTATCGGCATCTGGTGACTTCGTTGTTTCAGGCTCGTCTTCCGTTTCGGGCTCATCCGTGTGCGTTACGGATACTTCATCAGATTCTACTTCAACATCCAGTTCCTCTTCTAATTCATCTTCGGTAGCATCCGCGTAAGCCATTAGTCGTGGACCTGCAATAAAACCAATCGAAAATGTTACGGCATGCCACGTCAAAGTGAAAGTAGTTCATAAAATTCAACCGTTCGCAGGAAATCGTACTTACCACTGTTGACGGCAAGCAGAACCGTTGGTAGAACCAACAAAGTAAATATCCACCACTTATTCATATTAATTTGGTTGCACAAAATCCGAAATCGAACTGTTTTTACGGTCTCAACAGCACTGTTTTGTATTATTCAATAGTTCCGAACAGAGTATGAACGCGACGAACAAGCAAATGAACGGCCAACACCACCAGCGAAGCCGATCGTACATGTAAAAAAGTTGAAAACGTCAGTTCACGTGGAACCGAATTGTGACAGCTGCATGCTGCCGGTGCGATGTTTTAATGTCATACACAACGTATTCGATGAGAAAAGCGTTGCGGCCGAGGGCACTCACAAAGGGTTCAACTTGGTTCAACGATGATTGCACGAATTTTGCGATATAGTATCCCCCCGCTAATGCGACTCAATAGTCCGAATCTCGCTAATCCGGAAAATTCTGAATTAAAAACTATTGTACTTAACTTCTTTCAATCGAACACTACCTTCGTTTGGTGTGTCCATCAGAGTCAGAATGGTACTTCTTCTAACTAAATGGAAATGGTAAATTATGCTTTCTAACTACATTCAATTTTACCATAACCTGCATTTTTTCATAGGTACACTCAACCCCCGCTAATATGAAAAACACCCCGTTCAGATCAGGCAAATTCATTTTTAATCTGAATATTTGGTAACCCTATTCACTTGCACATACGCGCAAGGCGCGCACCACAGAACAGAAGTGGAAGTCCGAATGATTCAGCGATCAAAACTGGTGACAGAGTCTTTTTTGTTTTTATTTTTCTTTGGGAAGGTTTTCGCATAGAAGAGAATAACAGCAATATAAGCAGAACGCTCGCTGCCAATCGCATAGCAGCTTTCACATGCTTTCGTGTGCATTCGTATGCGTTCGTGTGTTTTCGTGAAAAAAAGTGACTCGCTACCGCCAGGTTCGCTAGTATCTGTAGAAAATAGCAAGTACGTGTTTTGATTTCTACTTCCACTTCTGTTCTGTGCGCGCACCCTATGACCTTGTTGTTTTGATTTGACGAAAACAAACGTTTTGAAAACATGTCGAATATGCGCAAATTCTGAACATCCAGATCGCAGAAGAGGAAATTTGCTCGACAGTATCAACTAAAATGGTCTATTTTAAGTGTTGGAGAGAGATAAGTTGCATATCAGCTCTACTGCCAAAGCTGCAGAGCAAGAGGAAACGTATTAAGGTTTTTTGCTTTTTTTCAATTTGCCCGATCAACTTAACCGTCAGTAGTGTATGACGCTTGATCAATTTTTAATGTGAACGCATTCATACCAACGGGGTTCATATTAAAAATGTTCAGATTAAGGAAGGTCATTCCAGCGGGGGTATACGGTATTCTCAATTGAGCTTGCAACCCCCGCTAATATGGAAAACACCTCGTTCAGATCAGGCAAATTCATTTTTAATCTGAATCTTGCCCGTTTCTTTGGTAACAAAACGCGCTGTTAACTTTTTTGAAAGCTTGAAATCGTCGCAAAAAGACGCGAGCGCTATATCTCTGCATATTAGTGTTGATAGCAAGAAATGCTTATCAACTTAGGGACTATATTGGAACACTTATTTGTGCCTGATTTTTAATTTCAGGTAAGTATAATAAATTTAAGTTTGTCACGAGGTTTTCAAGGTACCGTAAGTCTCGCATGCGCATAATATTTCTCGATATAAATTTTCAAACTATGGTTCATTATGTAGTACCATTACCATTATATTTCAATTATAAAAAAGTTGTATTTTTAATCTGAATCTTCTTAATTACACGAAAATTTCCGAATATCCAGGTTAGTCTCATACAACCTGTGCTTACATACTAAGAATCTTTTCGTATGGTAATTTAGCATCGTTTGCTTCTGTGTCTCGCTCGTTGCATTTTTCAGACAGCGGTTGTTTTAGAACGCCATTTTGCTTTCATTTGAGCACACTTAGCAATGGTGCGTTTACAAACCGGAACTTTTATTGAAATCTTATAAACGTGCATTTTAATCGTAAAATCGGTTACCTAGGAACATCGCGCGTTATTTCTATCATATAATTATCAAATATCAAAAGCTTGACAGCTTTTATACAGCTCCCTAATAAAGTAGTCAGAGTTTTTAAGCAAGTGCTATGATCGAAGGATGCAAAAAGATATCTCGCGCAGTCAATGTTTTCGATTTAATTGCCAAAATAAACCCATTTGTCTCAGGACAGCTATCGTGCATAGCAACAAATGTCTATCGGTATTTAATAACCGACCGCGCACGATTTCGAACGAATCGAATATGTTGATAGCACATAACTTCCGGTGCGGTAAACTGATTTCTCAGTTTTTTCCTATACCGGTATGTCGGATCTCCACTACCTGTTTCGCAATGGCCACGTAACCAAAAACGTCCTCAAATCGTACGCGAGCTAGAATGACAGTCGTCGCACCACCTGCCTCGGTGGATCCAGATCAATTCCTTTCTACTAACAACAACTCCTTCCTGTGACACTTGTGGATGATGCAGAGGATTCTAGTCGGTCTCTAGTAGCAGCAAGTGCCGGACTAACATTACGTTCCTTCCTAAATTGACGTGCATGGGCGTGACCATCTTAGCTATTGATCATCACAAAGAATTAGATCACCAGGAAATGCACACTGAAAACGATCTGCTACTTCCAAGCATCATTCTGATGGTTCTTTGTGCAATCTCAGCTGATCTAGATCAATCGCGGGCAACTCACTGGCGGTCAAACTATGCTATGCTATGCTTGAAATCGTCGCAAAAAGAATCTGCTTGGCTGTATGTAAGTTATAAGTATATATTCTGCTTGTCTAGCACGTAAGCTATTGATTTACTTGACAAAATAAACGATATTTGCCCCCGCGACGGTTATAATTCATCGCGTACGAAAGGATGGGAAATTGACAATATTTGGTAACTGTATTCACTTTCACATAAACGCAAGGCGCGCACCCTATGACCTTGCTGTTTTGAATTGACGAAAACAAACGTTTTGAAAACATGTCGAATATGCGCGAATTCTGAACATCCAGATCGCAGAAGAGGAAATTTGCTCGACAGTATCAACTAAAATGGTCTATTTTAAGTGTTGGAGATAAGTTGCATTTGAGCTATATTGACAAAGCTGCTGAGCAAGAGGAAACGTATTAAGTTTTTTTGCTTTTTTTTTCAATTTGCCCGGTCAACTTAACCATCAATTGTGTATGACGCTTGATCAGTTTTTAACGTGAACGCATTCATACCAACGGAGTTCAGATTAAAAATGTTCAGATCAAGGAAGGTCATTCCAGCAGGGGTACACGGTACCTATAAAAATGGATTTCTATCTGTCTGTTCCGTCTGTTCGTATGTTTCTTATGGAATAGAAAACTACTGAACCGATCGGCGTGCAAATTTCCATGTAGGGGTTTTTGGGATCAAGGAAGGTTCTTATGATTCCCCCCACTAAGAAGGGGGGCTCCCATAAAAATGAAACACAAATTTCTGTCTGTCTGTCCGTATGTTCCTTATAAAATCGAAAACTACTGAACCGATCGGCGTGAAAATTTGGCATTTGCGAGTATTAGGAGGCAAATTTCTTTTCTATGGTGAATTGAGACCCCTCCCCTCTTCATGAGAGGAATTATAACCCCTCCGCTCTTCAAGAGGAGGGGTGGGCTCCTATACATATGAAATACAAATTTCCTCTTAACCCGAGAACTAATCAAGCAAATGGAACAAAATTTGGCATGTGAAGGTTTTTAGAGCCAGTTGCTACCATCGTATTGACTCTAATAATAGCACAGAACAGAAGTGGAAGTATAAACCAAACACGTACATGCTACTTTCTTCAGATACTAGCGAACTTGGCGGTAGCGACTCACTTTTTCCACGAAAACACACGAACGCATACGAATGCACACGAAAGCATGTGAAAGCAGCTATGCGATTGGCAGCGAACGTTCTGCTTATATTGCTTCTATGCGAAAATCTTCCCAAAGAATATAAGACAAAGAATAAAAACAAAAACCCTATTTAATCCACCTAGTGGTGGAAGGAACCTTTATTATACGGTCGTTAACGTTGCTTAGTGCGTTTGCTTACATATTTTTTTTGGAAATTGAATAAGTTTACAAAATTTGAACAAAATAGGAGCACTTACATATTTTGATAGATCCTTTTTTCATGAAATTGCTGAGTAAGTATAAGTAGGTTGTTACTAATTTGAGTCAGTGCAAGTAAAAGTAAATTGTAAGAGGAAATATTATTCTTTAACATATAGGTAGTTGATCCAATAGTTGTGGTAGTACCAATAGTTGCGCTACTATTCATTATTAATGCATATTTTCGTCACCGTAGCATTTTAGATAAAACAATTACGTTCATTGTATAAAACAGGTTCTTAGAAGTATTGGTAGTTAGACTACACCATTTAAATTTTTTTTTTTTTTTTTTTGTGGGGTGTTGAGTTGGAGCTGCGTGGCAGCTTGATTTTCAAGGCTCAACCCAAAAGAATAATAAATTTTAGCTTCTATCTTGCAACAGTACTTCCAGACGGACTAGCCTATGTCGGCCGGTTGAACACTGGTTGGCTAGTACTGTCTTTAGATAGGTTTTCAAAATAAAACAAATTGACTATAGTGCGATGTAGTTGTTCATGGTGGCTGAATATGAGTCTGAAGACGAGTGATAAAGTCAGATGAGTAGGTACGTCGCGTCGAACGTTTCTCCTTTCTTAACTAAGAAACAAGTCGGGAAGCAAATTTGAATTTGGTAATGCTTTATCGATTTTAAGATACTTTATAGGATTTTAGAATTTCTAAATCTTGTCTTTTTGAGTCTTTACAGGTAATGTCACCCACTAAAATATTGTTTTACTAACATCATTCGCATATCTCCATCAACAATGTACATGCTTGATATGTGCATAATGGCAGTATATGCATTGCGATGACGTGAATCTAAACTTTGTTCGCTTAATACTTCTGAAAAATACTGAAAAGAAAACTCAATTGATTGACAAATGTATTAATGAATTTTTGAGTTACTGTCGACCAATCTAACACCCGCTTCTAGGCAAGTTTTCATTTAGTATGCAACTATGTTATGTTTTTCGCTGAAGAAATAATAATAAACTTAGTAATATTTAAACCTATTAGAAAACATTATAAATTTTGAATATCACTGGTTCGCTTACCTTTCTCTTGCCTTTTTCTTTGTTAGCTTTACCTGGATTCTCTGTAGCCCGTCACATCACCTGAATCAGTTATTGGTCCATATTATTGTTGTTATCATGTTCTTCCAGATTCTTTTCTTGTTCAGGTCGTGTTAGTTTGTCGACATTTAGTTGGTCTTCCAGCGAAAACAAACTGAAAGAAGAAAAAAGACGAAAACCCCTTGGGCAACTGCCCTGGATAGATTAAAATTCGCGATTCGGGCAAGCCAAGTCAAAGGTAATATCTTTGTGATTAACCTTACCAAAAGCTCTGAATCAATAGAAAATAGGTATATGTATATAAATTAAGATTCGTAAACCGAATCTTCAAACGTCTTGCTACTATTTTGAACGTTCTGCCAAATAAATTGATTCAAAAATACTTTTGGTAGGCTTCACCACATTTGGCATCACTAGTGTGCATCTTTCATTTGTGTAAAGATACAGACCAGCCCTGGGACCTGGTTGCAGTTAAGCAATCCTCAAGGTTATGCCATGCCCAGGGGGTTAGACTACACCATTTAAAATTAAATCATTATTTGCTAAAATGTCAATTTTCCAAAATCTAACGCAACTATATGCGCAGTTGGAGCGCACAACTATGGGCGCTCATTTCTATAGTTTTGCCACGTGTTTTTTCACTTAGCAACCTAGCAATATATATGGAATAACACAATTAAAGGAACACCAAACTTAATTAAGGAAACATTAGCGCAACTGTTGGTACAATATAATTGAATTGGAAAATTCAATTTTTCTATAAAAAGCTTCTCGTACAACGAAAGCAATTGTCTTGCCTTGTAACAAAAGCAACAACAAAAGTATTTTTGCTATTTGTACAACATGAAAAAGTCATACAACAATTACAAAACGAGCTAAAATGAAAAAACTGATTTTACAAGTTCTTATAAAATAAATAAGATTTATCTATCTTCGCTGATGAGATAGAAGGTTACTGTCTTCAGCAAAATTTCTTGTAATAATATGCTCTTAAATTTTGCAGAACACATCTATGTGTTATATTGAAACTGAAGAAAAATAATTATTTTATTTTACTTTTAGTCAAGTTTCAGTAACAGCTAAGACGTCATAGTCCGATGGTGGAATTGTCAGAAAGAGATCGTTTGTTTTCGTTCGCAATTCTCGGACGTTTTGATAGTGAATCGAGAGAGGTAGTATACGCTGAAATATCCGCAGGAACGGGTGGTCCACCATTTACATTGTTCGTATCGAACGAAGGAGCCGAGGTGTTAGCCGATATGAAGCCGCATCAGGTATCAAAAATTTAGCTTGACAAACATATTTGCCTGGCGGCAGACTGGAAGACCCCATCACCACTCCCACACACAGGACCGGAACGACTGATGAGCGCTGGCTCCAAAGACTCGACTGTGGTGGGGGTCTCCGGGGTTTCCATCGTGCCAATTGCAGTGCATCCCGGCGTTTCCAAAATAGCACTCAGGGCAAGTACAAATTTGCTAGCCCATATCGCACCACTGACCCGCTTTGCGTTTCTAGGCCATTAGATGCCAACGCTCCTGCCTTCCAGGGACGACGCAGAAGTGCCGATTCCTTGACGACCGTAATCTTCCGCGAGCTACCAGACCGAATAAAGCATGTGATCTTCTAGGTGGTATACCCGTTTACAATCTGAGCTATGATATCATCGTCTTAACTGAGACCTGGTTCGATTCACGTACACTTTCTAGTCAAGTGTTCGGCTCCGACTATGAAGTTTTCCGCTGTGACAAAAGACAGAAATCCGCAAAACAGCCGAAAATCAACTGGAGGGGGCGTTCTGATAGCAGTTCGTCAGGGATTAAAAGCGACTGCTATAGACAACAAGGATTGGGACTGTTTGGAACAGACCTGGATTTCAGTTGCGCTACATGATCGGAACTTGGTTTTAGTTACAGTGCCGCCAGACTGTCACAAATCAATCACATCATTAACGAGCATAACCGCTGCCTAGACCTCTGTTTCTTTTCAACACAAGATGCCGCACCATTCCTCTCAACAGCTCCACTGCCTTTAGTTAAAGATGTACCTCATCATCCCCCATTAATCATCTCTGTGGAAGACAACTATATACCACCGATTTCTTACGTACGATTTCTTCAGAGCAGATCATCGCGGCGTCGCAGCCTTCCTATCATCAATGTATTGCGATAATATGATTAACGATCATGACGCCGATACTGCCGCCCAAATCATTTCAAATGTTTTGTCGTAAGTCATTGATAGACATGTCCCGAAAAAACTAGATCGTTCCGTATCACGTGCTCCTTGGCAAACGAGTGAATGGCGAAAACTCAAATCACTGAAAAGAGCCGCTCTTCGAAAGTTTTCCAGACAGCACTACAGCATCACTACGTTAGAGTAAATCACGATTTAAAGCGTGTCACTCGTGTTTGTTTTCAGCAATATCAATGTAGGATTCAGAGGAAACTCAGGTCGCACCCGAAAGCTTTCTGGAAGTTTGTGAACGAGCAACGCAAGGAATGCGTGCTGCCATCCTTTATGATCTATCGCGATGAAACTGCCTCAAATTTTACAGTCATATGAAGCTTATTCGCTGAAAAGTTTGCTTTCATTCCTCCTTCAATCCCGGGCCTGATGGAATTCCGTCCGCTCTCCTGAAGGAGCACATCTCTTGTTTGGCTAGACCACTACAGCTCGTATTCCAGAAGTTCATCTCCAGCAGTATTTTTCCGTCTTGCTGGAAATCTGCCTATGTTTCCTGTGCACAAAACAAGGAACAAGCGAGATGTGGACAATTACCGAGGAATTACATCGTTGAGTGCCATCTCGAAATTGTTCAAGCTAATCGTCCTCGAGCCACTTTTTTCACATTGCAAGCAATATATGAACGCGGATCAGCATGGATTCCTCGCTGATCGATCCACTACTACTAATTTGCTGTGCTTTACTACGCACATCGTCGACAACATGCCTGCAATGACGCAAACCGACGTCATATATACCGACCTGTCAGCCGCCTTTGATAAGCTCAATCATGTAATCGCAATCGCTAAACTCGAAAGGCTTGGGGTAGGCGGAACTTTCCTGCGATGGTTTCGTTCTTATCTAACAGATCGTTAGCTGATGGTTGCCATCGGTGATTGTAGATCCAGCACATTCTGCGCCAACTCTGGTATTCCGCAGGGTAGTCATCTCGGACCGCTCATATTCCTGCTCTATTTCAACGACGTGAACCTCGTTCTTGAAGGGCCTAGGTTATCATATGCCGATGGTCTGAAAATATTCTCCCATATCCGCTCAACTGAAGACTGCATCGCTCTCCAACGCCAGCTGGATGTCTTCGCTAATTGGTGTACGATCATATCAAAGACCTAGGTGTAATCTTCGATACAAAACTAACATTCAGACAGCATGTATCTTATATCGTCAACAAATCTTCTAGGACCTTGGGATCCATTTTTAGAATCGCCAAAAGTTTCACAGACGTCTACTGCTTAAAAGCATTATATTGCTCCCTGGTCAGTTCGACTGAGTACTGTTCTGCGGTTTGGAACCTAAACTTAGACCATCATTAGGATCATGTAAGTCTGTTGATGTAATAAATAAATAAGAAATAAGAAATCCCGGTGGGCAACGAGTTAGTTACTTTTTGTATAAAACGCTATCCTGTTAGCGGACTTGTATAAAGTATCAGAAAGCGAATGTTCATTACATTTTGTAAGTTTTGTAAGTAAGTTTGTAAGAATTAATTCTGGGCCCTGAGTCAATACCCAGCCCAAGTAACATATTGGGTTTTATTACACTCTTATGATGGCATTCAAGACCACAATTAGTCTTGAAGACCGCCATAAGAGTACAATAAAACTAACTGTTGCTTGGGAGGTAACCTATAAGCATTAACATAAACAGGAAATCATCCGCTTATTGGCATTTCTGGCATTTTGTACTGCACGTTGTTGTATATTAGCGTTTTGATTGCATAGGTGTTGTAAATTGGCATCCAAAATTCTATTTAAATTCTTCGTGTCAGTAATCAGCTCCAGATAAGGATTGTCACCACTCTAAGAAAGTTACGAGGCTAGCTCGTTAGTGATAGCATAAATTGTGCCATATATTTTGCCAAAATAGCATTTGAGGCTTGCACTTGAATAGCCTGTTGGTGATGCCTATTGGTTACCTGGGTAGTTATCAGATGCAATATGAATTACTAGCAACCAACTGGTACGATGAATCAGAACCACAATAAATCAGAAAATATCGATAGTTAACTTGTCATTCCTTTCATCAGCATGAGCACTGAAAAAATGAATAGTACAACAATGCTGCATATCAATTTAGATAAACTTTCAAGACGAACTCTAACCTAAAATAGTTTTCCAAGCAGCAGTTAAGAAGTTAGCAGTTATTTTGCTTGGTGAAATTTCTAAATGTTAAAGCAAGTTAGTTAAGTTTTAACTTTGTTAGTTGAAAGTCAGACATAACAAGTTGTCCTCGTATTTAAAATTTTATCAGAATGGACAACAATCGAGTAATGTTGAGTAATATTAACGAAAGTTTGGACTTACTTTGACGTTGAAATTTTTCTGAGTGTTGCAGGGCACCAACATCCTCCTCCTTATTCGTCTCATTCGGGGAATTAAACATGAATACACAAATTATAATGTAATCGAACGTAATGTACTGGCATGTTGCCCAATAATGATAAAATTCATGTCCATACAATGTTTGGTTGACTGCTCCTTCTCTAGGTTAACATAAAATCAAAAAAGCTATCTTCTCGTTTTTCCGGAGAAAAACCACTGGAAGATCGAGCGGGACTCCGTTCAAATTGTTCAAAAAAGGTCTCGTTTTCGGTAGCAGTAGGTAACGGGTGACTTGCCGCCGGTGGGAATCTCAGCGGTGGTGATGGTGTCGGAAAGTCGAACAAACCGTCTTGCGAATAAGTTGATGTTGAAAACACCAGCGAGAAAGTATCCTCCAATGGGGGCGGTGTTAACCGGTCTAAATCTAGACTGTTATCGCAAGACTGTTTCGTGGAAAAAGGAAGGTCTACATTCGGCTCGTCAAAATCAAAACTGAAATCACCAAAGGTGATACTCTTCACGGTTTCCGGTGTTTCCAGCTTTTCAATGCTGTTAAAAGTACGAGGATCGTCCTAAAAAAGCTTATTTTAAAAAACTGAAAACCAATTTTATTTGTAAGATACTTACCAACTTCCAATCAGTCATTTTCTTCACTTTTAAACAAGGTTCGATTGAAAATGAGTCGATGGAAAATTTCGTTGGTGATTTATGAACAGGTCTGTCCGAACCAAATTGTACTTCAAACAAGGTAAAATCTGTCACCTTATTTGAATAACCGGTAGCTAACGTGTGACTAAACAAGGAAGGAGAATGCGTCCGCTTACGGTAGTCGTGGTTAACCTGATTACTGACTAACGAATGCTCCTTCCAGCTACTACGGTTTGCCAAACTGAGCTCCAGTGTTTCACTGCTATTTGCATTCTGCAAAAGAGCCCTCAGCGTGTCTCGGTCTCGATTCAAAGGAATATCATTCACCGCACAGTGCATAACTTTGCAGATTTGTGACGTTATATTCTCCATAGCTGAAGAAACTTTTCGGAGAAACTCAACATAGTTTTTTCCTGAGGCAGGTACTTTTCCGGCGGTTGCTACTGAAAAATCATCTGGATCCGTTAGAATCGGCATCAGTTCAGTCTGAATCTTATCGAATGGGGTGGAAGCTGCCGGAGGCTTGAAGCGCGATCCTACACTGGCGAGCGTCTTGTCCACAACCGAACGGCAGTCACTTTTGTCGAGTTCAAAAGGCAGCCGCATCAATTCTCTGCCGGAGAAGAAATCACTCGGCAAGTCGTAATACTCTTTTCCTCCCCGTCTGTCGACGGTCTGCTGATTGAGAACCTGTTTCGATTTTTCAAGCCAGCGCATAAGTCCTCCCGGTGGAGCACTTGGACTCGGATCTTTTCTCAAGAATTCGTCCGTATTCTTCTGGCGCTGAAATCGACCATAAACTGCTTCCTGAGGCTCACGATTAACAAAAGGCAGTGCTTCCGGTGCACCAGGTTTTTTGAAAAAGTTTTTAACGAGATTTAGTTCAGCGGAGGGTGCGGCAGTCACCTGACGTTGAACGAGCCCATTCCCAGCTCGGTGATTTTGCTTTGATTGTTTCAATTTTGCGTAAAGTGGATGGGGTTGGCCTTTTTGGGTTTCAGTAGGGAAAACCGGTTTTAACTCAGGACTATCCGAAAATCGGAAGTTTTGTTCCTCTTCCTCGCGGTGTTTTTCGACATGAAAACGCTGCAGTGGCGGACGTATTGGTTTAGCCCCTACCTTCGGTATACGAGCTGCTCCCTGGCGGTTACGAGAGAGGAAACCTTCGAACAATTGTTGCACATAGCTGGCGTGGTTTATTTTCCGTTTGGTGGCCGTTTTACGTGGAGCCATTTTAAATACGGAAGAGACGAACTCACATTTTCGTGGCACTTCTTGAAACGAAATTTTATTACTAACGACGAGGGGTTTCCTACAACCGTCATTACAACGTGCCATCAGCGCACTAAGAGAAGGGGTTCCCTGCAGTAGTGATTACAACACACCAATAATTGGTAAAAATTACGTTTGATTACTTTAGGTCCCGTTAAAATATTACAATTTCTGTAAAAAATTGTTAAGCAATGGAAATGAGGCATAATATGCCGGACAGCATAATCCGTGTTTGTAATATTTGAACAGCATTTTTGTTATTTGTGATGTATACATCGCACATTTCCTTTTCCCATGTTCTCAAGTCAAAAATAAAGGAACGTGCGGAAAGAAAATGTGCAATGTATGCAGAAATGTTAAAAAAGGTTGTTTAAATAATACGACCGCGAATTATGCCTCCACCATCATGGATCGTGAAAAGCTGGATTGAATTAAACATAATAAAATAGCCAAAAATGATGACCTACCTACCTGCAAATAGAGCTTCTTGCAGAATCTCTAATTTATAGTTGACGCATGAATGATAAGAATTTTGATTTCTGAATTTCACACTGCAAGGATTGTGATTCAATGTAACTTGTGGATTGCTGTTTATTTGTCTTGTCTGATTGCTGATAATGTTTGATTTTTATTTACAAAGCAATATTTATACAACTTGTAGTCAATCGCAGCAGTATAGTTAAACAGTGCAAATTTTGCATTATTTTAATTTGATTACTCATACACAAAGCTAAAAGGCTTATTATACTGTGTACCGAGTGTATGCTTGGAAGTACATTTATAATTGATTTAGGAAGAGATTTATACGATATGCTTTCAAATCGACCCACAGATTTTTTTTATTGCAATTACCTACGCGGTGCAAAATTAAATCAGGACAGCATTTTGTTTTTTTTTCTTTCATAGTTTGGCCGGTACTCTGGATACAACCAGTATAACAAGAGAGATGGACAATATTAGTTAATTTAATGTACGTTGAGTCGATTTTTCTGTCTGGTAAGCCCAATTTGCTGTTTAGTTACTTTGTTTTTCTGGATTTTGCCAATCTACCAGTAACAGCTTTGCTGATACATAAATTTTTATTATACTGTTGAAAAGGCTATTGCAGCGGTTAGACAGACGACACGGCTAAAGTTTGGTTGGGGTCTGTTTTACTGTTGCAGTGCAGCTCATTTGTTGGGATCCGAATTTCCCTCCTGTTCATCTTGAACGTAACCTGCTGAGATGAGCGGGCCATCGCGCTTGCCAAATCTGTAACGAGATTGACGAATTCGGGGCACGTTTTTAGTATTTAATCAAAACTGTTTTACATGGAGTTTGAGCAAAAACGGTTATAAACATTCACTATTATTTTTGGTTTTATTCGAATTATATTCCACGGTGTCCGGAACATATCCGCATAGTCAGATAAACCTCTTAAAATGATTACCAACTCATTTAAATATAGAATGTAATCTCGGTAAACCAAATCACCGAACTACGTAAAAACATGTCTATTTTCCCTTGACATCGGTAAAGATTTCTAGTGTTACCGTAATTCTGAATATATTTTACTGAGATTATGGAAACAAAGCGTGTTTACCGAGATACCGCAAAACTGTTTACCGAAAAAATCTGTTAAACAACAAAACTCCGAAATCAGTAGGATAAAGTGCCGAATCTCGTGGAAGTGGAACGTTTTATCAAGAAACAGCTAAAAAGAGCAAACTATTTTACCAAGATCCTATGAAATAAAGTTTTCTAAAATAAAGTGCTCGTTTAATATCAGTACTAAAAATTAAAATATTTCCTGGTAAATTAACATCGCTTTTCGCAAAACTATTGCACTCTTATTGGCTGGACAAGAGTATCGTTTTCTAAGATGTTTACTTTTTCAGGGACAATCCGCTTATCGAATCCATGTCGAATTCAGGAGCCGTCTCCACATTACTCGCCCAAGTAATAATTTCAGGCTGATCAAACACTTTTATAACTGATTTTATTCAAGCTGTGGCTGATCTATGGTTTAGGTTTAGAAATGAAAACCTTTTTTCAGCTCTTAAACATCTAAATCTGGTGATTTTATCAAGCTTCAGGCTAATTAATAGCTGCCTTCGGAGCTGCAATGAAGCTTAATAGCAACTTTTTTGCACTTTTAAATAGCCAATTTGCGCAATGCTATCAATCTAACTGTCAATTCTATTTTTAGAACGAGAAATAGTTTTGCAATCTACTTTTCCAGTCGCTTAATTAACGCTTCATCAACCTTTATGCAGCCAAAAAAATCTATTTTTAAACTTAAAAAAATGGAACGCGTCATTTTTATTTCACCGTGAACGCGATATTTTTAGATTCGAATAACTTTAATTCGTACAAGTAAGGTAGCTAAGCTAATTAAAAATGCATGTCTTTTTTCCGGGAATTGAACCCGCCATCTTTTGATCCATAAGCACTCACCGTATGATCCGCCCCATTTGCATCTGCAGAACAGACAGTGAGAATATATTTACACCTGAAGCCTAGCCCGTCTAGCGTGAAGCAGTCGATAATGTCGATAACTGACAAACTTTTGCTGTCAGCCGAATTGCGGAATTCTATGATCTGACAGTATGTGTGCTGTGAGCCGAAAGAAAACTTGGTAGAAGTTTGTAAAGCCACTTTAACACCCTTAAGCAGACTTAAAGTAGTTTGAAAGCTGTGAATCTAATGAAAGCTTCCACTCTACATTTTAACACCTTTAAGCAGCCGTAAAACGGTTTGATGTTTATGGTTGTTTAGAAGCAGATTGTTTAGCAGAAAAATCCGCTATTAAGCTTTTTTATCAGCTTTTGGGAGAGAACTGGTTTGAAAAACTTAAAGTAGCTTAAACATCGATTATTTAAGCACCATTTGAGTGCTTACTTTATGCAGCTTTGATCGCCTTAAACCAACCCGTAAACAGCCATTGCTCTTGCAATTCAGCTACCGTTGTTACTTGGGCGGTCTTGGGCTGCCACTCTCCAGTCGCCCCCAACAACCGCTGTTCTAGCATCCTCGTCAACAGCGCTCATCCAACAGGTACGGGGTCTACCTCGAAGTCGTCGGCCTCTGTCGGGTTCTCTGCTAAATATTGTTTTCGCTGGTCTCTCTTCCGGCATCCTTGCTACCTGGCCAGCCCATTGTAGTCACTTCACAATATCCGCATCTTTGTACACTTGGTATATTTCATGATTCATGCGCCTGCGCCACTTTAAAAGGGGGGGCTTCCATACAAATTTCCTCATAACTCGAGAACTAATCAAGCAAATGGAACCAAATTTGGCATGTGAAGGTTTTCGAGGGCAAGAATATTTTCTATAGTAAATTGGGTCCCCTCCCCACTTTAAGAGGGGGGGGGGCTCCTGTACCAAAGAAACACAATTTTCCTCATAACTCGAGAAGTAATTAAACAAATGGAACCAAATTTGACATGTGGGTGTTTTTGGAGACAAAATTTTTTTCTATGATGAATTGGGACCCCTCCCCGTTTTAGGAGGGGGGGATCCTATACACATGAAATACAAATTTCCTCATAACTGAAGAACTAATCAAGCAAATGGAACAAAATTTGGCATGTGAAGGTTTTCGAGGGCAAGAATATTTTCTATGGTAAATAAGGACCCCTCCCCACTTTAAGAGGGGGGGCTCCTATACAAACGAAATACAAATTTCTTCATAACTCGAGAACTAATCAAGCAAATGGAACAAAATTTGGCACGTGGGTGTTTTTGGAGACAAAATTTTTTTCTATGGTGAATTGGGACCCCTCCCCACTTTAGTAAGGGGGGCTTCCATACAAATGAAATACAAATTTCCTCATAACTCGAGAACTAATCAAGCAAATGAAACCAAATTTGGCATGTGAAAGTTTTCGAGGGCAAGAATATTTTCTATGGTGAATTAGGACCCCTCCCAACTTTAAGAAGGGGGGCTCCTAAACAAACGAAATACAAATTTCCTCATAACTCGAGAACTAATCAAGCAAATGGAACCAAATTTGGCACGTGGGTGTTTTTGGAGACAAAATTTTTTTCTATGATGAATTGGGACCCCTACTCACTTTAGGAGGGGGGCTCCTATACAAATGAAATTCAAATTTCCTCATAACTCGAGAACTAATCAAGCAAATAGAACCAAATTTGGCATGTGGGTGTTTTTGGAGGCAACCATTTTTTCTATGACGAATTAGGACCCCTTACCTTTTTAAGAGGGGGGGCTCTCATACAAACGAAATACATATTTCCTCATAACTCTAGAACTAATCAAGCAAATGGAACCAAATTTAACATGTGGGTGTTTTTGTAGGCAAGAATATTTTCTATGGTATATTTTCTATGGATTCCCCACTTTAAGAGGGGGGGCTCCTATACAAATGAAAAACAAATTTCCTCATAACTCGAGAACTAATCAAGCAAATGGAACCAAATTTGACATGTAAGTGGTTTTGGACGCAAGATTTTTTTCTATGGTGAATTGAGACCCCTCTCTTCTTTAGAAAGCGAGTTATGGCCCATCTTCCCTTTAAGAGGGTGGGCTTCCCTACAAATGAAATGCAAATTTCCTCTTATCTCGAGAACTAATCAATCATGGAACCAAATTTGGCATGTGTGAGTTTTAGATGGCAGAAATTTTTTCCATGGTGAATTACGACCCCTTCCCCTTTTAAGAGGGGAGCTTCCATACAAATGAAATTCAAATTTCCTTATAACTTGAGAACTAATCAAGCAAATGGAACCAAATTTGGCATGTGGGAGATTTTGGAGTCTAGAATTTATTTTACGATAGTTAGAGACCTCTCACCCCTGTGGTAGGGGGATATGGACTCTCATACAAATGAAACAGAAATTTTTGCGAAACTCAAAAACTAATCGAACTCGAGAAATTCGAGACTCTTCCATAAAACATTAGTCAATACAAGACCACAAAAACTATCTATAGTAACACTAGATCATTCAGGACGAGACGGTCGCGAGTGTTGCCGGTGACCCGCCGTCGGAAGCGCCGCCCACTGGGGGGCTTGCAAAACTCGAGATTGTGACAAAGATCATCCGAGATTCATGATTTGTGTACAACACAGGTTAATTTGTGGCAATACGAAGTTTGTCGGGTCAGCTAGTTGTATATAAAGACACGCACGACTGCAAAACAACTTATTGTTTACTTCGATTTGACATACTCTAATCATTATACAATTCCAATTTGAAATTGACATGAAAACGATTTAATGTGAACTTTCTATTACGATTTTGCGTTATCTGGGCAAACCGTTACTTGGATGTAGATCAATTAATTCGGAAAGCATTTCGGTTAACAAAAAAGTGTTCATTTTACAATTCAGTTTTTAACTGTCTATCCTTAATTAACGTACCAGAATACAAACGAACTGAATGCATTCATTTACTAAGTGGTTATCTCACCTTGGTCTTGCATTGGACGAGTGAGCTCTATCGATTGCTTCAAGGATAAAATAGCCGATCATTTTGTCTAATCCCGAATTGATATCGTTATAATTTGCGGGTAATTCACTGCGTGCCAATCTATAAGAAAAAACAAAAAGAGATAGATCGGTAGACAGAGTCAAATATGTTAAAACTGCAGACAGAATTACAAGCGAATCGGTGTGTATTTCAGTTCATATTATCCGAAAATATCTACCTAGGTAATGACGGAGATAAGACATTAAAAACCCAACAAAAAACCTCTATTTACAACGAATGTGATCTTATCAGAAAAAGCGTTTCGCTGGAGTAATAAACAATGACACCATTTAGTTCCCAGGGTGGCGTTAGAATGCAATGAGGGTGACCGTTTACAATTTTGCGTACCTTAAAACGTGCTTAATAACCTCTTCAGAGCTGGCTCTGGCCCAGGCTATCAACGAAATTTGCCTGACAAAACAGTGAAACTGACACGCGAGCTGTTAAAAGTTCAGATTTTTGAGCTGGCTTACGATTTTCATATAGTCGAAAGCGAACGATAAAAATCGCAATAAACTCAGCCGATCTCAGCTTCGTTGAAACAATAGGCAGAGTACGGGAGGGTATTTTCAGCATATTAAGCGATTGTTTCTATTTCTTCAGCCTATAGGCCTATTGGTAGAACAGGTGGTTTTGATGTTTTTTTTTAAATAAAAAATAGACGTTTATGCTTAATGGCTATAAAAAATAAAACTGTTTATCGGGAAAGTATTTATTTAGTGACTCATGTGAATTGAGCTTGTGATCTTCTCAAATAGTTCCGAACAAAAATGGAAGCTCTATCCCAACTGCTGTGATGATGAGAAAAGTGGAACCACTCTACTTAGCACTGACAATTCGGCAATCCTCGTACGTTTGCCATTCACAATCACAGATTCACCAGCCGATGAGGTAAATTTACGCAGTTTACGGAAATATGACCGTGTGGTCGTCATCTCTTTTTCGTTCGCAAATTAAACAGTGTCAGTGCAAAGGGGATGTTTCATTGTTCGTTCGAACAATACTGGTTGGACTCTAGCCGGCTGCGTGTCCAATACTGTATCGATCGTCGAGTGGATATCGTAGAGTCCTGGGTGCAGCATGTTATCGTCCGATTCTAGTGTCGCGGTTCGTTTCGATGAAGCCCTAGATTTGGTTGGCTTTGGCAGGGCTCAGCTGGAGCTGACTCTGCTGTGCTGCGTGATCGTGATGTCGAATATTTGCGAGACAATGGGCATAAGCGTTATCCTCCCAGCAGCCAGGTGCGATCTCGGACTTGCGGCCGGTAATCAGGGTATTTTAAATGGTTCAACGTTTCTTGGAATAGTTATGTTCTCTTACTTTTCCGGCTACCTATCCGATACGCGTGGTCGAAAGAAGATAATGCAGTGGTCACTGTTTCTGACGGCAGCTTGTGCGGTGGCCTCTAGTTTGACCAACGACTTTGTATCACTTTTGACTTTGCGTGTGCTGGCGGGAGTTTGGTAAGCTTATGCACAGTATCAGAGCGAAAAGTTGTTAAATTAGTGTACTTTCTTAGTGCATCGGCTCCCTCTGCAACGGTTTACGCCTATTTGGGAGAGTTTTGCACATCGTCGAAACGAGCCCAGATGATTGCATTCACAGCTATCTTCGCTATGGCAACGATGGTCTACATCGCACGTGAGTTTCATAACAAATGAAATTTTTTGAAGGTCACTAGAGTTTGTTTACGTACTGTGCAGTCACTGGATGGTGGATATTGTCGTACGATTGGAGCTGGTCGATAACCTCCTATTATCACTTCCGACCGTGGCGTCTATTGTTTATTGTGTACACACTACCAGGAGTGGCGGCTGCACTTTTGTTGCAACTTTTTCCGGAAAGTCCCAAGTTTTTCGTTGCTCAAGGCAAGGTCGACAGTGCACTGACCGTACTGCAGCATTGCTACCGAAAAAATAAAGGATCCTTGGAGGGGTTCTCAGTTTCGGCTCTACAATCAGAAGAAAGTTTTAGTGGAATTAAACTGGGAGTATTCCATTCGTTGTGGCAGCAGACTGCTCCACTGTTCAAATGGCCTTTGCTGCTTTACTTCAGCGTATGTTGCCTGCAGCAAATCAGTGCTTTCGCAATGTATGTTGCTCCACCAGTCGATTACGATCGGACGATACTAATCAATCCTACTTACTTTCAGATATGGAGGACTTGGTTTGTGGTATCCACAAATAATGAATGAGGTTAGCTCGGGCGGGTCTGATCTCAATATGTGCTGGATCGTGGAAAGTGGCAGTCCTGCCAATGTTTCTCAGAGTGAAGATCAAAACAATGGTTGTTCTACCCACATCAGCACTGAGACGTTCGTCTACATAATCGTACAGGGAATCGTCGGAGCCGGTTACTCTTTGCTAATAACGCTTCTTCTGGGGAAAATTAACCAACGATTGATGCTGGTAGCAAACTTTCTGATAGCTGCCATCGCTGGAATAACCCTGCAGTTTGTGACCAATCGTTATCTAATTGTTGTCCTGTTTTGCACCGAAGTGGTACTGGGTGGCCTATCGATGGTACTGGTGAATACGTTAGCCGTTTCGATATTTCCCACCTATGTTCGGGCGATGGCCATTTCGCTTAGCATGATGATGGCTAGACTAAGCAGCTTTACATTCAGTAGCATAGTCGGGTTTGTGATGGAAACGAACTGCGTGGCAACGATGTATGTCTTTTCGGCCATCCTGGTGTTCGGGGCTTCGTTGACGGTGTTTCTACCAAGGTAGGACTAGGTATCTGTCGTTGCTATTTTGTACATTGTCGTTTTACTCTTTTTTGTACTTTGATTTCATGCTGTTTGAATTAGGTTAAAAATGACAATCAAATATAGCATTTCCAAGAACAACACTGCTTTCTCTGATTCGAGTTATCTTTCGTAAGGTTTCACGAAGGGCTGCTGACAACAGAGTTCAGCTAGCGCACTAGCGTCAACAGTTAATTATAGGATCTTATCAGCATTTATATAGATCAAAGAGATCAACGTCGGATAACACTTTCGGGAAGCATCTCCCAGCGAACAGTAGTTGGTGATAAAACTTACCGGTGACGAGAGAACGGTGCTCGTTATTGTGCTTTTCGGTTATTCGGTAGAATTATTTCAGGTGTGAAATACGTGCAAAAGTGGTCTGAAGTTTGAATCATCGTTGCTCTTATTGGCAATCTGCTGATGAAAAATTGACGAATCTCTAAGGGAAATCTTCAAAATGGTGCATCAGATTGAAAGTGGTGGTGGACAAGTGTTCACCGTAGATGAGTTCAGTGGTGGCACAAAAGATTCGGCAAAATGTGAAACACCCAAAAGTTACTCCTTTGATGAAGCAATCGATTTAGTCGGTAGGTAATAAATAAGTTAGCGGGGAAGCTTTGTTTAATGAACGATAATTTTAGAATCCATCGTTGGCCCTTGTTTGAAAAAAAAAAGGAATAAAGTTCGCGATACGATGCGATCGGATTTGAAATCAGTGTAAATTTCACTTAAAATTGTAATTAAAGTATATGTACATGGATTTGGAAATGGATACGAAATTAAACACGAAGTTGTGCTTCAAATTAGGATCCGCATATTTAGCCTTACTCTTTCACACGTTTCACCTCTAGTTTATTTCATTTTTATTTTTATATGTTCCGTTTTTCCGCTTTATGATTCCTTTTTCTACTTTTTCGTATCGGTTTCTTAGCTTTTTGCTCTCACTTTTCTGTTTTTACCTCCGTTTATCCTTTTTTCTCTAGTTTATCTTTTTTTCAGTCCCGTGTATTTTGTTTTGTTATTTCATATTTCTTCATCTCCTATTCTATTTTTTCTTATTTTCAGTCTGTTTTTGCTCTTGGTTTTCATTAATTTTTTTTTTGTTATTTTTTTCCCATTTTCCGTTTTTTCTATTTTCTTTTTCCTTTCTCCGTTCTCAGTTTTCGTATATTGGTCGTTTTTCTCCCCCGTCTGTTCTGTTTTTCTTGTTTCAGACGTCCCGTTTTTCTTTTTTTCTATCACGTCCTTCTTTTCCTTTTTTGGCTTCCTTTTTCCTTTGCTCTTCGGTTTTCCTTTTTATCTTCTGTTTTTTTGCATTTTGATCTCCAGATTTATGTTTCTTTGGTTTGTTTTTCCTGTTTTTGTTTTCCTTTAGTTTTGTCTCATTTTCTCAATACATTTTGTCCCATTTTTCTCTTTTTATATAACATTTAACCTCTTTTCCCATTTTTCTGCTCCGTTTATCATCTGTTTTCTTCCGTTTTTAGTCTTTTTTCTTCCGTTTTCCTCTTTTCCATTCTGACTTTTTGTTTTCAGTCCCGTTAAACAGAAAAGGAGCTGTTTATTATTTACATTTATTCCGTTCTTTTTCTTTCGATCCACTTGTCTTCCTTTTTGTCACGTTCTGTTTTTGGTTTTATCCCTTTGTTTTTTGTTTTCATTGTTATGCTATCCGTTTTCCTCTTTAGCTGTTCTCATTTCTCAATTTTCCTGCTCCCGTATTTCCGTCAATTCTTTTTGCCCTATTCTATCCCGTTTTATCCTGTTTTTTCCTTTTCTGTTCTGTTTATTCTCATTGTCTTTCTCGTTTTCCTCGTTTTTTTACCGTTGCTCGTTCTTTTTTTTATCATTTTTCTTCCTTTTTTCTGAACAGTCTCCCCTTTTTTGCCACGTTTTCGCTTTTTTGTGTGTACGTAATAGGTAATTCTCATTTCTCGCGTTTTTTATGTAATGTTCACTTAACGGGAAACTAGCACTCATTAACTTTTAACTTTCGGAAGCAGAAAAAATTTCTGATCGGCGGGCCTCGGGAAACTCTAAAGTTATCGGTCGCCTGTATAGTAGATAATAAAAGCCTGTATAGATTAATAAAAGTTGGCATCCGCAAAAGATGTATGCTCGCTATATACTTCGAGTCATAGACCTCAAGCGCACACACGCACACAGGCAGCCGTCTGCAGTGCCTGTAGCTCGTGATTCATACGCCTTCACCAGTCTTCGCCTTCAGTGTATACAAATATCGTCTGAAGCAGTTTCCGCTCGAACACGGCAAGGGTGCGTATATCCTCCGTGAGCAACGACCCGGCTTCAACTCCGTAAGAACTACCCTACCGATCTCATAATGGTTTTGTACATTGTCAGCTTCGTACGGCGACGACTGCAGCTTTTGGATCTTACCCAAGCAACCAAAAGTTCCGATAAAAGGGGATTTTTGGCTTAATCAGCTAACGAAATGATCATGAATAGAACTCTATTCGACTTCATTTTTAAGTAATTAACCGTACTTTCAAGTTCGTATTTGATGATTAAACTTCGAAGAGAATACAAAGTAAGTTCTAACAGAACTAGAAAGTTCGCAAAAAGTTTACTTAAGTCGCTATATAGAACACTGTTCAGCCCAAAAAGAAACTCCAATAATTTTAAAAATAAAAAAGATTGGGGAAATATTTTCCCACTTGTTCCTGTTTTGCAGATTCATGACATTTCTCATTAACTAAGGCATTTAATTTCGGTTAATAATCGACTGTTTTTTTATAAATATTAATTTATTGTAACTTACCACGCACCACCAACCAAAACCTCGGGGATTTGAACTCGAGTAGTTCTTTTCGGTGACTTAGACGCATACCACTGCTCCGTTGTTGGAGTATGCGATTTGCATCCTTTTTATTCGATGTGCTAATTTCTCATTTATCACAGCCCCGAAACGAACTTACACTTAAGAACAACTCATCGGCAAAATTCATGTCACTAGCGGCGTCAGAGATGGCGCAATGCATCAGGATAGGCTTGCAACGAGGAACGCTCGGGTTCAAATCCAGAAGCGGTCGGTGTTAGGCTTTTTTTATATGGTCTATCTTAATCGCATGAACCGACTTTACAAAAGTTAGGAGAAGGCGGAGGTAGAAAATAGAAAAGTATAAAAATAGAACTAAAAGTGCTGTTTTATAAACTTTTGCCAAAGTTTCTTTAGAAGCTGCTTAGTGCTCTATGCAGCGAACCCAATGCCACTTTGAAGTTCGGTTAATTACAAGTAAAGCTGCTTAGCAAGCTATAGATCCATAGACATAAAGCTTGTTAACCTTCCTTAGACACCATTATCCGAACTCTAAGTTACGTTCAAGTTGTGTGTTGAACTTTCAAGCTGCATGTTGGACTTTCAAGTTGCTGTAGATATTAACGGTACTTTAATGAGAATGAAGTTCGGTTTAAAAATGTAGTGTCTGGTTGTTCAGCAAGAAAGTTCTGCGGAACTAAATTCGAACCAAACTTTCAAGTTTGTTCCTTGCGTGAAATTCGAACTTTTGGTTGCTTGGGTAGCGTTTTGCGACGCAAAGTTACTTGCTAGGAGTTGACCCTTGGTATATATTGTGTCTCTCGTTTCGATGCCCACTTGTCGGATCACCCCCTCAAGAGCGATGTTGAACAGCATTCAGGATAAGCCGTCACCTTGTCTCAACCCTCGCCGCGGGGCTACCCTATTTGGCATAAAGACATTTGGCATAATGCTGTTTGGCATAACGCCATTTGATAAAAATCCATTTGGCATAACATTATTTGGCATAACGACTTTTTGGCATAATTGACAATCTAGCCAGATTTTGTTGTTTGGTGCTTCGTCGCCTCACAAAGAAACAATGATCCTTCCTTACTCGCTATCGTTCGTAGGGACCCAACTGAAGGAAAGAACTAGAGGTCATCAAACCTAGGAAAACAAATAACCCTAGACAGAAGTGGGACTGCCCCCCCCCGCAGTGGCCGGCGCTTCCGACGGCGGGTCACCGGCGAACACTGGCCGTTGCCTACGGCCGGCTCGCCCTGAATCATCTAGGAAAGCGAACATTAGGTCATAAAATAATGTTTGAAGAATTATGCCAAATGGCGCTATGCCAAATGGCATTATGTAAAATGGCTCCTTATGATTATGCCAAATGGATTATGCCAATTGGCGTTATACCAAATAGCATTATGCCAAATGGGCGGCCCCTCCTCGCTGCGCCTCGAAGGGATACAAGAGTGTCTCCGAGATGCGCACGAAATATACATTCGATCCACTGGTGTAGCCAGAAAAGTTTCTTGGGAAGGGTTTTACAAAAAAAATCTCACTTAACCGAACCGTTTAGTTAAGAAGAAGTTTATTTAGAAAATAGAGATTTATTTTCAGTTAAGGGGACATGAACGACTAAACATTTTGAAAAAATCATTATTTTTTATTTCAGATTTTGATTCCGCAATCTTTTCCGCTTATTTTGATACTAAATTTGTAATGATCCGACCACGGAAAGTGGTCGAAAAACGATCATACACATAAGCATTCCAGTGCGGCGTGGAACAACTTCGGCGGAATAAAACGCCGCTCCTAGAAAACCATGATTTTCAAACTTTATGTGCCTTTTTCTCAGAAACTACACAACGTATTGGAGCAAATTTTGTTTTGTTTTGTTGGTAGTAGCTTATCGATAGTAGATATCGATACAAGAGGTTTGATTTTCAGTAAAGATAGCAAGCTTTTTTGCTACGCAGGTGACTTTGGCATTAAAGCCAGAAACTTTGCCACGACAAAGGCCATTTGCACTAGATTCAAAGCGGAGGCTACTCCCAAGCAACCAAAAGTTCCGATAAAAGGGGATTTTTGGCTTAATCAGCTAACGAAATGATCATGAATAGAACTCTATTCGACTTCATTTTTAAGTAATTAACCGTACTTTCAAGTTCGTATTTGATGATTAAACTTCGAAGAGAATACAAAGTAAGTTCTAACAGAACTAGAAAGTTCGCAAAAAGTTTACTTAAGTCGCTATATAGAACACTGTTCAGCCCAAAAAGAAACTCCAATAATTTTAAAAATAAAAAAGATTGGGGAAATATTTTCCCACTTGTTCCTGTTTTGCAGATTCATGACATTTCTCATTAACTAAGGCATTTAATTTCGGTTAATAATCGACTGTTTTTTTTATAAATATTAATTTATTGTAACTTACCACGCACCACCAACCAAAACCTCGGGGATTTGAACTCGAGTAGTTCTTTTCGGTGACTTAGACGCATACCACTGCTCCGTTGTTGGAGTATGCGATTTGCATCCTTTTTATTCGATGTGCTAATTTCTCATTTATCACAGCCCCGAAACGAACTTACACTTAAGAACAACTCATCGGCAAAATTCATGTCACTAGCTGCGTCAGAGATGGCGCAATGCATCAGGATAGGCTTGCAACGAGGAACGCTCGGGTTCAAATCCAGAAGCGGTCGGTGTTAGGCTTTTTTTATATGGTCTATCTTAATCGCATGAACCGACTTTACAAAAGTTAGGAGAAGGCGGAGGTAGAAAATAGAAAAGTATAAAAATAGAACTAAAAGTGCTGTTTTATAAACTTTTGCCAAAGTTTCTTTAGAAGCTGCTTAGCGCTCTATGCAGCGAACCCAATGCCACTTTGAAGTTCGGTTAATTACAAGTAAAGCTGCTTAGCAAGCTATAGATCCATAGACATAAAGCTTGTTAACCTTCCTTAGACACCATTATCCGAACTCTAAGTTACGTTCAAGTTGTGTGTTGAACTTTCAAGCTGCATGTTGGACTTTCAAGTTGCTGTAGATATTAACGGTACTTTAATGAGAATGAAGTTCGGTTTAAAAATGTAGTGTCTGGTTGTTCAGCAAGAAAGTTCTGCGGAACTAAATTCGAACCAAATATGAACTTTCAAGTTTGTTCCTTGCGTGAAATTCGAACTTTTGGTTGCTTGGGCTAGGATTGGGCTTAAAATAAACGTGTCGAAGGTCAAATACATGAATGACAGAGGCTCAAATGAGACTAACATGCATTTTTCGCGGACGGTAAACGTTGACGGCGACAAGCCAGAAGTAATAGTTGAGTTCGTGTATGTAGGATCGCTGGCAGCCGCAGACGACAACACAAATAAGGAGATCCAGCGGCATTTTCAAGCAGAACATCGAGCCTGCCCTTACTAACACTGCAGGACTCCTGCTTTTAGAATCCAGAAGATTCTTATTTCATATAGTACGCGATTCCTAGGTATCCCGTGGATTCAACTCTTGAATTCTCTTATAAGAATCCCGGTTCTATAAGCGAAACATTTAGTGCGAATCCTCTGAAGAATTCCTTCACACAATTCCAACGCTAGGAATCCTAGAGACTCTGCGCGAATCTTTTTGGTTCGTCCGGGTACTCAACCCTTCGCAAAACGCTGCGATCAACCTGCGAACCTGTCAATGTAAGAAGCAAAGCCTGGGTGCTAATTCCGTTATCGAAATTTGACCTTCTGTTTTATACGACTGCCTTCGCAACCAGTTGTTAGAATACAGGACAGTGCGTGGTCAATGCTACGATCCTATTGATTCTAACAGCCTCTCCCAGCCGAGATTCGAACATACTACATCCTGACAATGTACAAATCCCCAATTAGATCGAAAGACTGTGCTCACGGAGGACTTCCCAAGCAACCAAAAGTTCCGATAAAAGGGGATTTTTGGCTTAATCAGCTAACGAAATGATCATGAATAGAACTCTATTCGACTTCATTTTTAAGTAATTAACCGTACTTTCAAGTTCGTATTTGATGATTAAACTTCGAAGAGAATACAAAGTAAGTTCTAACAGAACTAGAAAGTTCGCAAAAAGTTTACTTAAGTCGCTATATAGAACACTGTTCAGCCCAAAAAGAAACTCCAATAATTTTAAAAATAAAAAAGATTGGGGAAATATTTTCCCACTTGTTCCTGTTTTGCAGATTCATGACATTTCTCATTAACTAAGGCATTTAATTTCGGTTAATAATCGACTGTTTTTTTTATAAATATTAATTTATTGTAACTTACCACGCACCACCAACCAAAACCTCGGGGATTTGAACTCGAGTAGTTCTTTTCGGTGACTTAGACGCATACCACTGCTCCGTTGTTGGAGTATGCGATTTGCATCCTTTTTATTCGATGTGCTAATTTCTCATTTATCACAGCCCCGAAACGAACTTACACTTAAGAACAACTCATCGGCAAAATTCATGTCACTAGCGGCGTCAGAGATGGCGCAATGCATCAGGATAGGCTTGCAACGAGGAACGCTCGGGTTCAAATCCAGAAGCGGTCGGTGTTAGGCTTTTTTTATATGGTCTATCTTAATCGCATGAACCGACTTTACAAAAGTTAGGAGAAGGCGGAGGTAGAAAATAGAAAAGTATAAAAATAGAACTAAAAGTGCTGTTTTATAAACTTTTGCCAAAGTTTCTTTAGAAGCTGCTTAGCGCTCTATGCAGCGAACCCAATGCCACTTTGAAGTTCGGTTAATTACAAGTAAAGCTGCTTAGCAAGCTATAGATCCATAGACATAAAGCTTGTTAACCTTCCTTAGACACCATTATCCGAACTCTAAGTTACGTTCAAGTTGTGTGTTGAACTTTCAAGCTGCATGTTGGACTTTCAAGTTGCTGTAGATATTAACGGTACTTTAATGAGAATGAAGTTCGGTTTAAAAATGTAGTGTCTGGTTGTTCAGCAAGAAAGTTCTGCGGAACTAAATTCGAACCAAATATGAACTTTCAAGTTTGTTCCTTGCGTGAAATTCGAACTTTTGGTTGCTTGGGATTACGCTTACGCACCCTTGCGAACAACATTCAGTGGAGTACAAGCTGAAAACTAAGAGTAGCGTAGTTGCCAATGTAGTGATCCGGTCCCATTGTAATCAAAACGTTTAAAATAGCACGAACCATCCCGGTTTTAGCCGCTGACGACGCCGACGAGGATTGTACGACCAGCTTCCCAGCTTCATACATTTTCCTGTGCTCCAAACAGCTGGGTGTGAAATTTCAAGCTTAAAAGTGTAGACCAAATTTTCTTCTGGGGAGGGGGGGGGGTTTGAACTCCCAACCCCCCCTCCCTCCCCCCGTCGCTACGCGCCAATGATTCAATTCAATGTAACGCTGATCAGTTCAGTTCAGTCATGCGGAAAACCGTGTTCTTGCATTATCTGCCATATAGGTGGTCTCGATCGACTGTATCGTATGCTGCTTTATAAACAATAAATCGTGGGCACGTTGTGATTCCGATATTTCTGCAAGATCTGTCGGATGGTAAAAATATTGTCTGTAGTTGACCAGGCCCAGTTAAGCCTGCCTAATGATTCTCTAGCGGCTTTATTGGTCTTCAGCAATTCGATTTCTCGTATGACTTCTTAAAGATTAGGTGCTGGGATATTGCTATCTTCCATGGGTACTCCCAGGTTGATTTCCGTTTCGCCTTCTTTTGCAACTTCGCCTAATGAGGTGTTCACCGAAGAACTGCTCCTACTTGAAGACCATCCCTATCTTATGCGTGCTTTATTAAGCTTTATTTACGAGTCCGAATTTGTTAAGAGATATTTACGACAATTTTCGTACATTGATATACGATTTGGTGCTGGCTGGGTACCGACCTGGACGTTTATATCTCCGATGACAATCCTGATGTCCCGTGGCGAATGACTTGTACGTCACCTCCAGCTGTACGTAGAAAGTTTCCTTCTCGTCATCGGGTCTACCTCCGTCAGACAGTCGGAATGCTACAATTACGAAACTGAATATGTAAAATCGAGCTTCGAGACATCTGTGAGGGCAAGATAACCTGTTTCGTGAGGGACCGACCATACCATTCGAAAACAGGACTTAAAAATCATCCCTACTAGCACGGTTGTTACAAAGTTGTTGTGGTAACCGAAATATGACTAATTTCAGTCGTAATCCGGTTGCTTCAACCAAATGGGCCTATAGTGTGCTACTTGGGATTTGTGTTTCTATTTCTTGAGTAAAGCAGGATTTCTTTTTGAAAATCAGGTTTTTTCACTGTAAATCAGGACACCAGGACAACGCATGCGAAAACAGGACATGTCCTGGGAAATCAGGACGTATGGTCACCCTAAACATAGTCTTTGCTATACAAACCTGTTGGGTGGGAGCTCTCGGAGAGGTCGTCTAACTTGCTCTGCATGTCATTTCGGCGTTGTGCGAGCAGGATAATATCGTCGGCTAGGTCATTTAGCCGTTCCATCGTTAGAGTATTCCAAGGCCAACCTCGATTTGCAAATAATTGCAGCCCTGTTTCTCTCCAGTAGTAACCTTCATAGGGTCAGACAAGACGCCTGTACGAGAACGCCTCGTACAGAGCCTCGATGAGATGGACTCCATCAGTCGTGAGATTAGAAGGCGTGTTATCAGCGAAAGTCGTGTCTACTATATAGGTTCCACAAGAATTTGCGGTCGAATAATTAGAGCTTCCCAATTTTTTTTTTAATTCTATATTAGAGAGAGAGAGAGCTTCCCTATTAAAAAACCGTAATTAGCCTGGTATGGGAATGAAACGGGGATATTACGGGAAGAGAACCAGCCAGCACTCGGAGTTTTCAAACAGCATGCTCTAACAGCATGTTCTAACAGCATCGTCTTTGGCGACGTGTAGGAGAACGGTGTATAGAGATGAAGGGTTAACCATGAACTTGTCTCTACGCCGAACCCCCTTTTCGTGGCTAAAGTAGGAAGGATATGCAATCTACAATTCTCTACAGATAGTACATGATCTTAGTTGAAATGTATATGCTTCACAAAATAACTTGCACAACAATTTTAAATCATGATGAGTATTACACTAATAATGTATTGATGCACGAAATCAGGGAATATTGAACAATATTATTCAAAAATGGTTGCGGTCCTTATTTTTTTATGTAGTGTATTTCAACTTATTTGAGACATACTTGAGTATTTCTACAATTTGATTTGATATTTAAGATCTTACGAAATTGAAAGACAAAAATTAGTTTAGTGTAAATTTTCTCCGAGTGAATAAATCTTGTCGCCAGAATCTTTATAATAAGGTTTATTTCTAATTCCCGTCGTAGTAAGAAAAACCATTCTAATTTTCATCATTTCTTAGGTGTATTTAATGAATACTCCAAAAGTTCTTGTGATGATTTGACTAAAATACACTTACCTTCCGATTCGTGCAATTTGAAGTCTTAGTGAAAGCGATTATTAAAGCATTGTATTGAAATTTCGCAGCTGACTTTATTTCTTAAATTCGTCGTACCGTTGTAAAATTCGTCCATCAAAATTTTTCATCGCCATAACTAAAAATCACAATAATGTTTACGAAGCTAGCGCGCATGTATTTGGGTAAGACGGCATTGCAAATGTTATTCCGCAAAATTTCTGCAGGTCTTGCAAGTTTTTCCGACTGCAGAGTAACGACAATGCGAAAAAACGCAGGAAATTTAGTTGCTAGGAACTTTTTAATGATAAAAAGCATTTAAATAGATCTCATCTCACTTTGAAAGATCGCATATGATAGTCAACAAACTAAAATATTAGGGAATAACTAATTTGTGCAATGTGTGTCATTAAAATCGCTGATATTTTTAATAATTTGTGTTGGATAGGACGGGAATAGGCAATTACGACGAAGCAGCAACATGCCCTAATTGTGAATCAAAAGATGTCCCACTCAACGGTGCTTGCCAAGTAAAAACAACTCAGACGAGCCCGAGTAAACAACACGCGTTAGCTCTCGTCATCGTCCTCTCGTAAACTAGACACACGTTCAAATACCAAGGAGATAGACAAAAATCTCATTAGTCATTTTGCAAAAGATAACGGCAGCGAAATCGGTGGATATGCAAAAGTTTAAACTTTTATTGGTGTAGTAATATGACGGTGATATACTGATACAATAGTTTGTTGATTTAATATGAATTTAATTGAAGTTGAAACACCGACAAACACATAGCATTGCCTAATTATTTGCACACCATAACAGTTTATATGTGGTTCTATTTGGGAAAGTTTCCATGCCTTGGTCCATACTTATCATAGTGACCCCTTTTTGATGAAACTAGGGAAAAGTCATTTGTAAAATGCATATTCGCCCGAGGAATGTTTCTATTCTAACTGTAAGTTGATATTTAGGAATGTCGATTATAGGTGGCGCTAGTGTGAAAGCGTGGCGATATTTTTTGCGGGACCTCCTTCAAAGAGTTATGGCTGTTTGTGTGTGTGTGTGTGTGTGTGTGTGTGTGTGTGTGTGTGTGTGTGTGTGTGTGTGTGTGTGTGTGTGTGTGTGTGTGTGTGTGTGTGTGTGTGTGTGTGTGTGTGTGTGTGTGTGTGTGTGTGTGTGTGTGTGTGTGTGTGTGTGTGTGTGTGTGTGTGTGTGTGTGTGTGTGTGTGTGTGTGTGTGTGTGTGTGTGTGTGTGTGTGTGTGTGTGTGTGTGTGTGTGTGTGTGTGTGTGTGTGTGTGTGTGTGTGTGTGTGTGTGTGTGTGTGTGTGTGTGTGTATGTGTGTGTGTGTGTGTGTGTGTGTATGTGTGTGTGTGTGTGTGTGTGTGTGTGTGTGTGTGTGTGTGTGTGTGTGTGTGTGTGTGTGTGTGTGTGTGTGTGTGTGTGTGTGTGTGTGTGTGTGTGTGTGTGTGTGTGTGTGTGTGTGTGTGTGTGTGTGTGTGTGTGTGTGTGTGTGTGTGTGTGTGTGTGTGTGTGTGTGTGTGTGTGTGTGTGTGTGTGTGTGTGTGTGTGTGTGTGTGTGTGTGTGTGTGTGTGTGTGTGTGTGTGTGTGTGTGTGTGTGTGTGTGTGTGTGTGTGTGTGTGTGTGTCAAAATTGAATGGTGGTTCGAATTTTCAAAATTTCTTTTGCTCATAAGTTCATAAACAATGCCCATAAACAATGTTCATAAACAATGACAAAATTCTGTAAAACTTTGGTACGCTTCGTCTAACCTTTAGGATAATTAAAAATTGGCAAATCAAGAATTCCTTTCATCCACACACAGGGTTTGGCCGAACCAGCTGGCAGGTGTTCCTGGCGTCGGCCCTAATTATGCTGGCCGTTCTGAACGAAACGATGGGCATTTCGATACTGATCCCGGCAGCCCACTGTGATCTGAGTTTGTCCGCCACCGACAAGGGCATGCTAACGGGGGTGAGCTTCGCAGGTGAGTGAGCTTTGTTTGTGCAGTTTGTACACATAGAATTTTTTTTCAGCTCAGCAACCGCCACCGGTCGCACCGGCTGCGCTCCGTGGAGGCCGGACCTAATCGCTGCGTAAACACAGTAGTAGTGGCCTGTTACCAGCAGCCAGCGAGTTAGGGTTACGCTGCTGCGGATGCTGTTGGAGTGAGCGCTGCCAGCGAAAATTTCCTTCAATGATGAGGTTTTGTTTTTCATTTCCTGGATAGTGGTTTTGACCGTTTGCTCTTATCGGTGTAACATGAATCGGATGCTTTTGAGTGAACGTTATCAGCGCAGGAGGGTCATAAAAGTGTCCGGTTGTGTAAAGAATTTCTTAATCAAAATATTTATGATTTGTTATCTAGTTGATGTGCTGGAAAGAAACTGCCTGCAGTTTATGAACTTACAGTTGGTGGTTCATTTATGAATAAAGTGAAGTACAGTTACTCGCGTATCATTTCGACCCTGACTCTACCGGATTCGCAACAGCTGCTACTGTGTTTGCCCTTGGTCTGAGTCTTGCGTGTGGCTTGGTTTACTGGTGGAACTATAAATTCCGACACTTTGCTTTCTTTCTTCTCACGGTATACTTTCTCAGGTGTCATCCTAACGTCACACCTGTGGGGTTACATAGCGGACACTAAAGGGCGCAAAAATGTGATCATCCTGTCGCTGGCACTCACCACGCTATGCTCGCTGGTGTCAAGTATGGCAGGCGATTTTGTCACGATGGCGGTACTGCGATTACTGGTCGGAATGTGGTAAGTTTGATAAGGTGGTAAGATGATAAGGTCAATAGAGTAGGCGACACTAGATGAAGCTGGAGAATTTTCTATCTTATAAAAACGATTAGTTGATAATTTGTAACATTTCTATTTTCTTCGATAAGCATACAGGGTGTTAGGTAGCTTTGTGCAAATATTTCGGGGGGGTGATAGAGGTCCACATTTGATGAAAAGAATCCTTCTACGTATATGAACAAATCTGTATCGTTACAGAATTATTAAACATTTCTAATTTGCAGTTCTGTTTCCCTTAAAGTAGCACTGGTACAAAAACTATGCTAGCTAGCTCAATTGTGTTCATGCGAAAGCTGAGAAAATTATGTACTGAAAATTGGTCTTAAACCTCCTATTTCATGAATTCATGAGCAATTGTGTCGAGTCGAGTAGCTGAGTCGAGTAGTCCAGTCGAACAGTTTAATCGAGCAGTTGAGTCGAGTAGTCCAGTCGAGCAGTTGAGTCGAGTCTAGTCTTGTCGAGCAGTCGATTCAAGCGGTTCAGTTGAGCAGTTCAGTCCAGCAGTCGAGTCGAGCAGTTGAATCGAGCAGTTAAGTCGAGCAGTTAAGTCGAGCAGTTCAGTCGAGCAGTTGAGTCGAGCAGTCGAGTCCGTTTGAGCAGTTGAGTCGAGTAGTCCAGTCGAGCAGTTGTATCGAGCTGTCGAATTAAACAGTTAAGTCAAGCAAATAAGTCGAGCAGTTTAGTCGAGCAGATGAATCAAGCTGTCCAGTCAAGGAGTTCAGTCGAGCAGTCGAAATCGAACAGTTTAATCGAGCAGTTCAGTCGAGTAGTCCACTCGAGCAGTTAAGTCGGGCTGTTCAGACGAGCAGTCAAGTCGATCTGTCCAATCAAGCAGTTGAGTCGAGCAGTCGAACCGAACAGTTCAGTCGAGCAGCTCAGTTAAGCAGTCCAGTCGAGCAATCAAATCAAGCAGTCTAACCGACCAGTCCAGTTGAGCAGTCTAGTCAACCAGTTGAGTAATCGAGCAGTCCAGCAATCGACCAGTGACTGAGGTGACTGAGAATACAACCCATTGGAAAGCATGACGTCCTGTCAAGGACCTGTTTTTAGTTACTAATAAGCCTCTTATGACGTCCTGTCAGAGACCTGGTTTTCGGTACAGACAAGTCTTTTAAATAAATTGATTTGAAACTCTGGTACCGTTCTACAATTCATTTTCTTTGACGTACATCACGCATAGCACACTAGATCATCGCGTGCGATGGGTACGGTCTGACGCATATGGAAAGCAATAACGATACAGACTTCTCGGGTCTCTCTGGGACGTGAAAATAGCTTCAATTCTGGTAGACCAAATGCCATGTCCAATTTTAGTCGAATCCACATCTACATCTATTGATGAAAACATTCTTTTTGCAGCATCTCGGCCCCCTCGGCGACCATCTACGCATACCTGGGTGAGTTTACGAAAACACAAAAGCGCACCATAATGATCTCGTTTGCCAGTATCGCCGTTGGATTGTCGTACATCTTCACCGGTGGTAAGTTTCTCATCAATCTACTATCGACTAGTCATTGGAGTCTCACATACCCCTCTTGCAGCACTCGGATGGTTGGTGCTATCGTTCGACTGGCGGCTTGACCTCTGGAACGTCGTAGAGTTTCGACCGTGGCGGCTGTTGATCATTCTATACACACTTCCCGGAGCGATCGGAGCCCTCTGGATGGCCTTCTTACCGGAAAGTCCAAAGTTCCACCTATCGCAGGGCCAGGACGACAAGGCGTTAGAAATTCTTCGTGCGATGTACCTGGAGAGCCATCCGTCTGCCGGTGTGGATGATTTCCCTGTTAAACGAATTACTCCGGAAATTAGCGCAGAGGACGTCGTTGGATCGCGAAAAGATGCCCTAGCGGTCTTGCGCAATATGTGGGACCAAACGGTGCCGCTGTTTCAGCGACCGAATCTGCTTTACTTTGTTGTGTGTTGCAGCCTGCAGTTTGGGATGTTTTTTGTGTGAGTATTAGCTAAAATTATCGAATTACTGCACGATTCAATCGTTGATTTAATTACAGCTCCGCTGGTATGGGTCTCTGGTATCCGGAGATCGTTAATCGAGTGACTTCGGTTGGAGAGGATGATACGGAAGCAATTTGTGATGTTCTGGAAGGAACGAATGATCCGGATGAGGATTTCATCTTTTACAGTAAGGAGGACTGCAACGATCAGATGACGCAGGATGTCTTTATTTACGTGATCGCTCTGGGATCGATCTACACCTTTTTGTATCTGATAATGTCCGCTGTACTGCAGAAGATTAATCGGGGACACATATTGGTTTTCAATCTTTTGATGTCTGGAATCTCTGGGATGTTGTTGGTGCTCATTGATGATCCTTACTTTGTGCTGGCGCTGTTCTGTTCGTTCATGGTTTTTGCCGGAATCTCTATTTCGCTCATCAATGGGGCAGCCGTTTCGTTGTTTCCTACGAACGTACGAGCGATGGCCGTCTGCTTAAGTTTAATGATGGGTCGCCTCGGAAGTGTCGCTGGTACCAACCTAATCGGATTGATCATAGACCGTAATTGTAATTTAACGTTTATCCTATTTGCTGGATGTTCCTTAATTTGTGCTTTGCTGACACTGATTCTTCCGAGTCGGTGACTCTTCCATAGCTTTTAATGTTAATTGAAATTAGTGTCTAATAAATGTTCAAAATTTGTTAAAAATTAATTCTGTTCATTCGAAGTAATAATATCTTGAGCTTTTGCTTAACTTAGTCCAAGGAGAAACGATTCCTTTTCAATACTTTTGTTTTACCAGAAACGAAAACAAAAATTTCAAAGTTAGTTTACAGTTCTGAAGCGCTGAAATGCTGGCGCACGGTGTAATTCGAGTTTACCCAGAATCTGTCTTGTTGGCTGTTGTTTGCCATCTCCGGGGACACCAGCGGAAACAAAAAAAGAATAGGTGGGTGTCTTCAAGTGGTTCCCGATAGTGCTGCAGCCTCGGATGACTTGAGCTTCGGATGGAAGCTCAAATTTTAGTCTCGCTGCTGCTGCTGCTGTATATTGCATAACTTTGCGAATTGTTTTGCCGCGCTGTAAAAGGCAAACAAATGGACCGCGCTACCTATAGGTGTGTGCAATAAACACGTCCGTAAGGCGATGATTCCGGTTTTGTCGTCAATCGTGTCATTTTTTCCAAGTTCCAGCACAGCTGACCGAGAATGTTTGCCGTGGAAAATCCTTGCAACAGAAAATCCATCGTTCGCTCTGATTGAGTCAGTAGGTCGTGTACGTGTTGAAAGAAATATTTTCTATATCGCTTGTTAATGTGAAAGTAAATCGTTGATGGGAGTGGAATGGAAACGCATTAAGTTCATTTTGCAACTAAAACTTTTGACCAAACTCGTGACTTTAGTCATAACCTTGAAATGCGGTCAGGCATATATTAATATTTTTTTGAAACGATGATTCTACAATTGATGAAGGGACGGTAAGGGAAAGTAATGAAGAAGGATTTTTTTACCGGGAATGAAGGAGAAGGGTGGAAAGGAGGGGGGGGGGGGGGTAATAGGTAGCTATGGTTAACAAGTTGTCGTTGTGACTCCTATCTTTTGTCCAATGCTGGAAGGTGCATGGGTCGAACCAAGCTGTAATCAGAGATTATAACCGGATTTGAACCCGCAACACCTGCCAGGGCGTGTCGCTCACTGGTACCCGTGTACCTTTGAACCACAGAGGCGTTGGACAAAAGAAGTCTGTACAACCCCCCTTATTAACCATTGCGATATGGGTTGGTCTATTTTTAGACACAAATTGTGCCTCTTCCTCCACCTACTGTAGAAACCACCGACCGAGAAGTTTTAATCTAACGTGTTTTTACTTTCAGGACGACGACACTATGCAGGCCCTTACGACTTGCAAGGTACTGCGTGTGACGCTGTTCGTCCGAAAGCGTGTTAGTCCGCGTTTCTCAGCGCGGTTCTTCGGAGAAAGGCTCCGTTCCTATGACAATTGATGCCTGACCGCATTTCAAGGTCATGACTAAAGTCACGAGTTTGGTCAATTGTCATAGGAACGGAGCCTTTCTCCGAAGAACCGCGCTGAGAAACGTGGACTAACACGCTTTCGGACGAACAGCGTCACACGCAGTACCTTGCAAGTCGTAAGGGCCTGCATAGTGTCGTCGTCCTGAAAGTAAAAACACGTTAGATTAAAACTTCTCGGTCGGTGGTTTCTACAGTAGGTGGAGGAAGAGGCACAATTTGTGTCTAAAAATAGACCAACCCATGTCGCAATGGTTAATAAGGGGGGTTGTGCAGACTTCTTTTGTCCAGCGTCTCTGTGGTTCAAAGGTACACGGGTACCAGTGAGCGACACGCCCTGGCAGGTGTTGCGGGTTCAAATCCGGTTATAATCTCTGATTACAGCTTGGTTCGACCCATGCACCTTCCAGCATTGGACAAAAGATAGGAGTCACAACGGCAACTTGTTAACCATAGCTACCTATTACCCCCCCCCCCCCCCCCTCCTTTCCACCCTTCTCCTTCATTCCCGGTAAAAAAATCTTTCTTCATTACTTTCCCTTACCGTCCCTTCATCAATTGTAGAATCATCGTTTCAAAAAAATATTAACTAAAACTTTACCTTGCGGAAAAAATTGCCCTGAAAAAACGAATTAATCGTTGGATGGTGATGCTCTTATTACTTATCACAAATATACCGGTCGATTAGGTTGCAAACTTCGAACTGTCGAGTGCAATTGGTTTAAAAATTAAAGTTAAAATGGGATCAGAAATTATACTTGAAACTGGACTAGAAATTAGAGTTAAAATTGGATTAGAAATCAGTCTTGACATAAGATATTTAATTATAGTTTAAGTTGGACTAATTTTGGCTTGAGGCTTTACTTCAAATTGAATTGGAAATTGGACCTGCAATTGGTTTTGAAATCAGACTTAAATTTGGAGTAATTTGGACTGGAAGTTTTACTAGGAATTAGACATGAAATCGGACCTAAAACAACATTTGAAGTTTTTATGTGAAATTGGACTTGAAATTATTTGGAAATTGATATTGAATTAGACTTGAAATTGGTTTTGAAATTAAGATTGAAATTGAACTTTAACTTGGAATTGTAGTTGTACTTGAGCTCGGCTTTGAAATTAAGCTTAAAACCGAACAAGCAATTGAACTTGACATTGGACAATAAATTATACTTAAATTTGAACTAATTTGAACTTGAAATTTCACTTGAAACCGGATATGAACACGCAATTAGACACGAAATATTACTTGAAATTAAAACATTTTTCGTCTTTCCCCACACGTTTTACCTCTATTCTGTTCTGCTTTTTCTCTATTTCAGCCCTATTTTTCCATTTTTTTGTTCTGTTTTTAAATCCTTTTCTGTGCCTGTTTCTGCGTTTTAGCTCTTACTTTCCATCCGTTATTACTCTTTATCTCTCATTTTCCTTTTTTCTGTCCTGTGTTTGCTGTTTCCGTTTTCCTTCGTTTGCTGTTCTTGCTTTTATTATTTTCAGTCCTCCTTCCTCATGCTTTTCACTCGTTTTTTGTTATTTTATTTGTCGTTTTTAGTTTTTTCTCTTCACTTTGTCCCTTTTTTCGTATATTTCTAACTTCTCTTATCTCCTTTTTTTTTAGTTTTTTGTCTTCGCCTGTGCCGTTATTCTCTTTTTGATGTCTCGTTTTTACGTTTTTTCTGTCTTTTAAGTTTGTTTTTGGTTCCCTCTTTACTTTTTCCTCTCTTATCTCCCGGTTTTCGTCTAGTTCTGTAGCGTTTTATTTTTTTCTTCAGTCTGTTTTTTCTTCAGTCTGTTTTTCTCATATGAGCACTCGACGCAAGATTGAGGCTTGTGGGTTCAAGTCCCACCTTGGACATTCATTTTTTTTTCAAACTTTGCATATAATTATTCTCAGTTCTTGTTCTTGTTCGTTCTTCACAAAAAAGCACATTTACTCCCTCGTTTGAAGAACAAAATGACCTGCAAAAGTCGATAACAAAAATGATAATAGTTTTATTTTTTCGGTTTTTCTTTTCTTCTGTTTCTGTCCCATTCTTCCGTTTTTCTGTCCCATCTTTCGCCTTTTATGTCCCGTTAAATCTCTTTTCCCCGTTTTCCTCGTTTCTTTTATCGCTTTTCTTTTCTTTTTCTCCCATATAGTTTCTTTTTTTTCCTCTTCCGTTTTCCCTTTCTAATCTCGTTTTCACTGTTTCTTTTTTTCAATTTTTTTTTCTATCTGCTGTTTCCTTTTTCTCTGTTCCATTTCTCTTCTTTTCTTGTTTCATTTTCTGTCCTGTTCTGTCTCGAGTTATTGCTAAGTCCCAAATTTTCTTCGTTCTGTTTTTCGTTTTTTTTCGTTTTCCGGTTCTCAGGCACGTCTTCTTTTCTGTCACCATCATTTTATCATTTTCTATAACTTTTTGACTCTTTTTAGTCTCGGTTTTCGTCTTGTTTCGCCTTTTAAATACTTTTCTCTTCCGTTTTTCGTTCGTTAGTCCTTTGTTTTTTTCGTTCATCTGTTGGGTTCTTTCTCTTATTATGTCCTGCGTAGCTACCAATATCCCCCTCCCCCTCCTTTCCGCTCTTCTCTCTTTCACCAAAAATTTTCATTTCTTTCCCCCACCGTCCCTTCATCAATTGTAGAACCATCGTTTCAAAAAAAATATTAATATATTTGAATGACCGCATTTCAAGGTCAAGACTAAAAACTTGAGATTAGTTTATTATGTCCTGCTTTTCCTCCTTTTCCTTTTGTTTCCATTTTACCCCGTTTATCTTGTTTTTTCTTTATTTTATTTTCTTTCTGTCCGGTTTTTTCCTCTTTATCTGTTCTCATTTTTCCATTTTCCTCCTCCTGCCTTTTCTTTTTATTTTTTCCTACTTCTATTTCCCTTATTTTCTTATCTTTTGTCTTTTTTTTCATTTTTTTTTATCTAGAGCATTGCTATTTTCTTTCTCGTTATTTGCGTTTCAGCGTTCTTCTTTCTTTGCTCTCATTTTTCTTATTTTCTCTTTCTTTCTTCATAATCTATTCTCGTTTTCTCTCTTTTTCTCTTTCGTTTTCTTCTTGTCCCGTTTTTTCCTCTTTTTTATGTCGTTTTCGCTACCATTCTACCACGTGTTTTTCTTTTTTTCATGCCCGTTTTTTCGGGTCAATCCAAAAGAGTGGTCCAAAAGGGTGAGAAGTGAAACTTTTTTCGTACCGTCTCTTGCTTTCATTTTGGCAATATAATGACTTCGGAACTATTATACGTAGGAATACCCCCCATAATCTGAAACTGTCAAAAGTTACTCATGGCTTAAGCGGGGTACGCTGCTGAAAAGTAATGGATAAAAAGATAGGACAAGAAATGCTCAAGAAATCGATTTCTTTTACGATTTCTTAAGCAGTACGCACCTCATAAGTAATATTATTTCAGGTCCAGATGGCGAAGTTTTACACGCAAGTGAATTAAAACGTCACTTTTCCGAACGGAATAATATCCGGCGCAATTATTACCACAAGAAAAAATGACAAGTGGAGCTTGTATTTGAGTTGTCAAAATTTCTTCGGTAAATTGCAAGATTTTTTCTTGAGCCGTTTTCTTTTCAGCAGCGTACCCCGCTTTACTATTAAACTAAAAAAAAACTTTTTTGTGTTGGGAAACACGGAAACAGTTTCTTCAGCAAAGTTGTAGCAATTATAAAGGCAAACAAATTTGCCGTAGAAATAATATTTGGGTGTAGAGATAGAGATCATGTTCTTTGGAAATTCTTTAAAAATTGTGTATCTTGCATAGCTTTTGTTCGTGCGATTTTCCAAGAACATATTGTTCTAGGAAATTATCGAAGACCTCTCCGCAGAAAGCCGCAAATTTAATTATCTTTCCTTACAAAGTTGTCGCTTATTTGATTGCTTATTAATTGCGTAGTAAAACCGCGTTAATTCCGTAATTCGCGTAAGAAAAACGGCGTAAAATCCAAAAGTCGCGTAGAAAACCTAAAATTCGTGTAAAAAAACTTTGTGGATTTTAACACTACGCGAAAAAATAGACTAATTGAGCACATCCTCGTAAATTCCGAAATTCGCGTAAAAAATGACTTCAGTGTATATCTAATCAGTACTTCAGCGTGAAGCTTAAATAGATTAGGTGCCACAAACTTGCATGCCGTGTTGCTTCCACATGCGATACCAAATACCAAATCAAAGGGTGTGGCAACTAGGATGACGATAGCTCAGTGATACCGAATAGCAAAGCCAAGCGCCCACGGCGCACAGTAGTGGTTTGATTGCTCGGAATCGTGAACTTTTTAATAACTCTTTTCGTAGTGTTTTTTTTTTCTCAATATGGCGTCTTCGGAAAAATTTCTGTATATTTATAGACGCAACGACTGGTGGTTAGTATTAGTTCAGCACTCAAACACAGGTGGAGCTGCAAAATTTAACATTTTGTTATATGACGATACAGAGCTATAGTATGTTCGGAAAAGTTGTTGATAATCTTATTATGAAGGTTTTGGTTGAAAGCAGTTTTCCTCTAAGTATCACAGTTTTTGAGATATTAAGCGTCTTTCATGGCGGACCCCAAAAATTGTTTTTTTCACTATAGCTTCGAAACTATGTGATTTAGGGAAAAATGATGTTCTACAGACATTTGCATCTCTCAAAAGTACACACTTTTGCAGAAGAAACTAAACACGTATCTTCTATACAGAGCGAGTTAATGAACGATTTAGGTAAAAATTAGCCATATTTCGTACTGCTATAGATTAAAAAGTTACAAACTATGTCATCTATACAAACTTTTTAATCTATAGCAGTACGAAATATGGCTAATTTTTACCTAAATTGTTCATTAATTCGCTTTGTATAGAAGATACGTGTTTAGTTTCTTCTGCAAAAGTGTGTGCTTTTAAGAGATGCAAATGTTTGTAGAACTATATTTTTCCTTAAATCACATAGTTTTGAAGCTATAGTGAAAAAAACCGATTTATGGGGTCTGTCATGAGAGACGCTTAATATCTCAAAAACTGTGATACTTAGAGGAAAACTGTTTTCAACCAAAAGCTTCATAATAAGATTATATACAACTTTTTTGAATATACAATAGCTCTGTATCATCAAATAGGAAAGTTAAATTTTGCAGCGCCACCTGTGTTTGAGTTCTGAACTAATACTAACCACCAGTCGTTGCGTCTATTGATACAAAGAAATTCTTCCGAAGACGTCAAATTGAAAAAAAACTCTATGAAAAGAGTTATTAAAATAGTTCACGATTCCGAGCAATCAAACCACTGCACAGTGGTCCAAACAGCGAAATACGTGATCGTTTGATATAGCACCAAAACGTGAAGTTTTTCGCATATGGTGCCTTTAGGAACATTTCTTGGTAGCCCCTTCTTGTGAGAGAAATCTTTGGGCGATTAATTCCCTTAAAAGTGAGATAAGAAATTTACTTTCTCATACATTCGAGATACAGGTTTGGTACTATTGGCAAAGTTGTAGTAAATATTAATGCAAACAACTTTGTCAAAGACACCATACTTGTATCTCTTCATGGAAATTGTCTATGAAGCGCTATTCGTGGACAAACCCTTCCCACGTAACAGTTTTTAAACCCTGACATATTCTGGTTACCTTTTATGTGTTTATAGTGTTCTAGAAAGTTGTTTATCTTGCTAAAATCAATGTTTTTGTAGAACATTATTATACGCGATTTTCTGTAGTTTCGGAGATTTTTAGCATTTTTGATGAAAAATATTACTACTGTGAGCTTGAGTATTTCCCAAGGTGGCAAATGGTGGCAGATAAAACAACTCCTACTTAAAAGTACAACAAAAAATCTTTAAAAGCAAGTGTCAATTGTCTGTATCCGTTTTTGTATCCTCAAAAGTTATAGTTGTTTTAAAAATCCATCTCAGTCATGTTTATAGAACAATTCAAATGTACTTCGGATGCAATAAACGCTATTATGTTTACGTTGACAATCTCTTTCTAACAAGTTGAGCTACCAGCAATTTTTTCGCCTATTTTCGAGTCGTAAATTAATGTAGTCTTAAAATTATTTGACGCAATTAATAACAGAAAAGCTTCCAAATAACTAACTTAAGTCTATTTTGTTCAATACCTTCGATTGGTGTCTTTTCAAAAGATCACACTCATAATGGGCTGGTACCGAATGGTCGAATCACGAATGGCTGAAATCCAAATGGCCGAATTTCAACAACAGTCACAGAAGGCTGAATTTTCCCGGAATGACTAAATAACTATTTAATTAGAAAACACGAATTAACAAGCAGTTAACAATTAACTTTACTCAAACCAAACATAAAATAAGCAACACATCTTTTTGTTGTACTTTTATGTACGAGTTGTTTGATCTGCCACCATTTGCCGCCTTGAGAAATATTTTAGCTCAAAGAAGTACTATTTTTCATCAAAAATGCTCAAAATCTCCGAAACTTCAGAAAATCATGTATAATAATGTTCTACAAAAATGTTTATTTTGGCAAGATAAACAACTTTCTAGAACATTAGTTGTTGACCAGAATAAGTCAGCATTTAAAAACCCGAATTAATCCACCTAGCGGCGTGACCTAGCCTTTCTACTGCCACAATAATCATTATTTAATTTCTCAGGAACGTCTATGTATAATTAACTTGACTATATTTTTAAATATCCGTTCCGTATTCCTCAAAATCCTTATTTGCCAGAAAAATTACCAACGTATTGCGTAGAATAATTAAATTTTCTTTCCTTGGGTGTGTAAATACTTACACCTTATTTAGTTTTATAATCGGACGGCCTTAACTTTTGGGCTTCAGAGCCATATACGAAACTTGTTTTGAATTGACAATATGAAATATGTGTTCATAACAGATTTTTTGATAATTAATTAATACCATGCGTTCAAAAGTTAGCATCTTTAAAAAACAAGAGTTCAGAAAAATTATTATTATATTTCGCTTTTGAAGACAAAGAATATCGACAACAAAATGATTAATCTCAAAATTTTACTATTAGTTTGGTTGGCTTCAATTTTGCGATATATCTGAATTAGAAAAAAAACTGAATAGAGCATTAGATATGAAAAAGAGAAATTGAACTTTTTCTTAGCTGGCGCTCCTTCAGATAATTATTTTTGCATGAAAATCAAAACTTAAGCTTCTTTTGAATGTAGCTTCATGAAAAGATAGTAATTAGCTTGATCGCATCGTTTTTACAATGTTAGAGGGTTAGGAAAACAAGATGAGGTCGAAAAATAGTGCAAGCTGCGCCTTAAACATGCTTGAGAATGGGAAATATGATCAATATGATTTCCAGTGCTTGTCGTTTTTGATTTATTTGTTGAAACATGATACATGACATAAGACATCTGTCCTTTAAAATGTCATTAACGAAAACAAATCTTACAAAATTACTACTGTGCAACATTTACTTCCTATTTTTCATATAACATTTCTAAGCTCTAGTATCTATTGATTAAAAAGACCTACATGCTTAAATTAACTGCTTTTCTTCGCTGTTTGCTTTTCGTGTACAATTGTGAGTAACAGCAAGTGAACAAAATGACAATTGAAATCTGAAACCAAAGAAAAGAAAAAGCTTTTCGATTGAATCCCACTATTTAATATTTATTTGCAACAGACACGTAGTTCGCCTACGACGTGCAGGCTTTATCAGTGTCTTATTTCAAAGCGTATACGTATCTGTCGCGAATAAATATTAAATAGTGGCATATAGTCGGTAAAAGTTTTTTCTTTTCTTTAATTTCAGAGTTCGTATTCCACTAAGAGGCTTCAAAAACTTCAGACAATTGATTCAGAAAAGTGAGAAACATCTTTTCTTGAATTTCAATGCAAATTTAAAAATTGCAAATTGTCATCCCAAGTAACAATTTGAGTTTTATTACACTCTTATGATAGTATTCAAGACCACAATTGGTCATGAAAACCACAGTAAGAGTACAATCAAACTCACATTGTTGCTTGGGATTACATACACACATACATACATACATACATACATATATACATACATACTTACGTACAAACATGCATACATACATACATAATACATACATACATACATACATACATACATACATACATACATATATACATACATACATATATACACACATACATCACACACATTAAATACAATCAACATTTGTTTTGATTTCACACGTTTTAACGGTTTAATATACGGTGCTTAAGTGTTAAAGTTCAAATAACTTTTGAATGAAGCGTCCGATTTTAAATAACTCGGTTTCGTTTGATAGATCCCAGCAGTAATTTTCAAATAATAATAAAATGAGTGATGTTTTTCATTGAATTAATGCTTATATGTTACAAAAATATGTTTTAAATACTATTTTTTCACATTTCTTTATGTAACTTTCAAACTACAAGCTCAATCGTCATAAAATTTGGAAGTTAAGGGTTTGCAAGGCTCCTCTTTCATATGCAATCAATTTTGTTCAAATCGGTTAAGGGACCTATGAGATAATGAAGTCCCATATTTTTCATATTTTTATACATAACTTTTGAACTAAAAGTCCGTTCAGTATGAAATTCAATAGCGACCAATGGGACACCTAGACCTTTCATTTGACACTAAGAACATTAAAATCGGTCCAGCCATCTCCGAGAAAAGTGAGTGAGATTAAAAGCGTCACATACACACACACACATACACACACACACACACACACACACACACACATACATACACACACACAGAAAATGCTCAGTTTTCGAAACTGAGTCGAATGGTATATGACATTCGGCCCGCAGGACCTTCTTTCCATTTCCGGTTTTCCAAGTGATTTCTATACCTTTATACTATATATTTATATAGTAGAAAGGCAAAACTGTTTTAAAGGGTTTGTCTACGAATAACGCTTCATAGATAATTTCCATGAACAGATACAAGTATGGTGTCTTTGACAAAGTTGTTTGCATTAATATTTACTACAACTTCGCCGAAAGTACAAAACCTGTATCTCGAATGTACTAGAAAATAAATTTATTATCTCACTTTTAAGGGAATTAATCACCCAAAGATTTCTCTCACAAGAAGGGGCTTGTTATACCAAGAAATGTTCCTAAAGACACTATATGTGAAAACCTTCACGTTTTGGCGCAATATCAAACGATCACGTATTTCGCTGTTTGGACCACTGTGCACTGTGGACCGGTTGGGACGGGGTGGTTTTGTTGCTTCTTTTGCAAAGGGAAACCACACTAAACAGATGGTGTGTTTAACTGTCGTTCCTACCTGTGAAGCAAGGTAATCACGAAAAAAATGTATGGGGAAATTTGACCCTAAACTTTTCGTCAATTTTCAACATTTGGTGATTGAAAATGAAAATTGTAATAAAAACCACAAATTCATCAAGGTCCATTCATAATTGGCAGAGCTATTATTATTCAAATCTTTCATTTTCGTGACGCTTGCATTTTTCGATTTTTTGGAATGACGCAGGAGGATGAGGTGTCTGTCTCTTTTTTTCTTTTTTATCCATCGGTTTTTATCCATTCAAAAATATCAATTTCATGAACATCCAAACAGTGTAAATGATTGTTATGAAAATGTTAGTATATTGTTAGCGAATGGATTGCTAACAATATACTAACATTTTCATAACAATCATTTACACTGTTTGGATGTTCATGAAATTGATATTTTTGAATTTGCAAGTTTTACAGCAAAGAGGGTGTCGATAACAAAAGCTTCAAAAATAAGTTGCAAAAAATTTGCAAAATACCTAAAAATCTAAAAAACAAAGTAATAAACCGCTCTCAAAATAATCAATATATTTTGAACCATTTATTTTTCGTGCGCTACGGCTCGTCTATTTCGACTGCAATTAACAGCAAAATGTTTGTCCTGTACTTTGATCGCAACTGCATTGCATCTTAGATTGCTTTTACTCTGGCGCTAGCCTCAGAATCGGACCATTTTGAGGCACAATATAAAGCTTATTTTTCTCTCCCAGCCAATTTAACGTAACTCATAAGTCATGATTTAAACTTCACCTCCAGGCTTATCTGCGATGCAGTGCATTGATTACCAGGTAGATGCACCCGTACAGTCCACCGCATTTCATGCGTTAAATTGTGGTTGAGCACATTGCTTAACACTGACATAGCTTCATGATTACAGACGCTCGCTCAGTCGAGCCCTGAAACCTGAAAAACCAGCAAAAATAAATCTGTCAAAGCACGTGGTCGCGACTTGCCCTGATGGAGCCAGCCGGCAGCGGGCAGTGGCGATGGCGATCATAATTGCACTCTAAATCGAAACATTTCTCTCGATAGCCTAGCCAAAGGTGAGAAGTTACCAACCCTAGCACCTAGCCCACATTCCGTGTTGTTGGAATGTTGCAAATAACTAGCTGTCCTCCTACCTGGGTCTGTTGAGGCGGCCATATTTGTCATCGAGCTCCTGCAGGATCCGCAGTTCTTTGAGATATTCTTGAAACTGCTGCGTGTTTTTCTGGGGCCGGGCATCGGTTAAAGAGTTCATATCCAGCAAAAGGCCGCATACTAGCAGAACCGCGAGGATGCGAGCGGTGACGGTGGACAACGAGGACTCCATTTCTCTTATTCTTGCTGGTGAACTCTGGGTGTTCGATGGCGGGGATTCACAGATGAGAATCTATAAATAAACGGATATATTGATATTGGAGTGAGCATTGACTATACCAACCAGGCCGAGGAAGAAAGCATGCAAGCATGTTTAATTTTTAAATTATGAGTTCAGAACAATGCCCGCGCCAATGGGGAAGCCCTCTTACGCTTCTTTTAAAAAAGCAGATATTAAAATAAGCAACAGAGTGATTCACTAAACTGCTTCTATCCGGTTAATAGAGTTTGAAAGTTCCATTTTATAAATTGCTTTTACATGCGACCAAATTCATTTTTTAATATTTATCATTCTTGCACCACTAAAACTTATTTATTCACATACTGAAGCCGGGCGAAGGTCCTTCGGAGAAGACGGTACTAAAAATTAATTATCCTCTTGATGTCAACAAAACACCCACTCAGTTTTTAGCACATCCTCCACCTGTTGCTTTACGGTATAGTTTCTTACTGTGGCAACCGGAAACGTGGCTTATCATTGATTTCGTTTGCGGCATTAGTTGCTGTTTATGCACCTATTATCTAGGGACTCTGGTGGCCGTAATTGTGCCGTGGTCGTCCAGTTACTCGTCTGAGCTGAGCAAAGCCACGGGCGTAGGGGCGAAGGAAAGCTGGCTGATGGAAAGCTGCAAACTATAGCAGAAAAGATTAAAATCATATTTCCTCCAGTCGATTTACATTTTCGTTTCGCCTCTGTTAATGGTATTTGGTCAATGAGGTTTTATATCAAACTTTGACTAAAGTCATAGCTTGTGGTGCAGTAGACAAGTAGAACGTGGACGAGGAGTACTTTTGCGTGGCACATGGACATCATATAATAATTTGTAATGATGAATACATAATTATTGATCTCAAAAATTTTACTTATGCTGCATTATATAAGAGTGGTAAGCAAACATCTGACATTTGTACAACGAAAGATGGCACTTAGAGAACAATAGATTTCTTCTACTAAGTAAAGCACCATTAAATAAAGTGCTAATTGATTATTTGACTGTTAAAGCAATAACTGTGAACTTGGGGACCCGCATTGTCCATCCATTCAAGTTACAACAACTTTCAAGCTTCAACAGCTTAGATTTGTCGCAAAGATTAAAGATTCGAAGATTTCAAAACGATCGTCGGATATCTCGAGTAGTTGCAAACATTCTCTCGGAAAATACGAATGCTAAGCATTTGTTCAATTACAGCATCGCCAATGTGTGCTACCTACACGAAGGTAGACCCGACGACGAGAGAGTATGACGTCTTTTCGCCACGGGACATCAAGATCGTCATCGATTATGGACATCCAGATCGTAAGGAAAGTCAGATTTCCTCAAGGCCACCTGGAGATCTTCTGACCAAATAACGGTAAACTATATCTACCACGTTCTTATCGATGGAAGATTTTTCTCGAACGCCACCAATATACGCTCCTTACGGGGTACAAATGTTAACTACAGGGTGCTCCACCTTTTATGTCGGTATGTAAACGCTGTATAACTTTCACATTTACCAACCGATTTCTTTCATTAGATATGTTTTGGAAACACCATTTCAGTACAATTTTCGTCATGTATCGCTTCACACCGCTTAGAATACGGCCAAACAGTCGCTCGAATGGTTGACGCTGAGCCTAATTTTTGCAATACAATTTTAATGACTGACGAGGCCAATTTCAACCTCTCTGGTGGTGTTAATAAGCAAAATTGCCGCATTTGGGGAACGAAGAATCCTCACGAGATTCACGAAATGCCCCTGCATGACCGGAAAATAACTGTGTGGGCCGGGATTTGCGCCAAAACCATCATTGGTCCATATTTTTTCAAAGAAAATGAAACTGTCGATGGAAATCGATATCGGTGGATGTTGGCTCATTATGTCTGCCCACGAATGCGCGAAAAAGGTCTAGAAGGTTACTGGTTTCAACAGGACGGTGCACCATGCCACACAGCGAATTCAACAATTCAATTTTTGCAACGAAAATTTCCGGGACGTCAGGTGTCAAAAAGAGGCGATATTGACTGGCCACCCAGATCACCTGATTTACCCCCCCCCCCCCCCGGACTTCTTTTTGTGGGGTTATCTGAAAAGCAAGGTTTACGCCAACCAGCCACATACTATTGACGAGCTCAAGGCAAATATTCGCACGGAAATCGACGCTATAACACCCGAGATGCTCAAAAAGGTAATGGAAAACGCGGAAAAAGGGAGTCAATTTGAAATTTCAAATAAAGGTGGTCACTGTAGGGAACGAGCCGAGTTAGATGAATCAGCGTAAAACAAATCTAACTCGGCTCGTTCCCTACAGTCACTTAATTGATATTGTTTTCAAAAACAAATACAAAACCAAGAAAATTTTAAGGAACCAAACTAAATAAAAATGCATTAGGTACTAATAGAAATCGGTTGTTTTTTCTTAAAGTTATTCAATGTTTTCATACCGACATGAAAGCTGGAGCACCCTGTAGAACCTTTACTTAGTGGGCTCTAAGTTATCGATGGTAAGTATACCATTCGCGACGAAGCCGTTCTCCTTAACTCCTTGAAAAAACTGTGCGCGTCTACCGGATGAGGCTTTTCCCCTGTAGAGTTAGGTGCCTCAACCCTCGAAATCAGACGGAGGAAGAATACGCTAAGCCATGAGAGAGGCCTTAACAGTCGCGCCAGGTGAAGAAACCTCAAGTGCGCGAATTGACCGGCTTAACGGAGATGGCCACCAGTGGGAAGTTGATCGCGATACTGAGGAGTAAAATATCGTCAGACGGGGGTCAGAGATCGTGTAGAATTAAAATAACTATTCGGGGGTAATGACACGTCCAAGTTCTACGAGAAGGTAGGCCAATCTCGTAAAGGCCGAATACCGAAACCGGATAAGCTTTGGGACGAGGAGGGAAACCTGATTAAGAACGAGCACAAGGTGGTCGGCAGGTGGCAGTAAAACGTCGATAATAACAACAATGGTAATATAACGTAGACGAAAATGTAATATACTAATTGTAGAACCCCTAGTTGAGTTAACGAAAGCTGTCACTTTCAGTCTCACTGCACATAAGCAGTACATAATGTTATAAATGATATAAAAAGCCATAATTGAATATATTGAGTTGAGTTGATGTCGAGATTACGTCGAGATAATATACAGTGTTTAACAAAGTGATTATCCGAATTCCCTATTTTAAAAGTGGCGACGAGCGATGAAAGGTTTAAAAGTTTTAAAAGTGAATAGTGGCAAGATATAAACGGATTGGAGTTTGCTGACAAAAAGGAAACCTTAGTGCGTATAAACAAAAGAAAAACTAAACGGTGAGTCGCTTTTGTTCCAAAAGAATTAAACAATTTATTGAAATTCTTTTGCTTTGAAGGGTTATTTAAAAAAGGCGTTATAGTGATTAATCAAAAGTTTTATACAATTCTAATCCTTTCTTTTTGTTTACTTTTTTGTAAAGCCGGTCGAAAGCGACGCTACCATTTCGGATAATCGGATAGATCGGTGAAAAATAAAATAAAATAAAATAAGTATTCTGTGCGCTGTAGCAGCGATAATTATTTGAATACGCTTAGCATTTGCGAAGAAATTTCGGTGCGATTGATAATACTGCATTTAACTCCCTGATACGGGATTTGTAATCGATACAATTAATCAGAAAACGGAAATTAGCACACAGAACCGTGAAGCGGGATTTCGGTGGACAACAAGAAAAGGTTAGTTGTTTTTTTTTTCTTTTCCGTTTTTTTACATTTGTGTTTGACCAGAAAGATTTTGACAAATTCTAATTCTATTTAGAATGGCTTTAATCGGTTCAATCGATCCGTATGTGCCTGGCACATCATTCTCTAACTATATAGAGCGTTTAGAGTATTTTTTCTCTAGTAATTTGGTTGAGGAATCAAGAAAAAAAGATATCTTTCTGAGTTTTTGTGGCATGACAGTGTTCGATGAATTAAAGCTTTTATATCCAGCTACTGATTTGAAAACTTTATCGTATGCAGACATAACAAAAAAGCTTAAAGAACGCTATGACAAAAAGGAGTCTGATATTGTTTTAAGATTTAAATTTCGATGCAGAAAGCAAGGTTTTGGTGAATCAGGAGAAAATTTTGTTTTGGGCGTGAAATTGCTAGCGGAAGCATGTGATTTCGGTAGCCATCGTGATTCAGCTATCAGGGACCAGCTAGTTTTTGGTGTTCGTAGTAAAGATGTTCAAAAAGATATGCTTGGGTTAGATGAGCTGCCTTTGAAAATGGCGGAAAGGCTGATAAAAAATCATGAATTGGGCAAATCGCGTTCGGAGCTTTTAAATGAAGAAAATGGCAATCCTAACATAAATTCGATTAGATATCGTCTAGGGAGACCCAGAAATAAAGACCATTTTCAGGAAAGATATTACCACAGGGATTCCAGAGGTAGATCCAGATTTCGTGATAGCGGAAATAATTACAGAGATGAGAGATCAAGGTCTGGACCGCGGTCATCGAATAATACCAGATACGGAAATTTTGTATGCCATTTTTGTAAAAAGCGTGGCCACATACAAAAGAATTGCTTTTAATTGAAAAATGGGCCAAAACGATCAGTAAATTTTGTTGACGAAGTGGAAAGTAAGGAGAATATCCACGATTATTTCAAAAGACTGCGGACTGATTACGATAGTGATACTGATTCAGATAGCGGTCGGATCGCATCTTGTCTCGGCTCACAGGGAGCAGATAAGACCAGCAATGAAGATCAATAAGAGGCGTAACAATACGCATTTGATCCCAGTTGAAATGGAAAACGAACGCGGCACAAAAAGGAGTTTGGAGGAATCAGAAGACGAAGCAGAATTCAGAGGTTTTGTATTGCCAAGGAGGCGTTCGAAACGTTCCGGTAGCGAAATGCATGGTGCATTAGATCCTGGAAACAATACGGTTAGAAGATCGTCCAGATTAAAGAAAAAGAAGAAGATTATATATATAATTAGTAAATTTTAAGCCGTTGAGGCATTCAAATATTATTGGTGAAAAGATAAATTAGTAAAATTTAAGTTAAAAGTTTATATCGCTAATATCGTTAGTTGGTTGAGAGGATTATAATTGCTCGAATAAGTGATTAATCTTAAGGAAATTATGTATATAATTTGCAATATATATATGGAACATCTAAAAGGATAAGGACTGTAATATACTAATTGTAGAACCCCTAGTTGAGTTAACGAAAGCTGTCACTTTCAGTCTCACTGCACATAAGCAGTACATAATGTTATGAATGATATAAAAAGCCATAATTGAATATATTGAGTTGAGTTGATGTCGAGATTACGTCGAGATAATATACAGTGTTTAACAAAGTGATTATCCGAATTTCCTATTTTAAAAGAAAAGAAAGTGAACCTGGGAGTAATCGGGTGAAACAATAGCAACACCCAACTCCCGATTTTTGGTAGAACTCGCGAGAAATTGGAAAATAAAAGACTAGTAGAATCGCCCGAAAAGGGTAAATGGTAAGGAACCACTAGTAACGGCACTCCATTGAAAGTACTGGTTTGTTCCATCTACAAAAAGGTCGATCGGATTGATTGCTGTAGTTATCGCGGCATTACGCCGCCTTCAATCTGGTTCATAAAATCTATAATCAATATAATATTCAATGATAATTTTGAGTAATATTTGGTGATCATTATTAACTTTTGGTGATCACAAGAGCATGATTATCAAAAATGACTGGTAATCAGTAATCAACGGTAACTTTTTCAAAGGTGCGTTGTAATTATAGCTGTTGGAAACCCCTTGGCATGTACACACAGCTAAAGCGATGCAAATTGATAGCCTCATTTTTGTGTCTTTTACAATTGAAATATTTTTGGTCTAACTACAGTCTACAACTAAATAAAATCCATTAATTTCGGTAAAATAGTTCTGTTTTAGATTTTTAAATCGGTACAAACTCTGTAAATAAAGTGGAAGATTTATTTCACATAATTTGCTGATAGCCGTGCTGGCAACATAATTGTGGCGACATTCCTTTCTTTGCTCTTGTCCAAGGGTAAATTATAACTAAGCTAGGCATTTTCTAGAGTGCAAGATTGGTTGAAAACCAGTAAAAGCAAAACAACAGGAACACAAGGTGAAAACACCGATAGTTGAACAAGGATAATAAGCAATTCGCTCACTCTATAAAGATGCTGTAAAAAGAACGAAATGCGGAATACAAAAAAAAACACCTGAACGGTATCATGAAATACTGGTCGCAGTGATAATGTCCATACAGAAAAAAAATGTGTTCCAAAAGCTCGCAGTCTTCTGCAAAGTATCAAATAACAGTCTCCATTGTATGAACTTTGAATCATTATTCGAAAATATCATAGCATATAGAGTAGGGCGGAGCATAAGTGCGTGTTATCAATTTTCGTGAGATAAAGAAGGACAACAAAATATATTTTATAGTGATGCAGTAACTTAATGTCTTCACATTCAACTATATTATCTGGAATAATAGTGTTATGCAAAACAAATTCTTCATTCTTCTGATCAAGTGCCGATTCGCACTTTTACCCCACTAGCTGGAAAAAGTGCGAAGCTTGAATCTGACACCATTCAAGTTATAATGAATCTGACAGCTATAATGAAAATAAAAAACTAACTTTTTTGTGTTAGGAAATATAGACATAGTTTCTTCGGCAAAGTTGTAAATATTCTTTTTTGAAGAAATAAAATTTTTTATCTTTATCGAGTGCTGAACTATGGCTGGCAAAGGGTGAACATGTGCATTCCATAACCTCTGTTCATTAACTCCTATTCCTACCTCCACGAGGTGCCGGCTGGGGTACGCAACTTCGGTTGTCGTATGCTAACAGGAAAGGGGGCACAGTGGCTCCCGCCCACATTAAGATGGCAGCCCCATCAGCGGGATAAGGACCTTAGGTTAACAGCCTACTGTACCAGAACACACAAAAAGTTAATGAAAATGAAAGAAGAAATCTCTCCGGATTATTGGCAACGACCTTTAGCATGAAAACACGGACACGAATCGGAACATGGAATATACTGACCCTTGCCCAGCAGGGCAAGCTGGCTCAACTTGCAAGGGAAGCTAGCCGCCTGAAGCTTGAAATCCTGGGGCTGAGCGAGGTCCGCGGGCCTTTGTTGAACAACTTGAATCTCGAGTCTCGGAGTTGCCATCTGGTGGAACCGTCGAAGAGCAATGGACCGGCATCAAGAACGCCTTCATCACGACCAGTGATGAAACCCTCGGCAAAGCGCGCAGTGGGCGGAGGGAGTGGATTTCGGATGAAACTTGGAGGAAGATCGACGAGTGGAGAGAGGCGAAAGCCGGCATTGAGCGAGCGCGGACCAGATCGGCTAAGACAGCTGCCCGTCAACGATACGCCGAACTGGAGAAGGCTGTTAAACGTGCTTGTAGGCGGGACAAGAGAGCCTGGACTAACTCCCTAGCCGAACAAGGAGAAACCGCCGCCGCCAATGGTGATATCCATTTGTTGTACGATATTTCTCGCCGCCTTAGTGGTGCCAGAATGAATACAAAGATGCCGCTAAAGGACAGAGCTGGTCAGCTATTGACTGACCGTACAGAACAGCTTAAGCGATGGACTGAACATTTTGAACAACTCTTCCGAGTTTCAAATGTCAGAGACCAACAAAACCAGCAGCGTACGACGCCTACAGTTCGTCGAATAAATCGCGTGAACTCGGAGGTGCCATCGCTGGATGAAATTGTAGCAGCTATCAAGAGTATGAAATCCAATAGAGCGCCAGGGACAGACTGTATTTCAGCCGAAATGCTCAAAGCTGGCCCATCTTTGTCAGCCCAGATGATGCATCAGCTTTTCAGCAATATTTGGGAAACCGCAACTTTTCCGGTGGACTGGATGCAGGGCATATTGCTCAAAGTCCCTAAGAAAGGAGACCTAACGGAATGCGGTAACTGGCGTGGCATCACGTTGCTCTGTATTACTCTCAAAGTACTCTGTAAGGTAATCCTCAACCGGATCCAGGAGAAGATCGACGCTACCCTCCGGCGGCAGCAAGCTGGATTCCGTGCTGGCCGATCATGTGTAGACCATATCACAACGCTCCGCATTATATTGGAGCAGATCAACGAATTCCAGGACTCTCTTCTGCTGGTGTTCGTTGACTTCGAAAAGGCGTTCGACCGACTCAATCACGAAAACATCTGGGGCGCACTTAGGCGTAGAGGAGTTCCAGATAAGCTAGTCCATCTCATCGAGGCTCAGTACGAGGCGTTCTCGTGCAAGGTTTTGCACGACGGCGTCTTGTCCGACTCCATAAGGGTTACTGCTGGCGTGAGACAGGGCTGCATTTTATCACCGCTTCTGTTTCTCATCGTTATGGATGAGATATTAGTTGGAGCAATTGACAGTAGACCAAATCGAGGATTGCCTTGGAATCCTCTAACGATGGAGCAGCTAAATGACCTCGACCTAGCCGACGACATTGTCTTGCTCGCACAACGCCGAAACGATATGCAGAGCAAGTTAGACGACCTCTCCGAGAGCTCCCAGGCAGCAGGTCTCACAGTCAATGTAGCGAAAACTAAATCTATGGTAGTGAACACTGACAATTCCACCAACTTTACAGTAGCGGGACAACAAGTTGAGCAGGTAGCCGTCTTTCAATATCTTGGTAGCCAAACAACGCCCGATGGTGGTAACAAGACTGATATAGCCACACGGATCAGGAAGGCCAGGGGTGCCTTTGCAGGTCTGCGAAACATTTGGCGCTCAAACCAGATCACTCTACGTACGAAAACCCGAATCTTTAATTCAAACGTTAAATCCGTACTGCTGTATGCCTGCGAAACGTGGTGCGTCTCAGCGGAGACAACGCAAAAACTGCAGGTATTCATTAACCGGTGCCTGCGATATATTATTCGTGCCTGGTGGCCTGATAATTGGATATCCAATGAGGAACTCCATCGTCGGTGTCATCAACGGCCGATAGCCACAGAAATTCGTGAGCGTAGGTGGAAGTGGATCGGACACACCTTGAGGAAAGGAGCGAACGAGGTTTGCAGAGCAGCACTCGACTGGAATCCACAAGGACAGCGTAGAAGAGGCAGACCCAGAGGCTCATGGAGACGGAGCTTAGCCAACGACATCCGGGCTGTAGACGAGAACCTGTCCTGGCGACAGGTAAAAGCCATGGCGGGTAACCGTCAGCAGTGGAGATCTCTAATTTCATCCCTTTGTTCTGCCGGACCGGCGGACATGGACACATAAGTAAGTAAGTAAGTAAGTGCTGAACTATAGGCCATATTCTTTAAAACTTCTTTAAAAATTGGTTATTCATATTTAACTTTTGTTAGTTGCATTTTACAAGAATACATTGTTCTAGGCAATTATCGAAGCTCTCAAAATACACGTTTTCGCAGAAGACCGTAAATCTCTTGGACCTTTACTTGCTGAGTTATCGCATATTCTAGCTTTAAATTTCCATAGCTTCACGAGCCCACGGGGTAAAATGGGGCAAGAGATTTTATGAAATCAGTGCTTCACCTTGAAGCTTAAGTCGAGTACTATAAACTTGTATGGGTTCCGCTTGTCCCCAACCACCCAAATGTGAGTTCGGCAAGCATACCACTGGATAATTTTCAAGATTTAGGAGGAGGAGAGTTAATCAGAGAAGTGGATGATAGAAATCGTGTGCCTAATCTACATCTAATGAGTTTTCGTACCTGCTCTTTAATATTGCGCTAGATAGACTATTCAGAAGAACGGAGGTAGATATAAGTTGTACGATTTTCCGGAAGTTAGTCAGGAAGCTTTACGGTTTCATAGACATATTGACGGCATGGTACGTAACTTTTAGATAATGACTGAAACATATTTCAGACTGACGGCTAAGGCTAGTAGAATTGTACGTATTAGGCCGTATGAATAAAACAGTTTACGTTGCTTTTCCCGTGTAAATCTCATGGGAGAGTTTGCTCTAACTCTTTTATTCATACGGCCTATTATCAATACATCTAGCACAAAGTACATGCGAAAAAGAGACTCCAACAAACAGCAAAAACATTAGTTTCTCACCAAGAATTCGGATTGCCAGTGATAGTACACCAATATTTACACAAGTCTCGTATGTGACTGTCTATGCAATGTGGCAAGCCTATCGTGGTTTTTACCACTCTTTTATAATTTTTACCATATTGTCAATTGCAAGGAAAGTTGTACCATCCAAAGTGCGATATCGCTCATAAAAGTGCTATTTTGCATTAAATCGTTTGGGTATTTTCGGCGCACTTTTTCGTTATCTTTTATGAGCGATATCGCACTTTGGATGGTACAATTTTCCTTGCAATTGACAATATATCAATTAACAATCTCATGATAAATATCACACAGTAAGTAAGTATAATTTTTATGAATCGATTGGCATACTGCTATCGAAATCCATTCAGAGAGAATAATAGAAATTTCAGTAAACGTGAATTCATTTTGAGGTACATTCCCATAGAAAAACCTGTTAATTTTCTCGAAATCATCCGTTCTTAAATCGAGACACGTCGTCCCTCAAAATGGCGAAATTTTAAAGTAAAAATTGGATGTCACTCAGTAACCAAAAATGAACAGCAAAAAGGAAAACAACGCTGTTGCTCGTCAAAATTATTCTTCCAATCAAACTTTTTTTCTATCGAGTAACATAGAATATGGTGCACAGAAAACAGACTCAGTCAGTATCACATACCTTTTCTAAAGGAACTAATCCGTTGCTATGAACATCAACTGGGTTGTCACAAGCCTGAAAATATACAACTTTGACGCGACACGAAAAATCAGTCTTCAGTCTTCACACGTTACGGCCTAAAAACCACAAACTATTGCTCTTCCACTCAACTAATCACTAGCTTTACGAAAACACCTCTAGGTTTCAACTGCAAGCTGCGAATCCGCAGGATCGTTTCCACTCAAAATCCGTGCCGTGCGACAACTGTCACCGGCGATGGTTCCTCGCTGTGCTTTTATACAAGTTTTTTTTCTTCTGCACAATGAGCGCGTGCGAAGTTTTCCCTCGACTTTTCCAACCGGACACGCTTTGCCCGCACTACTGGCCTCGTCTCCCCCCCTCCCGTCGACCGAACGGAGGAAAAACAAACGATGAAATAAATAATAATCGGTGTAAAAAGAACTTTTGCAGCCACCAACAGGTAGCAGTGCGATAACGCCCGAGAAAGAACGGTTCGTCAACGGAGAGAGTGCCAGCCACCGGATGTCGTCATCAAAGCAGAGGGTGATTAGCTCTCACACAGCCTCGCTTGGTGCGAGGGAACAGTGAGGAACAACAGCCAAAGATCGTCTTTCGCAGCACCTTGTGTAATAGGAGAACGCCATTCAAATGGAAAAAGTAAGGCAACTGGTAGGAGGAAAAATCGCTTGTAAAGCACTTCAGATTACAATTTGAGTGCACTACAAGGATAGGCATCGGATTGCAACGCGCGGTGGCCACTGCTGCTGGCTACGCACAGTTCAATCGAAATAAGGTTCAATTAAATCCTCGAAAAACTTCACTGTTGGATCAATTCTGGGTGGCTAAAGGCAGATGATTGTAGCTATAAAGATGTGCCAGTAACGATTTTTGACGTTTAAGTGCGTTGCAGGAAAGAAATGTTACACTGCAATTTATTTTCGGAAGATTTTTGACCAGAATGAACTGCTATTTGCATTGAAAGCCGATAAAGTTTTGGAGGTGTTGAAACTTTTCTTTTGATGTTAAAATGGGTGTAATCGATTTCGGGGAACAATTAGTTGAAATGATTTGAGGAAGTGGGGAAAACATTTTTGTGCTCAGAAAACGTGTTTCTTCTGAAAAAATTATACTGAACATAATACTATCAAAAATACCCATTTTTTAAGGACAGGTATACTTACAAATGCTTACTTCAGCAATATTGTAGATAATTACTAGCTTTATAAATACCTCATACATCACTTTTACATGTTTTTGTCTCGCGTTCTCGTACTTTCTACAGTATAGTATTATATGTCGAACGAGAGGATGTGTGTGTTGAGGATAAAATGCCGTTTCTTCAAGTACATCATCATGAAGGTGCATTGTCCACACGACAGTAGACCCGACGGTGAGAAGGAAGCGTTTTCCGCAAGGCTGGAGGCAACATACGACAGGTGCCCCCCATCGGATATCAAGATCGTCATCGGGGATATAACCGGAGATATAATGTATGTATAAATGAATCAAAATTGAGACAAAGTGTCATCCCAGGCCACTAGGGAGAACTTGGCCAAATACCGACGAGCAAGGAACCAATTGACCACGATCCTGAGGAGAAAAACAGCGCCGAAAGGAGGGCAGCGATGGTGAAGAATTTAAACAGTTCTTCCGAGCAAATGACAACCGAGCGCGACAGGTAGAAGTACATAGTTCTTCGATGAACACCTCACTGGTGAGGTTACAGAAGGAGGCAGAACGGAAATTAACCTAGAAGATAGTAATGTCCCAGCATCTAAACTCCAAGAGAGCAAACGAGAAATTGGGTTGCTGAAGATCGCTTACCGGGAGAGTTTTATAAAAATGGTCGAGAAACGTTGGCAACGGCTCCACATTGGATTATTTCTATCTTTTGGGAGAAGGAGAAGCTACCGGAGGAATGGATAGAAAGAGTGGTTTGTCCCATCTACAAAAAAGTATGATCGGCTAGACTGCTGCAACTATTGCGGTATAACGCTGATAAACGCCGCCAACAAAGTACTCTCCCAGATCCTGTAACGCCAGTTGTTACCGATAGCATAGGGTTTCTTTGGGAATTACCAGGCGGGTTTCGTGAGGACTCGCGTTACTGCGGACCAGATTTTTACCATCCGACCAATGTTGCAGAAATGTCGAGTGTACAGGGGGGTGCACGAAGGGTAACCAATTCCTAGGCTTTGCAGATGACTTTGATATCATGGCCAGGAACGTCGCGACGGCTGAGGCAATCTAGACCAGATTGAAAGTGGAGCTTAGGACGATTGAGCTACAAATAAATGCGATGAAACACTTGAAAGGAAGGCAGACCGTTGACGGCCACGAACTAGAAGTGGCAGATGACTTCATGCATTTGGGATCACTGGTGAGCGCGGACAACAACACTAGTAAGGAGATCCAGCGGTGCATTCAAGCGGGAAATCGGGCCTGCATAGCCCTTCGCAAAACGCTACGATCCAGAAGTAAATACGCCCTACGAAGGGGACGATGTACAAAACCCTGATTGGATCAGTAGTTTATTTATGGACTTGAAGATGTGACGCTACTCAACGGAGAACATACGCGCCCTTGCCGTGTTCGAGCAGAAGGTGCTGCAGACGATATTTGGTGGAGTACAAACTGAAAGCGGAGAATAACGGAGACGTATGCCTCACGAGATACAGGCACTGCCTGGAGAGATTCCCATCGCACATTTGGTGAACGTCGGTAGGTTACGGTAGGCCGGACACGTCGTAAGGATGCCGGACGATAGTATGACGAAAACAGTTCACTTCAACAACCCCTCCGGCATCAGGAATCAGGGAGGCTCAACGTGTAAGATGGCTCGACCAGGTCGAAAGTAATTTGCGGCTTCTAAAAATGACTGGGAAATTGGCGACGACTGACCTAAGGTCGAGTTGAATGGAGACATAGAACTTTCACCAGTCATTACCCCGGAGAAGTTGTTACAATTCTTCACGATCTTTATTCTCCTTCTGAAGCTTTTCCCTCTTCCGGATCATGCTCAAATGACTCCGTGCCTGTCGAAACCTGGTTATGTTCTTCCTCGCGGCAATGCTTAGATAGTGTTTTTCCAAGCTTTTTTTGTTTGCATCAGTTACTGGCATTTTCCGTCAAGTTTCGTGCGTTTCGTGCGCTTTGGTTTGCTTTACCTTGCTTTTTTTTCAAATATTTTTTTCTTGTTTGGCAATTTCTAATCTTTTGACGATACAATTTCCATGATAACATATTTTGTTGTACCTGAAACCTCGGTTATCCTGAATAGTTAAGGTATGTTGCTGCTTCGTTGTAATTGCCTATTTACGTTCTATCCAACACAAATTATTAAAAATATCAGCATTTTTATGACACACAATGTAAAACTAGATATTCCCTAATATTTTAGTCTGTTGTCTATCATACGCGATCAATCAAAGTGAGCTAAGATTTATTTAAATGCTTTTTATCATTAAAGAAGTTCTACCAGCCAAATGTCCTACGTTTTTTCGTGCGAAGAAAATGTCGACTAATCGTTTTAATTTCCGTCCTTCATAGATGAAAATAACTCACGCAAGGCATTGTCATTATTCTGCAGCCAGGAAAATTTGCCTGACCTGCAGAAATTTGGCAGAATAACATTTGTCATGCCGTCCTACACAAATACATGCGCGTTAGCTTCGTAAACATTGTTGTGATTTTTAGTTCGGACGATGAACAATTTTGATGGACGGATTTTAAAACGGTACGACGAATTTAAGAAATAAAGTCAGTTGCGTAATTTCAATAATATGCTTTAATAATCGCTTTTCAGTGATTTCAAAGTTCACGGATTGGAAGATAAGTGTGTTTTAGTCAAACTACCACAAGAACTTTTGGAATATTCATGACATCCATCCAACAAATGATAAAAATTAGAATGGCTATACTTACTACAACGGGAATTAGAAATAAACCCTACCTATAAGGTGTTCCACATCAAATTGCATCATGAAAAAAACGCTGTAGCAAATTACCTAGTTGACCAATCCTTACAATTTTCAATTCCTTTCAAACATTAAAATATAACCCATTAGTAAGTTTTTGACATATTTATTGCATTCAACTTCAACCGTATGCTCGCACCTTACGCTTAGATCCACTCATAAGGCCCCCATACACGTACGTACATGTTGGCCGAAAATGTTGGTGAATTCGTGTTCGTCCAACACGCTCGCTTGTGTGTGAGTGCCACGAACCGAACTGGCAGAAGAAAATGTTCGGCTCGGCGCTCAGTCGGAATGAACCTCCAACATTTTGTTCATTTCAAACCCAACATATGCGTACGTGTATGGGGGCCTATACACTCAAAATAAATTTCACGTCGAAATCATAGGAAAAGTTATGTGAATATTTTCCATCCAGCTTTTCCTGTAATATTTACGTGATTTTCAGGTAGTTCGCACGCATACTAATGTGTTAACCTGAAAATCAGATAGATGTTATTATTTTTTCCAATAACAATCAACTGAAAGTCACGTAACTCCCTGTAGAGAAATTTACGTGATTTTTCACGTGGAAAGGACGTGTGGATTATTTTGAGTGTAAAGTTCTGTACAGAAACCCACTTTTTCTTCAGGTCTTCCTCAGACAGACAGACCTTCTTGGGATGCTTCCGTAGTGCCAGCTTCATAATAGTCCAGTATTTTTCGACGAACCTTAGCTCCGGTGCGTTGAGGAGTTCATATCCTTGAGCACGAAAATGACATCCTTTGAATAGTGGAACGAAGCTGGATCCGGCCAGCAGATCGTATGGCCCTCGTGCTGCTTCAACAAAGGAAGAAGACGCTTCTGTAGACACTCCTTGAGGTAGATCTACCCGTTTACAGTACCGGTAGTCACGAATGACGCACTCCGTTTGTCACATAAGCAGATCACTTGCCAAGTCATGTATTTCTTGGCAAACTTTGAAAATTTCTGCTTCCTTACCTCCTCCGGAACATCAAACTTGTGCTGGGCGGTGAAGAACAGTAGCTCCGGAAGCTGCCGGAAGTTCGCCTTGACGTAAGTCTCAACATCCATGACGAGACAATGAGGCATCTCAGCATTTGGGTGTACAGTTTCCGGGCCCGTGACTTTCCCACTCAATGTTGATTGCACGATTCTAAGTTGTTTGCCGATGCCCCGATGAGAGAGTTGAGCACTTTCCATGTGCTTTCGCAAAATCAATTCGCGACGTTTCTTTTCGGATGACGCCATTTTTTCCAATTTTCGAAAAATCGCCAGTGATAAAAATACAGTGTGAAAAATACACTCTAAACTACTTCTACTTAAATTTTCAAGAGAAAATACCCAATGGGCAATTTTCTACAGCGTTTTTTCCGTGATGCAATTTGATGTGGGATATCCTTTAATTCAAAAATTCACCTCTCATGAACCAAACAACGTAGAGCCATCAGTTTGCTATTTTTAGCAGATTCACTGATAGATTACCGATGAATCTAGAGGTAGTCCGTCTCCTGCTGCTCTCCACAAACTGAAAGAAGAAAAAGGAAAAATGAGTCAAAAGGAGACAAAACGGAAAAGAGCAACGAGAGCAACGTGACAAAAACTGGTCAAATGGAATAAAAAAAGTGTAAAATCGCGAGAGAGTAAAAGAATAAACTGGCATGAAAAAAACGAAAAAAACGTGATAGAATGGAAAGGAAAACGGAATATGAAAAAAGAAGAAAAGGGGATGGGAAGGATATCGAGGCAAATAGGAGGAAATTGTACAGAAAAATATAAATAACGGTATTGAAAAGACGACAACCGAGAGGAAGCAAAGAATACCGTAAAAACAACGTGAAAAAAATCAGAATAAACTGGACAGAAAAAGGGAATAAAGCCATTGCAAATTGCAAGTTTTTATCTCCCACCTCCTTGAAATTGGCTTGAAAAATCGGGGAGCAAAAAAAAATAATTTGAGGGTCGAATTTTTTTTATAAAATTAGTTGTCTGTAAGCTCTAAAGCCTAAGGAACTCGAGTAATGAGTGTATGGAGTAATGGAATTTCCGAAAATCGGCAAGAAAAAAATCTTTTGATTTTGTCTTTTATGCGTAGGATTTTGCATGGAAAATAATAACCTATATATGAAAAGAAAGAATAGATTTGATTTTCACGTTTAAACTTTTGCATTTTTACGCATATTTTTTTGCTCGATTATAAAAATCTCTTTGTTTCTCTCGCCCCCCCCCCCGCATCCGTTGCCATACACCGGAAGAACAAAGAAAATTTATAAAATATTTGGTCGGTGTTAAGTCAGACCGAACTAAGTGACAAAACTCTGAATTCGAGTAAAGCGCGTTTGAAGTTTGCTGTTCTGTATAGTTTATACGTATCAATCGTTCGAAATAATGTCATAATTCTGGCTGTTTGCAACGTTTATGTAGTCTGATTAGAGTAAAATATAGCTTAGAAAATTCTTGATCGTTTGCTATTATTAATTCTTTTTTTTTTTGAATTTTGTGACTTGGACCGGTCTGAGTTAACACCGACCATTTGTAATGTGTTAAAGTTCAAAAACAAACACTGATCAAGCCTGCAAGTCGTAGGCGAAATACGTATCTGTCTCGAATAAATATAGATAGTAGAATTTAATTGAAATAGTTTTCTTTTTATTTAATTTTACGTTTTGTATTCTACTAAGACGCTCCGAAAACTTCAGTCATATTTGTAATGGCCTAGATGGGACATAAAAGGAGGAAAAACGGAATAGAAACGGAGGAAAAGAAAAGGAGTAAATGCGGTAGCAGCAAAATGGAAGAACGAGAAATAAAAAAGAGGGAAAACGGATCACACTCCAGTCTTTTCTACACGGGAGATAAGTGGCGCGAAAAAGAAAAAAACCGCATTAATTCGAAAAAACCGCGTTAATTCAAAAATCGTCGTAAAAAGAACTGCGTTAATTCAAGAATCACTGCAAAAGCTATCTAAATTCCAAAGTTCGTCGAGAAAATCACTTGAATTTAAAAAATCGCTGGAAAAACTGCGTTAAGTCGAAAAATGATGTCAATTCAAAAATCGTCATAAAAACACGTTAGTTCGAAAATCGTAAAAAACGTGTAAAAAGAGACTTAAGAAAAACAGAACATGACAGAAAAGGAGAAGAAGAAGGACATAACAAGACGCAGAACGGAACAGACGAAAACAAACAAGCTGAAGGAGTTGAAAAGCGCAAAAAAAACGAAAACCGGGACCGACAAAAAGTTAAATGTCGATACGGCACAAAAACCAACCAAAAATGAGTCTGAGAACTAGAAAAACGGGAGAAAAAAGACAAAAAACCGAACTGAGGAAAATCGGAGTTGAGGAAAAAGCGAAAGTAAGAGAAAGAAAAAAAGAGGGACATGTAAAGGAATATGGAACAAAAAATAAGGGAAATCAAATGGGAAAAGAAGAATAGCAAGAGAGAGAGAGAGAGAAAACCGATAGACGAAAAAAGAGAAAAGAGATTTAACGGGTTATATAAAGAGAATAATGGGACAAAAAACGGGAAATGGCACAGAAAAAGAATGTGTCAAATGATAGGAAGAATGAAACAACACTAGGTTATAGACTACCTAATAGAAAGGTCCAGCAGCCGAGAGATTGTAGGTTTGGGTCCCACTAGCCATTGCACAACCCAATATATTTTTGGTTTCTTTATAAAAAATTTTCCATTTCGTCCAATTTATCATTTTTCGCATTATTAGATACTTCTTTCCTTAAAAAAAAAAAGATTTTACGTCAGGACCGCGTATAGTCATATACAAGTAAAATAAACAGTAAAAGAAAAAAAAGAGAAACAGGCAAAAAGGATTAAGGAAAAAGTCAAAACGGAAGAAAAAAGACGAAAAATAGTTGACAACAAAAGAAAGTTTGAGAGGAAAGGGAATCATTGGAGCTAAAAGATAAACGTTACAGAAGATGGAGAAATTGATTATTTAAAAGAGGTAAAAGGGAACAAACGAAGACGAAAAACGAGAAAGAAAGGAGATAAAGAGTTAGATGAAGACGAAAAGTGGCAACGAAAAAAGGGGAACAGAGAAAAAAGACTAACACTGGAAAGGAAAACAGGACAAAAAAAAAGAAAACAAGAGAAAAAACGGAAGAAAAATAAAAACAAAAATAAAAAAAAACACTACACAAGCGGAGAAAAGACGAAACAACGAGCCTGATTTTAAATCCAATTTCCGGATTTCATTCCAATTCCGCAGTATAATTTCAAATGTAATTCCAAATCTACTCCCAAGTTCAATCTATAGTTATAAAAATGGATTTCTGTCTGTCTGTCCCTATGTTCCTTATAGAATCGAAAATTACTGAACCGATCGGAGTGAAAATTTGCATGTATGGGTTTTTGGTACCAGGGAAGGTTCTTATGATGGTTACAGATCCCTCCCCCCACTGCCCGGGGGCAGCCCCCCGTAAAGATCACCTCTATCTAGGTTTATTTATTTTCCTAGATCTACTGACCTCTAATACTTTCCTTCAGTTGGGTCACTCCTGCGAAATGATACTTTCTACGAAAAGATTTTCCGTGGAATGGTACATCCCGCGTAAGGTTTTTCGCGAAATGGTATTCTGCGAAACTCTATATTCCGCGTTATGGTCAACCAAGAATTGGTGTTCCGCAAAATGGTATTCGGCGGAATGGTTTTTAATGATGGCGAATATTTAAATGCTATCCGCTTTATTTTATCAGGCTAAGCAATGGGGGGAGTTGTTTTCTACTTTACTGTGAGGAAAATTTGTATATTAAAACACCTATGAACTCCTCAGAAACTTGCAAAACTCGAGATTGTGATAAAGGTCATCAAAGATTCAGGATTTATGTACAACACAGTTTAATTTGTGGCAATATGAAGTTTGTCGGGTCAGCTAGTTTTAAATAAAAACCTGAAATTATGTTTTAAGTCTAATTCCAAGAGAAACTTACAGTCCAAATTACTCTAAATTTAGAGGCACTTACAGGTACAATTTTTAGTTCAATGTGGAGAAAAGCTTGAAGACTAAATTAGTCCAAATTCAAGTCTAATTTAATGTCCTATTTCAAGTCTACTATCTAGTCCAATTTTAACTTTGATTTTAAATTCAATTGCATCCCAGTATTCATCCTAGCATTCATCCCGGTAATAATGAAAAAATATAGTAAGGCGTGATGAGAAAACAAACCATTTTTTACCATAACCTTCAAAGTACAGTTTTAATCAGTCAAATAAGCGTCGGCCTTTCTAATCATTCAATTGATTATTTTGACCAGCTAAAATCCATAATTCCCTAAATCGCATTTCAGTAAATTTAATCATTCTACACAACTCATCCCTAATCCAAATAGCTGTGGATTCATTCGTCTGAATCAATAATCGTTCCCGATAAGCTAATTCAAATTAATTAGTTGTAAAACAATCAAACACTTATCGGCACATCGGTAGTAATCAGATATTTGCACAGTGATAAACGAATGAATATTTCCAGATCAACGCACCGCATTTCCGGACCAGGGCATTAGCGCAGATGGTTGGCGTGGTTGTAAATTTGCAATTATTACCCTACCTTACCTAGTAGTATTCCAACGATTCCAACGGAATCCGGTCGGTGGTGGCGGTGACTTCGCATGTTTCATTGATAACCAGCCACCAGCCAGCAGCACGTTGCGTTGCTGGCAGCTTCGAAAGGGATTGAATGAATTTGAATACATAATGTACCTTACAGAACGGTAGTGTGACAGAACAGTAGTACGGGTGCAAGTGAGCGCATGCGTTTAATGGGGCTCACATGACAGCATTTTCAAAAAAAAAATCAATTTCTTTTATTTTCGCATGTTTCTCATTAAAATCATGTGCAAAATGATGTCGTGAAAGAATTTGCATGAATCCGGCTTAGGTCGTTTGGCGTTCATAAACTTTAAACCTTTAAAGCCGTTTTTGACGAATTCCGGATGAGATAAAATTTATTTAATGAATTAGGTTAAAATAAAAAACCAAATTAGATTACGTTCTACAAATTTTTTGAAAAATATTGAATGTCATTACATTTATAAACAACCACTTGATCATCAATCAACCATAGGTGAAACGCCTTAAAAAGGCTTCCACAATCGAGCGCAGTGCCACTTGGCGGCCAATAGAAGTAACTGTCGAGTTGACGATCTGATTTAGACGGTTGTGCTATCAAAGCGACTAAACATCGACGACGCTGGCACGTGTAAGCAGTCGATTCAACTTTGCCTAGACTGATGAGAATATTTCGACCCTAAGTTATGAATTAATTCATACTATAATAACTTTTTTCTCGGAGGCTTGGCGTGATATTTTACGATTAGTACTATTTAAAACTCGTTTAGCTCTAAGCATTAATCGTCATTGCATAATTATAAGTCTTTCATTTCCTAGAGACCACAGTGGGAACTGTGGACTCTAAGCCCTGCGGTGTTGTACTGCTAGACCATGAACAAAAATTGATTCAAACTCGTCCGCCCGGATTGTAACCAATCGCACACGAAGCGACGGGGAATTATATGGCGTTTTGAAGTTCAAAGTCACGGCCAGGTAGGGGGACCGGTTTTCCGGCTGGGAAGTTGAATCAATGAAAATTGAATGCAATCCACCGCATGCGGTTGAAGGCGTCATTTGATGGCAATGTAATCCTTCGCTGATTGTTGAGTACCAACGGCTGCTTATTGACTGTTATCGCCCTCTCATTTACGGGTCGTTGAAAACGAGCATTATCTAATGAGTTCGCTTTCGTTCGCACTAGTAATTATGGATTTCAAACATTTGTCGTCGTGAGTCACAACAAACCCCTGCCAGGCTGCCGGTTAGCGTTCCCCTTAGCGGCCGTACATTGTTGAATGTTAAGGTTTCCTTTAAGTACTCACTATGATTGACTGCTCTTTAGGTAAAGTCGGACAGTAATTGAATTAATCAGCCAGATTTTTATTCTCATAACTTGTGAGTGCAGTTCATGTCACCATGTTGTAGAAAATGGAAAAACCCATTCATCATACGCATGAAAATACTCACCAACAAGTATCGCTGACGTACCGAATGGAAAACAACCATATTTCTATTACTATAGGCTGTAAGATTGACTCCTGGAAATTTCAAACGTCATCCCAATCGGACGTAAATCGAAAGAAATTAAGCTTGCTAATGAGAAATCATTCCGTTCAGTCAAGTAGTACGTCACTGGTGAGCGGTACCCCTTCACGTTACACTCCTCCTCGACAAGGTCTTCCACCTGCCATCGAGCTTACGTGTCAAGCATTCAAGCCACGGGTCATGAGGGGTCTTCTATTACGAATCGAATAACGTTGTACCGCAGGCAGCGCGATTGAATCGTTATTATTCTGCCTTGTTGCGAAGGCGATGACAGATAGTGCCGTCACCGCGGGGGGCACCAAGGGTCAGTTACACAAACCCTTTTGCACACTGTCGACGGTAGGTACCTGCTAGAATGGGATTTACGGAAGTAAAGATGAAGTATTGTACCGCAAGTGGTGCCTAAAGGGCCTTCTAATACGTCCATCAAAGACATGGAGTAACAAGATAAGTACGTCAACGTAAGACTTGAGTAATGTTATTTAAAAATGAATTTTTGAATTCAAACAAAAATTCAAAAATTCCGTAATTTTTGAGCTCCTTGTGAAAAGCTACCTAAATCCAGAAATTCGTGTAAAAGAGAAGTAATCTGAACCGATCCAGAAGACACAAAATGCACTTACTGAACAGCTCGACTAATCCGGGGCAGGCAATATAACAAATGTCAATTGTAGTGTTCGACATCGGAACGAAAATTGAGGTTCGGGTTCCGGTCCGGTCCGGTAAAAATCGGCATGAACTTTGTTATTCCGACTTTATTCCAGTCTGATTTGGCTCTGTTCCGGTTCCGGAACCTGAATAGAGCCAAAACGGACCGAATTATTAGTCTTTATAGTCGGAATAACAAAGTTCGTGCCGACTTTTAACCGGACCGGACCGGAACCTGGACTTCAATTTTCGTTCCGATGTCGAACACTAGTCAATTGAATTAATTTTTTATAACGGTAGTTTTTGCAATCGACGGAGGGAACGGTAGAAGAAAGTAATGAAACAAAGGTGTTAGTAGTGTCCAAACAGAATGGGACAAGGTGACAAGTGGAATGAGCGGAATTAGGTAAGGTAGGGTAGTAGTAGTAGTTATTCAGCCGAGAGCCGGGGTGGCTCTTGTCGTATCAAGAATTCCTCTCCATTGTACTCGGTCCTGGGCTATTCGACACATCGGCTATTCGTCGCCAATTCGACACACGCAAGTCGGCTTCAACCTGGTCGAGCCATCTAGCATGCGTCGTTGGATCTCCTTACTCGTATTATTGTCGGCGGTGACCAGAGACCCCAAATATACGAACTCATCAACCACTTCCAGTTCATCGCCGTCAATAGTCACTGTCCGTGGGAGGCAAACGTTACTTTCTCGGGAGCCTCTTCCTACCATATATTCTCCTCTTCCCCTATTCTCCTAGCCTACGTTTTTAGTCTGGCGTAGATTACCTCCGCCGTCCCACGGTTTCTAGTAATGATGTCGAGGTCGTCTGCAAAGGCTAGGAGTTGGCTACTCTTACTGAAGATCGTTCCCCTCGTTTCGATGCCCGCTCGCCGGATCTCACTTTCAATAGCGATATTGAATAACATACAGGACAGTCCATCCCCTTGCCGTAACCCTCTGCGTGATTTGAAAGGGCTTGAGAGTGTCCCCGAATCGCGCACGTAGCTCATCACTCGTTCCAGAGTAGCTTTGATCAGCCGCGTCAGTTTGTCCGGAAAACCGTACTCGTCCATTATCTGCCATAGCTGATCGCGTTCAACGGTATCGTATGCTGCTCTGAAATCCACGAAAATATGACCCTATTCCTTCGACATTTCTGAAGGATTTGTCGGAAAGTAAAAATTTGATCCGTAGTAGCACGGGCCCCCATAAAGCCCGCTTGATACTGCCCTACGAATTCTCTTGCTATTGGGGATAGACGATGCAACTGGGAGAGCACCTTGTAGGCGGCGTTGACCAGCGTAATGCCGCGATAATTACAACAGTCTAGCCGGTCGCCCTTTTTGTAGATGGGACAGACTACGCCTTCCATCCACTCCTCCGGTAGTTTCTCTTCTTCCCAAATCCTTGAAATCAGCCAGTGAAGTGCCGTTACTAGCGGTTCTTGGCCATTTTTGAAGAGTTCTGCCGGGAGTCGGTTCTTCCCGGCGGCTCTATTATTCTTCAGCAGACCGATTTCTCGTCGGATCTCTTCGAGATCGGGAGCCGGTACGCTGTGGTCGTTTGTAGGTACTCCGAGGTTAACTTCCATTGCGTCTCCTGCTGCTATATCGCCGTTGAGGTGTTCATCGAAGAACTGCTTCCACCTGTCGACCACCTCGCGCTCGTTTGTGATTAGATCACCTCCCTCGTCCCTACACATGTCAGGATTTGGTGTGTGGGCCTTGCGAGTTTGGTTCACCTTCTCGTAAAACTTGCGGGTATCATTAGCCCGGAATAGTTGTTCAAGCTCTTCACGATCTCTGTCCTCCTTCTGGTGCTTTTTCCTTCTCAGGATCGTGGTCAACTCATTCCTCGCGCGTCGATACTTGGCCAAATTCTCTCTCGTGGCTATGCTCAGATAGTTTTCCCAAGCTCTTGTTTTCCTCTCTATCGCTTCTTGGCATTCCCCGTCAAACCAATCATTTCGTGCACTCGAGGTTTCCACACCTAGCACCGCGGTTGCGGTCTCGTTGACGGCCGAGCGTATCCTACTCCATCCGTTTGCGAGGGTAGCGTAGTTTTCGGCAGTTCGCGGGTTGTCTAGTTGCCGAATGTTTAGCCGAGAAGGGCGACTTTGTCGCGAGGTATAAACCGTCGATAGTTTTGAGCGCACATGTACTGCTACTAGGTAGTGGTCCGAGTCAATATCCGCTCTCCGTAGGGAACGTACGTTGGTGATGCTCGAGAAAAATCGGTCCTCGATGAGAATATGGTCGATTTGGTTCGAGGTTCGTTGTTCAGGTGATCTCCAGGTGGCTTTGTGGATATCTTTGTTGAGAAAGAAAGTGCTTCTGACCATCAAGCCCTGGGAAGCTGTAAAGTTGATGCACCGCTGGTATTTATCGTTTATGTCGGTGTTGCGACCCCTTGGTCGGTGCGTCTCACTGCGATGAATCGCGCAAATGAGCAACACCACTAGCGTGTACAGAAGACAGGACAGTGATAGGCTGGATGACAACTTGTCATAAACAGAGAGTATAGTAAAAAGGCATATAGTGTGAATAGGTCAGAACACGTTTCCTTTGATTAAAACTTAAGATTAAATTAAAAATACATTAAAATTATTTGATTTCGTAACTGCATTCAGTCAAAAATCTCAAGCCATGCTCAGGTATTATTGCCATGCATAAAACTTACAGCTAAATAATAAATAAATCTGTTCTATATAGTTATATCTAAAGTTAACCTAGATTTGGGTTAGACTACTAGCTAAACTAAGTGCCAGCGTACTGGACATCTGCGATTATAGCGACCCTGAACGCCTGAACTACTCGGTACACAGCTACAAATATTGTAAGAAACGGTAAAATTATTAAATGGGCAAATAATTAATATAAATCGTAATAGGAAAGGTGACAGAAGAAGGTGAAAAGAGTTTAATGAAGCGATAGAGAATAGTAACAGAAGTTTGTAAAACTATAGAACCGAGCTTATTGAAAAATTAATAAGAAGGAAGCAAACTAAACGTAAGTAAATAGATGATTTGGTAAGAAGAGCAATTAATCAACTTATACTAATTATAAGAATAATTTAACAATCCACAAATATATTGTTAAACTATCGGAAACAAACAAGCGTTTTCCTTCGTTGGTTACAGAATCAACAGTCGGTGTGCAGGCTATGGGGCCCGATCACCGGTCTATACATTGCTTCCCTGCCGATTTGGGCGTTCATATCCCCGATGACGATCTTGATGTCCCGTGGTGAGCAGCTGTCGTACGTTGCCTCCAGCTGCGCATGGAACCCTTCCTTCTCGTCGTCGGGTCTACCTTCGTGTGGGCAATGCACGTTTATGATGGTGTAGTTGAAGAAACGGTCTTTTATCCTCAACACGCACATCCTCTCGTTGATCGTTTTCCAATCCATTACGCGATCCTGCATTTTGCCCAACACTACGAAGCTCGTTCTCAGCTCGTTGGTCGCTCCACCACTCTGGAAAAACCGGGCTCTGCCGCCACGGATCCTCCACGCCTTCCCGCCCTTGCGACAGATCTCCTGCAGCGCCACGATGCCAAACTTTCGGGGTTCTAGCTGATCGAGCAGCACCCTGTCGCCACCAACGAAATTTAGCGATCTGCAGTTCCAGGTACTAAGTCTCCATTCCATGTCCTTATTTCGTCGCCTTGGTCCATGCCGAATATTCCGAGAAGATATTTCTTGATTCTTGTTGTAAGTTTTTTTGGTTTAGATAGGTAGCCGTACTAGGGCTTACGCTACCGATTCTCGTGATGGGACTGCCATCTTGCAGTGTCGAGACACACTGGTAGGGTAGGGTAGTACCGTTTCTCTTTACCCAAGGATTCGCTGATCGTACCAAGCTATAATTGGAGCCAATTATAACCAGATTCGAACCCAACTTTTCCTCTCATGGTTGAAAGGTTGACCAATATCTGTTTCAGTGGCCCAACACCGGAAGGACAAAAGCTTTTTAAAATATTTGTAATGGTCTTATTAAGAAAAATATGAGGTAAGCATGCTGAAATATGTTTTGTGGCGCACTATATTGGCAATTCGGGTGGAATGCCGCGTGTTAGTGCGGATTTGCTTCGGCTGATTGTAAGTGCTGATTGCCATCACGATTATCGGCAGAATAGTGTATTTTTTGACGTAGGACTACGTCTTTGTTTACTATACTGGGACTGGGTAGCACTTTGTAAAAACGAGAAATAGAAGTGTAACGTTTGAATGAAATATTTCAAACGCTAATAGCTACTATACTACTGAACGAAACATAACAGTTAATATGTCGTTGGATAGATAAAATGTCCAGCAATTTTATAGTAACATACTAATAATAATTTTTTATACGCTAAATAGTGAAAATGTGTGTAAAGATTCAAGGTCGAATTTTTCCATACATTTCCCTTGTTATCGCCTAGCTTCACAGGCACGGACGACAATTAGATACACCAAAGGATTTGGATCCAAATGATAACCTTGAGACCACTTTGTAAGCCACACCCCTTTTCCAATCCAATCGGCAACATCGATGGCTATTGACGGCAACACCGGTCCCAAAGACAAGCGGAATCAGAGGGCAATGGCCAACGTGAATCCCACACGATGCACTTAACATTACATTTTGCATTATCCCCATCGCAGACATGCGAAATTGTTCGATAGCTTGCTCAATCAGTGTCGGACAATCATTTAAGCAGCAGCAGCCGATATGGTTTCCCCCACCACCTACACTAGCTTACAAGCAGCAGCGGCAGTGCCAGTGACTATAAAATGGTACTCTTGGTTCGCCGTCTGCCCATTCATCGCACAATCGCACTGACGGACGGTCAGTATTTACCATCGACGGCTATTGGTGGCGAAAGCAATGGCATTTGGCGGCAAACACCAGCGATCGGAGCCAACAACGATAGCAATCGGGAGGTAACGATAGCATTTTTGGCGGCTATTGGAGGCAAATCCAAGGACCTTTGCGGCATCTAATGTCATTTTCGATGACAATTCGAGGCACCCAATGGCATTTTGGCGGTTATTTTCGCAAACCAACAGCAAATGGAAACGGATCGACTGACGGGCAGCAAATTCAGCAGTAGGCCGTTGTGGTCTTAAACAGTTCTTATAAGAACTATAGTGATTGAAGAATGAAAAGATTTTTCTTCACTTTTCTAAATGGTTAACGTTCAAACGTTCCATGGAAAATGCTTGCTCATTCAGCGTCGGATAATCATTCGAGCAGCAGCAGCAATTGATCTGGTTTCCCCCACCACCTCACTAGCTTACAAGCAGCAGCGGCAGTGCCAGTGACTATAAAATGGTACTCTTGGTTCGCCGTCTGCTCATTCATCGCACAATCGCACTGACGGACGGTCAGCATTTACCATCGACAGCTATTGGTGGCGAAACCAACGGCATTTAGCGGCAAGACCGGTTATTGGTGGCAACACCGATTGTTGACTGCACTGAAGAGGTTGATGTTACTTGTAACCAATGGCCCTTTTAAGGGCCGCAAACTAATTAAATGAAGCATAATCAGAATTTATCTCAAATGTACAAAATGGTTTTGATTATTATTTGTAACCAACGGCCAGAAACTATTTGAAGGAAGTTGGTTCAAATATCAAACTACGCATAACATATTTATTACAATGATCTGTGGGCTGGCCATTCATTGCTATTTCAACCTTTGTGAAATACAGTAGTGATTTGTTAAAGAATTCGCTATGTCTAAATGGTTGCAGGCGTTATATTTACGTAACCACCGTAAACGTATTCGTGAACAAGTGGCTGGTGTAGTAACTGAACCAAGGATATCCTTAACAGGAGCAGAGCGTACTAGATTATCACGCAAACGAAAGCGTGAGAGTGCTTCTAGTTCGGCAGGTGAAGTTGCAAGTTTGTCGCACGAAGAGGCATCGCCCGCAGATATCAATCCATCGCATACCGTTATAATTCCGTCACATGAAATGACAGGTAAGCATATTTATAGAAAATTATCGCATGCTATTTGAGCTGTTTAGAAAGAAGTTCATAATAAATTTCGTAGCGAAATTACAAAAATACACTACAACTCAGTGCATTGATGGCAACAAATGTTTGTTTATTCGTGAATCTAAAATTGAATCTAAAATTTCAACTTAAATTAGTTGTGAAAATCTGGTGAATACTTAAATTACATAGTGGATCGTGAAACAATGTTCAAACTATCTCTGCTCTATTTACTCTATTTACTGCTAAATTGCTAGGGAATAGTAGGGAAGTGAACTGCTTGTATCCTCATGACTCAAGAAATGCACCGATTTTATTGTCCAGTCCCAGATATACCTGGCTGAGCTTCTATCAAGCAGTTATTAATAATTGTGTAAGACAGATTATCTAGTTTGACATATTATTTAATGAGTATTATATGACATAGTCCTACGTCACCCTTTCGTACAACCCTTAGGGCTGTATACCTTGTAGTTTTAGCTTCGAATGTTTTGCCTGGAAAAGGGTGGATGGTTGCATTAGCAGCAACAAACGAAGCTGGTCATATTCCATTTTGGAATAAAGTTATAGATGGCAGTGCAAATTACCATTCGGTAGATTTGAACATACATGAAAGTTGACCCGACGGCCCGAAAAAAAAATTAAATTGAATTTAAATTTAGCAACAGTTTTTATTGCGGATAGTGGAATTTTTTGGTACACTTACGACAAAAGTGTCAAATTAAAATTCATATTTTTGTTTCTGTATTTATAGAATAGATTTCTTATTACATTTTGCTTTTCCGTTTGAAAAAAATTACCATAACAACACGATAACATTTACTGTAAATTAAAATTTTTATTCGCGAAAAATTAGGTTTTTTATTGCTAAGATACAATCCCTCCATTTTTATGGTAGAATCTCAAAGTTATGAAAGTATTGATTTACAACAATAGGTTTGATAGTATGATCATCATTTCTGATAAATATTAATGTTTAAAATTATTTTGTACTTTGCAGTTAAGATAATTCTCATATTCGTGTAATGGTTTTTTTCGGGAATGCGTTTTAAGATTGAGCCGACGAAAGGGTCATGGCCAATCCGTGATAAAGTTGAGCCGGCGTGAGGGCCATGGCCAACGTATGGATTGTGATTGAGTTGGGAAAAGCCGATAGCAAACATTTGTTAGGGTTAAGTCGATAAAAACACAAAGCCAAAACCTATGAAGACAAGGTCAAGATGAGTCTTGACCAATGACCAATGTAATGAAAACACAAACTTATTGACTTATGGACGGCATGGTTCAGAGACGTAAAATATAAATGAAAAGATACGGTATCTTGGTAGACGTGTGGTGCGCAAGTCCTATCAAAGATTTTATGACAAGTAGTATTTTCTATTTTAGGTCAACACATTACAAAAGCAAATGATTTCTCTAGAGGCTATGTATAAGAGTTAACGAATTTCAATATAACAAACAAGAATAATTTGAAGACTGTACTAACGATGTAAATAAACTATAATGGACCTGAAATAATATCATGTACTGAACTGTTCATTTTATGCAGGGGAAGGGTGTGGCATTCTGGTATTTATAGCCTATTACAAGATTTACCTTGAATGGGTAATGTGTGTTAATGACCTATTATTTGGGTAGTTGCCGGAAGCGTGTAACTATCACAGAGAGAGAGAGAGTGTCAGTTGACAACTTCCTGCGGGAATCGGATGAGTGAGCCAGTTGGTGTAAGATGGTGAACCACAGGACATCACGGGCTGGTCATTCATTACTATTTCAACCATTATGATGTACAAAAGTGATTTCTAAACGAAATCTCTAAGTCTCAATGGTTGCAGGCATTGTACTTATGAATGGGGATTCCACATATTTTCAAAGCCACTATTGCATTCAATAAAGAAGAATAAAGAATTGAATCTGAATATTGCTTGTTAATATTGATTATTAAATTTATGTGTTCTGCAAAGTTTTACAGCAAATTATTACAAGAAATTTTGCTGAAGACAGTAACCTTCTATCTCTTCAGCAGGGATAGAAAAGTCCTGTTTCTCATAAATGAAAAATCGTTAAAGTAATTTTTTTATATTGGCTGTTTTTGTAGTTGTACGACTTTTTCCTGTTTTGCAAAGTAAAAATACACAACATTGCTCCATATAGTATACCTCTATCTTTGCTTGTTTAGGAACTACAGAACTTTTACTATGAAAATACCCCAATTTTGACCCTGAATAACTCGCAAGAAGGCATCACTTTATTCAGAAACGCTCCCCAGAGAATCAGAATAGTTTCAAGCAGGCTGAAAAGTATAATAAATCATGATTAAAAGCACAAAAGTTAAGCAAAATTTATAGGCTGTCAACATCGGGATAAAAAGCTGATAAAATCGGGAGTAGACAAAATCGGGGATAGATAAAATCGGAAGCTGACAAAATCGGAACATTACTGTAGTATGCCAAACGCATAAAAAAATATGCATGCACCTTTACCAATATTACTTTCTGCCGGAGTTGCATAGTAGCGATGGCAGCGACATCAAGTTTTAGTTTGCCACTTACTGCTCGAGCGGTTTTCCATCGAACTTTTACACACTTCTCGTCAATGACCTGGTAGTTTGTTCTCTGTGATAAAAGTGTACAAAAATAAACTATGATTACTACGCACTGGTAAGTTTTACCGGAAACCCCTTGGTGCATGCATTGTTGTGATTTTGTTTGGTTCAGACGATGGACAATTTTACTGGAAGGATTTTAAAACGGTACGACAAATTTAAGAACAAAACTCATTTGCGTAATTTCAATAAAGTGCTTATAATAATCGCTTTGTAGTGACACTGAAGTGCATGGATCGGAAGGTAAGTGTGATTGAGTCGAATCAGCGCAAAAACTTTTGGACTATTCGTTAAAATCCATCCAAGCAATGATGAAAATTAAAGTGGCTTTCCTTACTACGACGGGAATCAGCAGTAAACCCTAACTAAAATAATTTAGATAAAAGAGTAGTTTCGGCTGCTGGAGTGCTTTCCTGCTGATGGTATTTTTCATTAGAACCAATCGGAACAATTAAGGGTAAGTACAAAGTTGTTGCAATCGGACTGGATATTCTGAAGGAAATTCTGTTGTATGATTCCGATTGGCACGTGTATACACAACCATCAATCTCGCACCGTTACGGCTATGGTTAGTAAAGGTAATCTACGAGAAAACTACACACCCCTCCATAGATAGCTACTGACTGACACTGTCAGAGCAAAACAAAACCCGTGCCGAACCCGGGGAATAATAACAACACGTGCTTCAATCAATTGGCGCTCGCATTGTTTTTATTACAATTCGATTCTCGTTGCTCTGTAATTGATGTTTTCTTTTCAGCAGTCCACGGACAGCAGCAGCGGCGGCTATAGATTTGTGAGAAAGAATAGAATTATACACTTCATAACCTGCCGGGATCAACGGTTGGGGTCTTTCGATTGTGCTGTTTGTCGTTCGATTGCTTTTTTCCAGTTACAAACTTGTTTTTAAACGTTAAGTCACTCTGTACCTATTTATATTGTGATGAATCTTTGCAAACATAGGATGAGGCCGACAGTAATTCTAATTTCGTTAATGGCCTACTGACTGGGTTTGAACCATTTTAAATTGCAGAAGGATAAACACCCACCTTTAGATCCGATTACAATTGTGCTAATTCGAAACACGTCGAAAGCTTTCATTAGAGCTTACATAACTTCTCATTTGTCAGATTAGTATCTATAGCCAAGTTGTAGCAGTGTTTTTATTGTGTTTCCATGAACGCACTGCAAATAACCCAGCTGATAAAATCATTACGCTGAGTGGGGTTCTTAACCTTCACCAAACTAACCGCAGCTTTGCGGCTATGCTAATTAATTGTGTACTTAGTAAGTCACAACGAAAGCGATCGTTGAGCAGCTACGGATCAGCGGCAACAGTCAACATCTGGCGAGGATTTGCTCCGAATCCGCGAGGCGAGATAACGTTGTCCAGCCTCTACAGACTCTGAAAAAAGGTATAGAGATAAATCTATCTTCTAGAATTAGAACCAAAGGATGTAAAATGCGGTACGATGACGAAGTGGTTTCGAGTTTCTTAGAAATATGGTAAGCTCAACAGTTGCACATAAGACAGACTGCACATGAAAGATATTATACGTAACGATAGTTATTCACAAGATTATAAAGGTAGCTTCATTTAACCTCGAACGTCGTTATTTTACCAGAGGTAATGCATTTGGGTTAAAAAGAGTAAAGCAGGTCATTAGATGTGATGCTCAATTAGTTTCGAATTGCGGGTAGGATCACGTCTCAGCTCGTGTTTGTACTAGAATGAAACAATTAGTCAAACATCTTGCTTGAGACAATGTTAAAATAAAAGCACAGACACATAGGCATAAGACCATCGGAAACTATCTTTAAAGTTTTTGCCTCCCCCCTCCCCTTTGAAAATGGATTGAAAAATGGGAGGGCAAAAGAATAATTTGTGGGATATAATAAAATAAATACATTTGGTTTTTATGTTTAAACTTTAAGTAAAACAGCTTGAAACGTACCTATATTTTTTGGTCGAAAATCTCTTTGTTTTTTCGACCCCCTCCCCCCCCCCCTCCAGTTGCCCAACAACGGAAGGACATAACAATTTTTTGATATCATCAAATCAAATACATAAATACATAGGGGAGACCAGGTAGACTTGATCCCTTGGGACACTTGATCCATTAATTGTTTCTCAGTAAATACAATGTTTTTTTTTGCAGAAAAAAGTAAAGTTGTACATTTCATTCAACTAACAAAATTGCAAAACAAAAATGTAATAAATTTTTACATTGCAACGAAAATATAATGTAATAAGATTTGCAACGGAATAATTCTCTATACTTCTTTTTTTAGTCAACTCTAACTTTTTGGCTACGGAGAAGTGTCTTGAAATTTTTGAATTGCTTTTAAAACAAAAAATTAGCTAAACATGTTTATGCATTGATGATGTATACATTTTGCAATAAAACTTGTATATATTTTACAAAAATAATTTTCAGTAAAACTTACTACGACAGGTACACTTGATCCACATAATTTCAGGGGCACTTGATCCTTTCGTTAGGAAATGAAGAGCTTGGAGGCCGTTATGTCGTAAATAATAAAATGAACAATTCTCAAAATCGTAAACATTCGTTATGTAAAAATCACGAATAGTCCGGAAATCCGGTCAGAACGACCGCAAAAATGTTCAATTTGAAAGTAATGACACTTAAGCGATATGTGAGAAAACGAAAAAATGCTTCTGAAAAGATTAATTACCAACCGGACTACGGAGGAGCAACCCGTGGATTTTCCAAGGAAGAAGAAAGACTGCTCGGACAAAGAATTCATCTGAACAAAACAACTCATCTTCTTTGAAGAATTCTATTAAACAGGTACCAAAATCAATGATTCCGAACAATACAATTATCAAAACACCTGTAGATATAAAACCATTTCCAAAGGCATCACCACGGAAAAATATGCGAAGAGTAAGAAAACGAGGAGATGCACATCCTTACAGATGCACCAACGAAATTGAAGCTAGAGGCTGCTCTGATTATTAAACAGGAAAAATATAATGCTTCAAAAATTAAAACGAAAAAGTTCTCGTCGCAAATTATAAAAGATGTCCAAAGCTATACTTTTACAGATCGATGCACTTAACGATTTCTAAATACTTTTTATACTTTTGAATTGAACTGTTGTACACTAAATAATGATATTACATGAACTAGGTCTATTTTGATAAAACTTCCAAATGAAAGTTGAGCTTTAAAAATATATATTTGCAAATGGATCAATTGTGCCTAAGCTGCGGATCAAGTCTCCCGCATATTTTGAATATATACAATTTTCTGTACTTTCCAAAATATCCCATATTTTTTGTTTAGCGCTACGTATCACTAACTGATAAATTGTAGGTAGTAAGCTGTATTGTAAACTGCCGAAAAATTGAAAACCCAGGTCTTTTGTCTAGTGGACTTTTGAGAAATATACAGAAAACAAAATGGGGATCAAGTCTCCCTAGTTTCCCCTATACGAAGAGTTTCCTATGAAAATTGTTGGTTTGCCAGAAGTTGCCTAAAATTGAAAAAAAAAATTTTTTTTTGGATGCACTCAAGTCTTTTTTTACACGGGGGATACGTGCCGTGTAAAATAAAACCGTTTAAAAAACCGCGTTAATTCGAAAAATGTCGGAAAAAACAGCGTTAATTCATAAATCGTCATAAAATTGACGTGTTAATCAAAAATCGTCAGAAAAAACCGCGTTAATTCAAAATTATCGAATAAACCGCTTGAATTTAAAAATAGTTGAAAAAATTGCGTTAATTCGAAAAATGATGTAAAAAAACCGCGTTGATTCAAAAATCGTAAAAATAAACCGTGTAAAAAAAATCAGTGGGGTTGTGCACAAGACACGGCCGCATAGGTGACGTAGGACCACGTAAGTCTCTTTGTAGCGATAGTAGGATGTATTCATGTATGTAATAATACGATTCTTCATACATACGTAACGTTTATCAAAGTAGAAACATTGTATACATTCAATCCTCAACCAATTTTGGAGTTATATCCATGAATTGATTGAATCTATTTTATTAAAACGAAACCAAGTCAGTAACTAAACCAAACAGTAAATAAATTTTTATGGTACGTTGAATAGTGCTTTTCCTCTGGTAATCGGTAGACGGTACACGCGAGTTTTCAAAAAGTTGAAAATTTTGCGCAACTTTTCTGCGGCTTATAAAAGAACACTGATAAAGCATTTACAACCTGCAGACCTTTTGGAAGTCGCAGAAAATGTCGCCGTGACCAGAAAACTTATTTCCGTCATTTGTTGTTGGTCGTCCGCAATGGCGAAAAATTCAACTTTTCCCTCGTTGCCTGTGTTATTATGGTATTAACTGGGCAAGATAATATAATAAACTCTTCAATCGTTGTGTGGGCCTTGAAAGGACCGATTGTTTGATTATCATAACTCCAGCTTGCAATAAACTTGCACTAATGCACTTAACGTAATTCTCTGTTCGGTAAATTGGAGTACCGATAACCGCTAACCAGGCATGGCTTGTTGCAACGGACCAGCCGGAAAGCTTCAGCAGCTATGCGATCAACGAAGCTGTTCGTGTATGGTCCTGAATCACGATGAAATACCACTCGCAAGTGGCCAGCTGCAAGTGACGTGGGATGCTTCTGGTCGTTTTGTTGTCGCGTGCAGCATATTTCCTGCCAATTCCAGAACTTCAGCAGCCAGATATTTCATCACGGCAGCGAAACGAGTGCTCCAGCTCCAACACACTACACTGCACACACACAGCAAAACTGCATAAGTCGAGCGTGACTTTCCTTTGCCCTGGCAAACGATGGTCGCAGTAGCTCAGCTAGTGTTTGAATAATGCTGTTCGCCGACTTACCACGTGTTATGTACCAGAGCAAGCGACAAGAATCGGTCGCACCTATTTTTCATGGTCCTTCATTCTATCATGTACGTAAAATAAAATAGAGCATTTTAATTTCAGTCTGAACAAAAGAGCAAAGTTACCAGTGAGCCGTTCGCCTTTTGCTACCAAAGAAAAATTACACTACGTATTATTACTGTAGCATTGGTGATGGATAAATTTGTGTTGCTGAAGAAAACCGAGTGAAAAGCCCTAAGTTTCATCAATTATTGAAAACCGTTCTTTGAATAAATTCTTATATGCAAAAGATGTTACTAAAACTCTTTCATTTTGTTAAACCCATGGTTTCATTCATTTTAACGCTTGACCGAACACATTTACTTGGAGCTGGTATATTTATTGGCTGCTTCTTACCTTCCGAGACGGCTAACTCAACCAGCATCAACAAGCGAACAGAAGCGCGAGAGGTGATCGGTTAAAATTATTTGATAAGAAGCAAACAATTAGATCAATCTAAATTAAATAGAATTAAAATCAGTGAGTGAAAATTCCTTAAATCTTCATGAACATATGTTTCGTCCTTAAAAGAACGGTTTTTCGACGTGATATGTTGGAAATTTAAGCATTCTTTTCCGTCTTCTTGGGCAGCAACAAAACAGTTTGAATGTTCGGAAAGACACTTCTCTGAGCAGTGGTGACACGGGACAGCAATTTATTCAACTCTTCGTTATTGCGGATGGCCAACTGCAAGTGACGATAATTCTGATCGTTTCGTTGTCGCGAGCAGCATATTTCCGGCCAATTCCAGAACTTCAGCAGCCAGATATTCTTTCACGCCAGCGAAACGAGTGCTCAGTGCTCCAGCTCCAACACCTCGCTTGGTGAATTTACATGTCTTCGTTGCCTTATCCGTGGGAAGCAGCAACAGCTGAAGCTCAACAATTTTCGATCGGATTCTATAGGGCGTAAATTAAATACAATCATAAGGAAGTTTAACCCATAGCTTATATCGTATATATATTCTGTCATCCGTGTTAGGGAAGCACTGACGAGGGAAGGCAAAGATATGAAAATAATTCAATTTTTCAATGACGCACATTAAAAATCAATTGTTTTCTGTATTTTCAATCGATTTTCCGATCAATTGGTGTAAATATCTTGGAAATTTATTGAAAATTGACTGAATTATAAGTTGAAGCGTGAAAACGCGTTTCTACTTTGATGACGTCATTTCCAACAACCAATCACGATGCGACAATTCTGGTAAAACATAGGTTCATTATTTTCAATTTTTCAATAGTTCAACATCAAGAATCCATACTTTTCTTCATTTGGGTCAATTCTTGGAAGATTTTCCGATCGATTGGTGTAAGAATATTGAAAATCGATTGGAAAACCGCTGAGCTATTAGCGCTCAAAACCTATCATTTTTCGTGACGCTCGCATTTTTGGATTTTTTATCTCAAAACTTGCCGTAAGACGTAGTCCTACGTCAAAAGACTTGAGTGCACATTTTTTCTATTGGTTTTCAATTTCAACTAATTGGCATATAGCATATTTATTTTTTACAGTCTGTCCAATATAACGCAGAACTAGTGGGACGCAGAACTAGGGATACAATGTTACTGCAGTTGCTCTCGGGTTTAACACTACCTTCGCTAACATAATTTTCATTTGAATCAAAGGAATCTCACGGTTATTCTCAATCAATAATCATAACATTACAAGTAGGAACTGCTCAACTTGCATCGCTAAACAGTTGTTAAATGAACCCATCATTGTTGAGCTGGTGAACACAAACGACCTACTTCCTTACTTCCGCACAGACCATGGCAGCATTGAGTGATTAACATCTCACATACAGCGAATCATCAATCCATTGAGCTTGGAGTCACCAACTGATTGCAATTATCCCGACCGCATCGGGGCGCGAACAATAAAAAAACATAAAAAGTAGTGTATAGTAGCTAATAACACTTAACTGAACGACGGTAATAATAATCAGCAGCAGCCCGGCAGACTCATCCCGCGGACAACTATCTGAACTGAGATAACTGAGTAACTTTAAATGAAGCTGCAGCTAACAAGCAAGAAAGCACCGTCCAAGCGTAATTTATGGCATCGATCACTTCACTACTACTCCCCGCGAGAAGCGACGAAGAGCAGAACTTACACCCCGATCCCGAACACTATTCTGCGATCACACTCAGTGTTACCAGGTCGATTGCCCATTTTCCCGCTGCCCAGAGCTTGATTTCCCGCTGAAATCCCGCTGGCCAGGATCAATTTCCCGCTAGAAATCCCGCTGAATCGAAAGTCATATTATTCTTTCGTTTCTGGTGCAATATTTCAGTAAGGCTTGCATTTGAAATTAGGATGATCTGCTGAAATTGAGAGGTTGCAATTGAATGAACATTATGCAAATTTACTGCATTCATGTTGACGAAGTTTTGGGATTCAGGAAACAGAAAACGAAATATTCTGTTATCCCTTATATAATGACAGTTTACTGCGAAATTTCGCAAGAATTATAAGATTAAGGAGTCTAAGAACACAGGCGAAAATTTCGAAAGAAGCTTTTAGCACAAATTCTTTTTCTGTGTCTAGCTATGATAAAAATCATGCAAAATTTCAGCAACGCTGGCAAATGGTTATGGTTTTTGGTGACAAAAGAAGATATGTTTCAATCTTTAGAAACACCCAAAAATCAAAAATATCTGTAAAGCGCATCGGCTCTTTGTTCTCGCCTTTATTTTGTTTTAGCACCGATTTGTTTTGGTTTTGTTATCATACAAACCAAATTATGGGCCCTATTCTGTAAGTCACGTCGAGTGTCACTTTGCTCGAATAGTCGACTTTTGCTATTATGTAAGTCACACGACCCAATTTGCTCGAATAGTCGACTTTTGCTATTATGTAAGTCACACGACCCAATTTTGTCGAGTAACACGACTAAGTCCATCGCCAAAAAGCTAGTGACTAAACGGTTAGCAAATGACGCCAGAGTTAGCTTTGTTTTGATCGTGCATTGAGCCGCTATGTTACCCATTCTTCTTGCACTCGACACACGACAGTGACTGAGTCGAGCCGAGTTGCTCGACGTGACTTACAGAATAGGGCCCTATGATGTATATAGATACATAAGTGTTGTTTTGTTTCCAATTCATGAATCAGTTGGATTTTGCCATCCATTGGCAACGAATTAGTGCAAAACGGATTTGTTTGGTGGTCTTCTTTTTCAGTAAGTTCTAATGAGTATTTGTCAGAACTATCCCATTCTAGGTAAAAACCACGGAATTTTATAATCAACAGAATATACTGAACCATCTGCCAATGCATGAGCAGACATTAGAATGTCACTAAACGAAGTGTTTTGCTGTCAACCTCTCTTTCAGCACTCTTTTTGCCTATCAAATATCGCTAAATCGAGATCCCGCTAAAATCCCGCTGAGTTATTTAAGAAAACCGCTAGATTCCCGCTAGCCGCTGTTTGGTTATTAAGTCCCGCTGTCCGACTTAAAATCCCGCTAAATCTAGCGGGAAAACCGCTGATCTGGCAACGCTGATCACACTATTTACTATAGTCGTAGCAAACCGGTCGATCGGCCGATCGCGATCGGGCGTCGGGTAGGTCGAGTTCATTGCTCATCGGTTTCTCACGCACAGCACACAGCAGCAGCACTAATCTCCTCTGCTGCTTTAAGCCATTTTTGCGAACCACAAGTGGATTGATAGCGCTACTCTCAATTTCACCCTCGCGGCGTGCGGTGTTGTTGTGGTGCGTTACCGGAACGACACGATCAAGCGAATTCCAAAAGAGAGAGAGAGAGAGAAACCTGAACCGAGTTCTAAGGAGACTATAGGCTTTCGATTTGTGAATGGAGCCGCTCGGTTGTTTTCCCCGCCGTGATAAGGGCAGCTAACTCTCTTGCTTGATTGTCTTCTCCCGCTCAGCATCACTCATCGGACCGATCGACGTCGTCGACAGCCAGATCGATCGTCGTTTGTGTTCTGGGCTCGCTCGATTGTGATTTTTTTTTTTATCATTCTGATTTTCTATTCGCTGCTGCCGGTGTGTATGTGTGTTTGCGTGCACACGGTGAAACGCCTCCGAAAGCTCCATATATAAACCAACCGGCTAGTGATGCTGTACTCCTATTTTCTCGGATAGTTCCAACTGGCGAGGATTGTAATCCTCGTAGGTGCGTTGAGTGGCGCGATTTCTACTTGAGTCTAGTGTTCTAGTGGTTTTGAGTTCTAAGGTGGCGAGTGGTTCCGTTGGAAGGATTTGAATTGAACTGTTGTGTGCTTGTGCTCAAAGTGTTCGAGTAAATGAGTTTCAAAAAGGTGTCTAAATAAAGGAGGCAGGATAAGCAAAGTGTAAGACAGTAGAAAAAGTAAACAATCGTGATTCGAGTGACGATTTGAATTCTACACAGCACAAACCGAGAAATTCTAAATGATTGATTGCATGCAAGTGGTTCTGACTGTGCTGTAGTGTCAACGAAACTTTGTCTTTGTGATTTGAAGTGCTTCCATTCAATAAAGTATTATTTTTCTGCGATAGGTAAGTCAAGAGTTAGTTGGAGAAATATTACAAATCAAGCACTTTAATTACAATTAAGCCAAACCAGGGAGTGTTCGAAGTAATACTTGGCAATAAGAAGGATATAAATATTTGCTAATTCGTGGGTAGAAATTTTATTAAGGATAAATTCATTTCCACGATCCGTGAACCATGCGATTAACGTGTAGATTGCTTTTAATGAGTACTCTGTTTCGAATTCTGAAGTCGAATTCAACAATATTCATAATATTTTAAATAACTGTTTCACATAGCTTACAGTGCGTGAAAAGTTAATTGACAGGAAAATATCAACGTTTTGAACCTCGTACTTTGTTTTTTTTGCTTATATGAAAAATATTACGTTACTGATTTTTTGGTCCTGTTCTAATATATTGACAAAAGTTGAAGTTAAACCAGCAACAAAGGAAATAAAACTGCTAAACTGCTTAGTGATAAAATAAGTATGCGAGAAAAAATTATGATTTGAAGTAAATTTGTTTGAAACAATAAAATTTATGTAATGAGACTATTGAAAAAAGCATCAAGTGAGTAGTTCAAAGCTCACACAAGTATTGTAGTAGATTATAAGCAACAATCGAAGTAGCCATGAAAACGTCTCAATGCATATTTTGTGTAACCGAATAACATTCTGGGATATTTTTTAACCATTAGGCCAATGAAAGATTGATCGCTTTTGCTCCAATATAACTTATTTACTATTTGATGGGGCTTTCAACCGTTGGTTGGTTCGCCCCAATCCAATATAACTTAGTATAGTAATGTTCGGATTTTGTCAGCCCAATGTTGAATCTTGGGCTGACAAAATGGGAAAACTGACAAAATCGGGAATTTATTTTTTGAAAATTGTTTCGAAATTCAAGACTTAAAACCTTGCAATATCGAAGACTTCGACTAAAAATTAAATTTTAACCCTCAATTGGTCAACCGAAAGCTCAATAAACCGGGCACAGCACACTGGTCCAGAACCTTTTTTGGTGCGCATTAGCTTTGAGCGGGAAAACGAGGTTTTAGGTTGATGGAACCTTTGGAAGACTTTCTTAAAATTAAAAGTTCTATCGTCCAGCGGAATTCAAATTTTGATAATTCTCCTAAAAGTGAAATGAAAAATTTATTTTTTTTCAGTTTCAATATAACACATTGATGTGTTCTGCAAACTTTTACAGCATATTATTACAAGAAATTTGGCGGAAGACAGTAACCTTCTATCTCTTCATCAAAGACAGAAAAATCCTATTTCTCATAAATGAAAAATCGATAAAAACAGTTTTTCTATTTTAGCTGTTTTTATAGTTGTTGTATGACTATTTCATGTTTTACAAAGTTGTTCAAATAGTAAAAATACACAACATTGCTGAATATAGTACAACTTTATCTTCGCTTCTTTAGGAACTATAGAACTTTTACAACAAAAATACCCTAATTTTGACCCCGAATTACTCGCAAGAAGGCATCATTTTATTCAAAAACTCTCCCCAGAGAATCAAAATAGTTTCAAGTAGGCTGAAAAGTTTTGTAAATTATGTTTAAAAGCACAAAAGTTAAACAAAATTTATAGGCTGACAAAATCGGGATAAAAAGCTAATAAAATCGGGGGTAGATAAAATCGAGAGCTGACAAAATCGGAACATTACTGTATTACTAATATTATTGTGTGGAATCTGTAGATTTGACTCAAGAGCATTATTATTTAAAACTATTGTTACTGCGCCTTAGAAAAACCATACCAGTGCAGCAGGCTTGGCATACACTTTTCGCTTTGATTTTACTCTTTTGATTACTGCTCCTCAGCCAAGCAGAATTTCAGAAAGTGATATATGGAGCATTTGTAGAGCTTGTAATTATCTATAATAATGCTGAAGAAAGTGAAGTTGTATCTTTAGTATTTACGGCGCTGTAGAGCAGCAATGCCGTTGGTAGCAAAAAGAGCGCTCTTTTTGCTACCAAGAGGGTAGCAGCCTTATAGCGCCATAAATACAAAATGCACAGTAATGCTTACTTCAGCAATATTGAAGATAATAATAAATTCTACAAATGCCCCATACATCACTTTTTAAAATTTTGCTTGGCTGAGATGCAGTAATCAAAAGAGCAAAATCGAGGCGAAAAGTGTATGCCAAGCCTGCAGTGCAGTGCAGTGTGCAGAAATGAACTGTGAAATCAGTATTAACAGATGTTGATTTTTAAAAATTCCGACGGTTGCAAGGTGGCAGATTATCATCTTGTGGAATTTTCATGAGAAATTTGGGAGAACATTTTATTTAATTGTACTAGAACTGTTGCAGTCGTTGCAATAGAATTAAACGGAATTTTCTCCTGACGTTTTCCTTCATCCGTACATTCACTTAGGATCTATGAATTCGGCGATTTAACTTAGTAATCTGTTCCTCTGTACCTAAGTTTTTTCCATTTCAGAAAAGATAATTTCATTACTATCACTTGATTATTTCCAGTGGCGCTCGATTTAGCTCTCCACCAATCACCAAGCTCAGTGATTCATGTAATCACCTGAGTCTCAAGAAATTATACTCCAGTGATACAATTAATCTCCAGGGCCCATAACCTCTCGGTGTACGGACAGCAGTCTGTCCGCTGTTCCATTGTAGCATTATTCCTACTACATACTTTCGTTAGGGTGGTGCCAACAGGTTAGGGCGATGCCGAAATCAAAAATTCAACAAGTTTCTACTAAGACACTTAAAAAGCGCGTAGCAGAAACTTGTTGCCGGGTATCAATCGAATATAGCGGACCTTGGTGATTGATCGATTTCTGCGTCTAACGGGTGACGACTAAAATTTTGGAATTTTTTTCTCAAGCTGTCAAAAAGAGACAAAGACACATGAAGAAGATCTGGTCTACCGAAACTAAAGATACATTAACCATTGTTAAAAAAAAATAGTGTACATTTGAAAACGGTCCGTAATCGGATGCTCGGCGAAGCTTACGCTTGATGTCCGAACAGGAGCGTTGTACGGCCGTCATGCCAACTTTGCGAATGCATCTCTTGATTTAACCAATCGTGGCTCTCCACTTATTTTTGTACACCGAGGAACTCAAAATCCCAAAAAAATCTTCGATTGGGTGCACTGAGACGGATTTGTCGGGTCGTGGTTTATGGGTACAAATGAGATCGAATGGGTATTCAGGAACGATTGCGTGTTTTTGGCCTAATGCGATAATGCTCTATCCGACCAAAACATGAGATGGACAATACATGTTGTTTTGTAGAAATGGGATCAAAATTTTCTTCAAACATTCGTCTGGCATATCTTAATTGATAGCCAAACCAGAGGGCTTGTTTTTGAAGACACGAGAAAGAGACCGATGTCCTTCTGCGTCCATCATTTTGGCTGGTCTTCCACTACTTTGCGAATAGTTGTTGGGCATCTTAGGATATGGTAAACAGTCGAAACCGCAACATATTTGCTTTTTAAAAGCTGTACCGTATACTTTTTCCGAGATTTATGTGGTATTTCGTAGAAGTGTACAACGCCCTCTCGAAATGCTTCTTGTTTTGACGTCATTTTAAGCAAAACAAGGCAAGCATTAACAAAACAAAATATATTGACGAAAAGAGGAGAAAGAAAGAGCTAACACATACATACTTTAATTTCTCTCTGAGCTCGTTTGTTGTTGAGTATAGGGGCTTCAAAAAAATTCCAAAATTTTAGTTGTCACCCGTTAGGGTCTTGATGTTCGATGTGTGCTTTAGCCGGTCGCTGTTGCGTTGTTGGACGTAGAGTACACTTTACACGTTCTTGATAACTGATGGTGGAATCATCAGTAAATAGTAAAAGAGCTACACAATGCAGCAAAAGGGGCATAGCGAATATACAGCTTGTACAATATTGGTCCTTAGATGCTGCCTTGGAGGACTCCAGCGGGTACCGTTTACGGTTCGGAAACTGGAACCATTAGCAAAGTAGCTCTATTTTCCCAAATTTCTCGAATATTTTCAAACAAACACATGCTGTTTGAGTGTTGGGCATGTATATTACATAGTTAAGAATGCGTAGGACCGAAAAAATACATTTTGGTTATTTTGTTTTTACGTCAACTATGAAACTATGGGCAGTCAGGTGAAAGGAGCACTTCCAAACGTTGTTGAATGGAGAGGTAAACACAGAGATCCGTAGGAAAAGGATAAGAATTGTGAGCGATGGTCAAACTGTAGAGCCACCAACACAAGAGAAGGTTAAGAAGGCAATCAGTGAGCTGAAAATTGGTAAGGCTGCAGGGAAGAACGGTATCCCGGCTGAACTTTTAAAAGCGGGGAGTGAGTGGCTGTACGAAGCAACGCTGAACGGATCCAAATCATGCGTTAGAATAGCAGGTGAGACCTCAGCTGCTTTCGTGACGTTGGATGGAGTGAAGTAAGGGGATGCACTCTCTAACCTGCTTTCCAACATTACCTTGAAAGGTGCGAAATCATCACGAAATCTCGTATGCTTCCAGGTTTTGCGGATGACACCGATATCATCGGAATCAACCGTAGAGCAGTGGAAGAGGCATTTAGGCCTTTTGAATGGGAAGCAACGACATGGGGACTTACCAACAACACCGCCAAAACATAGTACATAGTTGCTGGCAGGGAACGTGGAAGTCCAAGCTGGTTGGTGCCGAGGTGGAGCTGGATGGGGAACGATATGTAGATGGAACGAAGTAGTGGCGGAATTGATATACCTTGGTACATTCATGACTTGTGACAACGATGTAAGCGCGTTTTTTGTGGATTACGTAGCCAGCTGAAGGTCCGTAGTTTAGCACTCTACAGAACACTAATCCTTGTGGTGGACCTCTACGGACAAGAATTATGGACGCCAAAGGAAGCTAAATCGACGAGTGCTTGGGGTTTTTGAGCGCAAAATTCGGCGATAACTACTTGGTTGCAACATAGAAAATGTATTTTATCAGCGTTATGCCGCAATAATTACCTACAGCAGACGGGTAATCCTTCCAGATCTTGGATATTACCCAGTGAAGAGTTATTGCTAGTGTTTCTATGTCGTGTTTATTGAGTTTTGTCGGTAGTTGGTCCGATACAGAAACGGCAGCTCAATTGGGGTGGAGTTCCGATGCTGGGATTTTGTTATCGTCCGTGAGTTTGACTACCATGCTGGGTCCTTCAAATAATCGCCATTGAAGTGTAGATCGTAGAACTGCTTTGACCTGTCAACCACCTCGTACTCAGCTCTAATCAAGTCTCCCTCTTCATCTCAACACATATCAGAGTTTGCCGTAGATATCTTACGAGCTTGGTTCACCCTTTCATAAAACTTATGCATAAAAACAGTCCTGGTTCGTCACGATCACCGGTTTGCACACCAAGTTTTTCTTAGTGGCAATGTTTAGGTAATGTTCTCAAGCTCTTTTTTTTTCTTCGCAACTTGTTGACCAGTCAAATCAGTCGTTTTGTGTACTAGGCGGGTCTTCGCCAACTGCTCCGGCGTTGGTCTCTCCGGTTACCGGGTATATTCTACCCCAACTATCTTCGATGATTGAAGCAGAAGATCCAGCTCGTAATAGAGCCTAATTGAGCTTGGTTATCTTACTGGGCAGTCAATTTCGTAAATAGATTTTAATTAAAATCAATTTCTTATAATACAACCTACAAAAGGTTCAATCGATACTATGGATTCGATAGTAACGCCGATATTAACTTGACCATCAACTCAGTAAAACAGATAAAAATGCACAAAGCATATTGCAAACCACTTTATCGGGAATCCGATCACACACGAGCGCGAGGTGGTTGGACAAGTGGAAGCAGTTCTTCCAGAAGGAGGCGAAACGGAAGTTAACCTAGGAGTACCCTTTGAGGATAGTAATGTTCCAGCATCTATTTCGAAAAAGTCAAACGAGAATTCGTGTTGCTGAAGGCCCACAAAGCCACCGGTAAGGACTACCCAGCAGCAGAGCTTTATAAATATGGCCGAGAAATAATGGCAACGGCTGTACACTGGGTTATTTTCAAGATTTGTGAGGAGGAGGAGCTACCAAAGGAACGAATCGAAGAAACGGGTTTTCCCTTCTACAAAAATCAGCTCGACTACTGCAACTGCAGATCTTGCAGTAATGTCGGAAGTACAACGTACCCACGCATCACATCTTTATTGATTTCATAGCAGCATACTATACAGTCGATCGAGACCATTTCGAGTTCCTTCAAGGCGTGGCGAGGGTTGACACAAGGTTGCGGCTTATCCTGCTTGCTGTTGAACATTGTTCTTGAGGGGGCACTGATATCATTCTCAGCAACTCTGCGGCGGCAGAGGCAATCTACGCCAGACTAAAAGCAGAGTCTAGGAGGATTGGGCTAAAATTAAATGCGCCAAGGACCAAATACATAAAAGGAAGAGCTTTTTAGGAGACAAACGTGCGCCTCCCTCGAACGGTAACCGTTGACAGCAACAAACTGCAAGTGGAAGATGAGTTCGTCTATTTGGGATCACTGATGACCGCGGTCAACAACAGTGCGAAATCAGGTCTACTTTGCCCTCCCTTCGCAAAACGCGATCAAGAAGTGTACGTCGTCGTATGAAGCCGACAATGTACAAAACTCTGTCTAGACTGGTAGTTATTTATGGACTTGTAGCTGTGACGCTACCAACCGAGGACATACGCGCTCTTGTCGCGTTCGAGCGGAATGCACTGCGAACGATATTTGGTGGAGAACAAACTGAAAGCAGAGAGTGGCGGAAGCGTATGGATCACGTGCTACAGGCACTGCTTGGAGAGGTTTCCATCCCATATATCTGGCGAAAGTCGCATCGACATCTGGAACAGAGGGGCTCAATGTCAGCTAAACTTCTGATTTTTTACATTCAAAATTGAGGCGCTGGAACTAATTTTAATCAGCCGGAACGCATTTTAATCACCAACGTGCTTTCTTAAGCAGTCCTTAATTTTTATGATGTATTACAAATTTGTCCCAAATTATGGGTATGAAATGGGGAAGGCAAACGAGAAAGCGACCAATATAGCTTTTGCCAGCCCAAGCTCCTACCTAGCGCCTCTACGCGGCCATACCCGGTAATACTCTATTGAGTAGCTAAGCTAGAGGGTGCGATGCTGCGTGTTTCCCAGATGCCAGACCTCAAAACTAAGATTTTGCGCAGACTTTGGCCGTAACAAGTTTAAATAATACACATGGATATCATGGATATGGAAAAAATTAAATTAATTATTGGATATTAGATGCACTGATGGAGATTCAAATGACGCAATTGTATTTCACGCGACGGATTGCTGGTGAGATTGTTCTATTTTTGCATATATATGCTCAATATATACTACATACAGTTTATTATTGAATAAATCTTCCTCATGATCCTTATTGTTTGCCTTGCCCTATTAACATGATATACTGTTTTCCTGTAGCATCTATGAAGGTAGTATGGGTTCTCTGCACTTTCAAAAGTAGATGCTACACTAACATTCCCACCCACTTCCCCTGCGGTTGTTCGAATGTAGCCGGGTATATAATACGATTAAATAGCCACCTACGATGTGTGCAGCCACAAATGCTAATGCTAACGCTAATGCTATTACAAAATTGTCCCAAATTATCACTGTTATGAGCTTGTGACCATGACGTCAAATGACGTGACAGCTCAAGTAGTGAGCTGATGATTCTTTTTTATTTTACAATTTTTATTTCATTATATTTCTTGTCGAAAACAGTAAACTGTGTTTGTATGAAAACATGTATAGGTAGGTGATACAAGATGATGTTCTAGGCTCATATATATAGCTCATATATTTTCAACTGATTAAATTAGGCGACCCCTGAATAATCGGTTCGTTACCCTCAAATTGCTGATTGTTTCAAATAATGACAACTCGGAGTCTGTTACCCACTATTTGACTACAGAAAATCGATCATCAAGATGAATTGAACCCTCCACCCCCCTCAAACTTCATTTTATTTATCCGTTCTTAGATACATCTTACATTCGTTCAAAGTTCTAGCTTGAATTCGGCTCCCCATTTCCGTAAACATCGAGCGACCCATCGCTGACGTTTCAATTTTTCCATCTGTTTACAGAGCTTACATCACGATGACTACCGCTTAAAACGACAGTGTGTGTATTTGTTTGCTTGCTGACGATCGCCTAGAGGAGGGTAGAGCAGGATTTCACTGCATGATTGAATTGACGCGAATAAGAGGAAAACAATGACGACCACACCGGGTTTCCCGCTGGATGCCAGCCGAAAACGTAAGTCGAATCAAAAGCTCCGCGTCCATTTAGGCTTATTTGTACATAAATCGCAAGTTTTTTCCGCCGTCATCCTGTGTGCTACCTTTGCATCCATTAGACCACTTTTGGTGACATTCATCATGGGCAATAAAAATGTCACCGAAATTACTTGGCTAATAGTTTACTTGCGTCAGCCTGCAAATGTGGTAGCCTCATCATCTGATCATCTGATCACTACGGTTCCAGGAGGGTTTAAATCACCCTCACCGGCGTAGCGCTTCGGCATTGGGCAGCGCTTCGAAAATTGTTTTGTTTGCTAAACAATCATTCAGCCTGGCAGTGCTAAATCAACAGCAATGGGAGTGTAATCACTCAGGTAATCCACACTAGTGATACTCTTACAGGAAATCGAATTAATTTTTTTTATGACAGTTGACCCCTTTGTCAACCTTATTAGCGTTTACCAGTTGCCGACCGCCGCGCCGTGTGTTTGCGCGGATTTTTATAGCCTCACGGGAATGCTATTGAAATCGATTAAAAGCAAAACCTTTCGAGTGATGATTTTCCAGTAAGGTGAAAGAGGGGAGCAACAACAAAATAGCATTACACTTCAAGTGCGTCTTTTGCCTGCACGTTGACTGACTCAACTTGACGCCGCGCCGGTATTGAGCGGATGGACATTGCGGAGGAGGGAGCGGGGAGGGTCTGTCTGGGGTCCACTCAAGGACTCGGTGGTGCCACCAGTGTCTCCGAGCTATAAAAACGATGAGAACATCACGTGCATCAATTACGGTACTTCACTGCACTACTACAGAACTTTACCGGAGCCCTGAGGAGCGTTGATTTTAATTAGATATGCTGGTTGAGAAATCGTGTAAACATACCTGTCCGGGCGGATATCTTCCATTTAGTGTATAAGGCTAGTTTTTCCTACAAAAATAGTGCTGTTAATTAGGCAAAACTGAGACGTAATTAATTTGAGAAAATTAGCTTTGATTTTGCACGAGCGTTTATAAAAGGTTTGCCATCATCCATACCAAATTAGACGAGGATTGTAAATATACTGTTGTGAACAATCAGTTGAGTGTTCGACACTATTGACGCTCCACAGTACAGTACTATGCCATTTTGATTTTTTAATTTATACCTTCCAATCATCTCGTTGAGTTTATTTTAAAAATTTACACCCTTGTGTGAGTAAATTTTAAGCTAAAGTTAGAACTTTTGCCTGGAATGTGTTGCACAATTGACAAGGATTACCGGACATACGAACTGTTCAATTATATTTCAAACAGCACTGCACAAAGACAGTCAGCTTCTAAAATTAGTTTTTTCGTAGTTGCATTTTTACAGTTAATATCGTTTGCTGATTTGTGTCGTCAATTGCAGAACATTCAATGTTCGAAATGATTGTAGTTGGTAATACTAACAGTGCATGAATTAAGATTTTAATTCTTTATAATGGTAGTTTTTACCATGCCATTAGAAAGTAATGAAACAAAGGTGTTGATAGTTTCCAAATAGAATGGGGCAAAATGTGAACTGGGAAATGGAAAGAGCGGCAAATTAGGTAAGGAAGAGTCATTGAAGCAAGGCTTAATAACTTGTGCACCGTTCGTCTTTAGCCAAGCTAAAGGATTCGCTGATCGTTCGCTGAACAAGCAAATAAAGACTGAAGATTTTGTCAAGATTTTTTTGGAAGACGGACGGAAGGTGATTTAATCTACAGAAGCAGAGCAATTCAAACTACGCAAGCTGGTGCTTCAAGGTGCGGGTGGAATTGTAGCGTTACGTGGAACCAGGCGTGAACCCGACTGCGGAGGCAGAAGCTGCTATTTGGATTACTGGAGATGCCAAGACCAGAGCGACTATCAGGTTGCTGATCGAAGGCAATCAACATGCGCTGTCGACGTCCGTCGAAAACCGCGAAAGAAGCCTGGAAAGCTTTCCAGAACCACCATCAGCCTTGGAAATGCCGGAAAAAAGCTGGTGGTACCTCTCATGATTACGACAATCTTTAGGAGTCTTTCAAGCTTGTTCCATTCTCACGACCGCCTTGCAGACCCGGTCGGATAAGGACCTGACCATGGAACTTGTCAAGCGAAAACTCCTGGACGAAGCCGCAAAACGGCAGGGCTCCCGGACGAACTCGCCAATGAAGATCGGACTGAGTAGGAAGAAATCGCTGGTTGTCACTATTACAAAAAAAATGGGACACATGCAGAGGGATTTCCGGTTATTTTCACGGGACAAGGAGAAGGGGAAACTGGGAAAGGCATCATTGGTAAATGTCAATTCCGTTTCGTTTGCATTTCTGGCCAACCGGCATGAGGATCGAAGCGTGGACACACCGTGGATCGCGAACTGAAGAGCAAGTACCGTCAAACGGGGTAATTTGCAACAGCGGGGTAACATGCAACAACACTATATCGATCCAATTTACTGTATATTTTGATCTGTTACTTCAATTTTTAATCTATATCAGTCTCTGAATCTTGTTGTTAACAGTTCAAAGAAGCCATAGATACTGTTATGTTGATTTTCTGCTGTTTTGGTGATTTTTAAAAAATTCCACAAGATGGTGTCAAATTCATCGTCAATTTTTCGTCAGTAAAACGTTTGTGTCGCCCACAGGCACTTCAAATAAAAGAAGCTTAACATACATTTTTTATATCATGATGAGCAATAAGGAAACAAAATAATCGATTTATGATGACTAGTTTTGTTTATCTTACTTGTTACCACGTTATTCGTAAAAGAAGTACTTAAACGGGGTAACTTGAAACAGCTGATAGATATAAAAAGCTGTATTCCCTTACCTTCAAGAGGCACTTTATCATTTAATTTTGCATCGAACAATACTAAAGCACACCTAAAGAGCGTAAGATACTTTCGGTAAGTCGCAAATATGCCAGTTTTCTCTGGATATACTGAAAATGGCCATAGAAGAGGCCAAAAAGAAAATAACCTCACTGAGAAAATTGACCAGCAATATGACTGTGTCTAATTACGATCACTCGTAACGTAATGAACATTCATATATTACGTAACCAAGATATCGATGATTTTTAACTCTCCCGCTTCCACTTCATGACGCGATTTTGCATGGCGATATACGGCGTGTAATGCGTTATTACACAACTCCCGCTTCCCTAAGTGCGTTGCGTAATATGTGGATGGCCTTAAAGAATCCAGCTTTAGCTTTAAAGGATCCAGACAAGGAATATCAACTGCATGAATAGTATAAAAAGTTATTTCTGTAATTTCCGTTACGGGGCTCATAAATTTTTTTTCAGGACATTTATGCGTATATTCATAGCAAAAGCAATAAAAATTGCAAGTCGGATTATCATTTGCATATTCAAGTCAAAAGAAATTCATACAAATCTTTAAATTCGTTCAATTTCCAAAAAGTATTGCTTGTTGCAAGTTACCCCGTTTAAGGGGTTACCAGTAACAAATTAGTTAAAAAATTCTACAACAGCCAATATTGATCGCATATTTTTTCTCAATATCTGAAATTGTTCTATGCTAGACCTAATATCTTTGTATTAATTAAATGTCCTCAAATGTACTGCAGATAAGTTTTCGCTTGCACTCATAGTTGAGAACTGTTGCAAGTTACCCCGTTTGACGGCAACCACACTGTTACAAAACCACGAATACGAGGTGAAACATGTCACACTTCCCGATGGAAAGCGAGCTATCGTCGAAGGAGAAGACTCCAGAGTAATCCAATACTGCAACGACCAAGCAGGGTAAGCAAACCGAGATGACCGTGAACAAGGCGCTTTTAACATATGCTGGCGATGAACCTGTTGTCTGCTCCGTCGATGATGCAGAAAAATGCAATTATTATTTTTAAAGCGTGGCAACCAAAAGGCAGCCATAGCAACGCTAAAACGAGACCTCTACTACCTGAAGCAACCGAAGGTTGAGGGCACCCTACGTACCGATGGGAGCTACAAGAAGGGCTACAAGCATGAGCGGCACCAGAAATTCGGTCACCGGGACCTGAACGCGATTTCCCTAATGGAGAGGGTCACCGGACTGCGGTGAAGGCAGCCTAGCAGTGTTGTTGCAAATGTAAAAGCTCCCGTACATCTTTTCCCGAGGAATCGAAATCAATTACCAAAGCGCCATTGGACCTGGTGCATACGGACGTGTGCGGTCCGGTGGAGGTACGACGAGATCCACCAAGGAAGTCCAACTTGGACAGGTGTCTTCGATATCTCCGGTGTCACCAGTAATAACACCAACGTGCTAAGAAACTATTCCGAGTCAAACCAGCGCAGCGCTTGGAAACAATAGCTTGGCAGCGCGCTATGAAGAAGGAGCTGTAGTCGCTACGGGATAACCAAACGTGGGAAGTAGTGTCTTTACCATCTGGAAGGAAGACCATAGGATACAAATGGACCTTCAAGAAGAAGCAGGACGGAAACGGGACGGACTACAAACTATGCTTCGAACTATCCATAAAAACCGCATACTTGTACTTGTACGCCGAGTTTGAGGACGAGATATACATGCGGCCATCATCTGGATTCAAGACGGATGGCGGCGAGTTTTGTCGGTTAAAACGCAGCATCTATGGACTGAAACAATCGGCATGGGCCTGGAACCAGAAAATAGACAGCACATTCAAGAAGATGGGGTTCAAGACCTCCGACTCGGATTCTTACCTGTATGTGAGGACGCAGAATGGTAATTGCAGCAACATAATTATCTACATGGCCGACATGGTCGTATGCTGCCACACGCAAGAAGATTAAGAAGAAAAGTAGCGACTGTTGTTCGGAATTCGTGTCGAAAAGTAAGACGGACACTACGTGTTGGATCAAGCCGGATACATCGACAAGACTGTGGAGGGGTTCGAACACGAAAATGGCAAGCCGTCCAAGATTCCAATCAATCCTGCCTACGTCCAGCAAAGGAGGAGGAGCTGCCTACCAACGAGTCGTACCGAAGCTTGGCGGGTAGTTTGTTTGTACATCGAGGTCAATAGCTTAGCCAATCACTGGCTGGGGGGGGTGTATCCAAACCAACCAAAATTTTTGCAATAAGATATGAGAACTTTGCTACAAACTACGCGGACTGTATCCATTCATCAAGTGGCGGTTGGTCAGTATTGGTACCATATCAATACGTATCGAATCAACTTGTGTTGTTCAAAATTGCAGCAAGTACAGAAGAACGCTTTGGTCTTGTGCAAGAGATATTGATTTTATTAGTGCTTTCTGGTGGATTCAAATAAAACTGTTAAAAAATCGCAAACAAGACTCTTTTCACTCCTACCGAAATAGTAGTCAATTGCATACTTAATTACTTAATTGGCTTGCAGTCCTAAAATATAGCCTGATGAACAAAGTTTCTCTCACGAGTTTTTTGACTCGGGAATAAGCTATGCTGGAAGACGATGTAAGGATGTGCGTGCGCGAGTGTGTGCGTTGCAGAATGTCTGCACACAGCACCGGCTTCTGTTTCTTTTACGCCTGCATGTGCGACGTAAGCGTTGAATGCTATGTTTCTCATACTCTATCGCGTGTGAGTAGGCATGGTTGGCTTTTCGCTCGATACACAACTTTTTTTGCAGACAATGTTTCAAATTGAGCGAAAAGCAACCCAAAAAGAGCAGTTGTTAAATATTTTAACAACAAAAAATCTGTTTTCATTTACAGTTAATGTTATCATCCTTTTATGGTGATTTTTCTAAACCAGTGGTGCCCAGGCATAAGCATGCTGCGGGGCAAATCAGATGCTCCTTAAATGCCGCGGGCCGCAATGACCTCTAGCCATTCTTGCGCATAACAAAATGTGAAATATAGGACAGCAAAAATCATGTTCTAGGAATCACTAGAAGATTTAAACTGGAAACCATTCACAGATCCACAACATACACGAGGCATTATGATTTAATTGCGTGAGCTCTGCATCTTCAAAAAATTTACTCATAAGTGCACCATTCCACAAAACAGTCCGCGGGTCTCACGAATTATACTAAAGGGCCGCAGTTTGGCCACCACTGTTCTAAACGAAAGAGCAAAATATTATTTTTGAAGGCAATAAAATTGTGCTGAAATATGACCAATGCCATTCCATTAAATAAAAAACAAAAATATGAATAAAATTTGAAGTTGGCTACAAAGCAAATAGCTACTACAAAATTTAATGTAAATTTGTTTACGGGAAATGATGGCTATTCTCACACAAGCGAGTATGAAAAGCATAGCAACCAACGTTTACGCCACTGCCGCAAGCGTATGACGAACAGCCGCCGTTAGTGTTGCATACTCGCGAATGCACAGCCTCGTTGCGTGTTTCTGCATAGCCCACTCACGAGGCAAACAACTAGTGAGCAGCCAGCTATTTTTTTCCATGTGTGGACTTATCACTGGGACCAATATAGTTGATCTATTTTGATATCGCCCGGGCGATTGCTGTATGACCTGCACTGCATTTCCTTTTGCTATAATCGCGATTGAATGAGCGATATGCTTATTAAATTTTATGCGTGCTTGAGTGTAATGGGGTTTACCCTTCCTTCAACGCTTGATCTACTTTACCATCTTATACCTCGCTGCCAGTACTATCCTATATTATAGCCGTCCCTGGTGAGGACTCATTCGTTCCTCTGACCAGTACACTTTACTTAACTATAGGAGGGACTTTTGCACTGTCAAGAGGCTTCAGTTGGTAAATATAGTATTCAGTATGAAGGAAGGGTAAATGAGGGGCCTGAGAATGAATCTATGCCAAAGACACTTGACAAGGAATGGCTTGATTCTACTAAGATTCGAACCCACTATCACTCGCTTGTCAAAGCAGACTCGGTAACCTTGCGACTACGGAGCCCTTTAAGCAACCAGCTAACCGTGAGGTTACAGGGATTTAGATTTTGCATTTGCTTTTTCTTTTCTTCTTTATCTTACGCTTTCGATTCTACAAGCAAGTGTACTTGTGCTTGTGCGAGTGCGTGCCCATACTAGTGATCGCTATCAGCTGCTCGGGCTGCATGGACGAGCGAGTGCGACGACCGTGGCTGTTAACTAAATACACACTCGCAAAACCTTCTCGCAGTGCATGAATAAATAAGAGCGAGAATTCGAAAGGCATACTTTTTTTTTGTATGGGCTTATCACTTTGACCACAACATTATTGATCTATTGTAATGTTGCCCGGGTGTATGCTGTATTCTGCACTGCATTTCTGTGCTTTATCGTTATTGAGTAAACGATAAGCTTATAGTTTTTTTTATGCGTGCTTATGTGTTGAGGGTTTTACCCATGCTTCGATGCATGTCTTACTATATCAAACCTGTTTCGCCTCGTTATAGTTAGCACTGGTGAGTCCTCCTGAGGTTCAAAACCATTACCTTATTAGGTCCTCATACCAGTATACTAACCATAAGAAGCGTCTTCGGGATAATGTATAACTCAGCATGAAGGAACGGTGATGAGGGGCCAGAGAATAAACCCATGCTAAAGTCACTTTAACATCGAATGGCCTACTTATCGAATAAGCATACTTATATCGGCGGGTCCATTAGACTGAGTACGCGTGTGTGAGAAAATTAGACCACACGAATGTGGGCTTCGCAACACTGCTTGTGCAGATCCTTCGTGACCAGTGTTCACCCCAAAGAGCAATTTAAGTTTTAATTCATTCCTCTAGTGATTTTTATAACCTTTTTCATAAAATCGCTAATAAAACTATGAGTTCCACTATAACAACTTCTTTCCGACCAAAAGGTCCATTTTTCAGAAGGTTTTTTTAGCCTTTTAAGGAGTCAGGCCATTAGCTCAAGTAGGTTTACTACGCTCTGCTGAAAGCAGCAATAAAACTAATCAAACTTTTCGCTGCTTGACGCTAATAAAGCCTTATGCTTTGTTTGACGAAGCTACAAAGCATAAAGTTTACTGCATAAAAAGCTAAATCATTCACACTGCTTTATTAACTTCAAAATATATGGATCATTCCATCTCAAGTGCACACAAAAATCAGAAAACTTGGATCCGACGATCAGCGATTTCAACCAAAGTTGCCATAAGTGTTCATTCCGACCCCGCAATCAATTTCCCAAAGTTTTACGCCAATTGATCAATTCCCCTAGCTGTGACGAGCGTCGTTTTTAAGCATAAATCAAGTATCCCTTAAAACCGTTTATAAAGTGAATCATACTTATTATTTATTATAAGACAGTTTTATGAGTGTTTCTTCAAGTTTCCTTCAGTCATACTTCAAAAATGTCAATCACACAAGATAAAATTCACTTGAGGAAAAACATTATAAAACCTGATACACTTGACAATGCTCTGACAAAACTACTATAAGAAATGAATAAGACTGATTTGCTATTGGATTGTTACTTGGGAAAGAACGAAAATTAGATCCGGGAAGGAGCATTACGTTCGAAATCCGTTATTTTTACCAAACTAGGAGATCCACTAATGGGGGGCCAATTATAATCGGATTCGAGTTCAACTTTTCTGTCAAGTCCCGTAATTCGCCGTTATAGGCGAATGTACATGTTAACTAAACTTGCTTTTTGTAGCTTTTGCAAAATTTCACTTTGAAATAAAAATGTCCAAAATGTCCATAACGCCTGTTCAAAATAGATGAATTTTGAATACTGTTTTTTAATTTGTATATTTGTTCAAGTAGGAGAGTCAGGTTGACGATTTCTTTTGTATCAAATTCCCATAGAACCACCTTTCGACTTCGATTTTGTCATGTCGAATGTCACTTTGCTCGACTGGTCTACGTTATGGTATTATGTAAATCACATTCGACACGATTTTGTTGCGCAACGCAATTCAGTCAACCGCTAAAAAGTTAGTGACTCAACCATCAGCAAATGACGAGCGAGCTATTTTATTTTGGTGCTGCATTGAGCCGCTATGCTACCCGTTCTCCTCGTACTCCACACTCGACATTGACTGAGTTGAGTCGAGTTGCTCGACATGACTTATATAGTAGGGCCCTATTTTTGTGTTGATATTTCATGTTCAATTAACGTTGACGGCATTAATCGATCTCTTGCACACGCAAAGAAATTTCCATAGGTGAGTGCGGGTGAAAATCTGCCAAAATGTTGCGATCTCTTGCGCTCTTTAACAAATTCCTATTCTGCTTCACCTCTTCAGTAAACTTTTGGAGGTGGCAGCAGCTTACGTTTGTCAACGCGAATAGGACACCGCCTCTAGTTTCTGATAATAAATCACAGAAGTTGGCGCTAGTATTTCATCATGCGCGATGCTTCAAACTATCAATATTTTCCTGTTGAATAAAACAGATGTCGCTACTTTGTAACGCATATTGTACATTTCGGAAACAGCTCAATTTTGCGCGACAATAAACACACAGCACCGTTACTCTCTTTCGCATCTCAGTTTCTTTTCTGTCTATCGCTAATCGCAATATAACGTTGGACACCTGAGTCATTAAATAGTTGGTAAACATTGTTTTTATTTATTGCGTTCATGTTGCGAAATTTAATTTTTTTGAATTGAAATGTCGCAAACATATTCAGCTCCTGGCTCTCATACGGTATCAAATCACTTTTCTGGGTTCTCAGATAAATGGTAGTAAGATGCTATGGAGAGGTATAGGTAGGAAAAGTGTTTTTTTTATCAAAATTAGGCAGAAGTCATGAAAACTAAGTATAACAGAGTAACTGTGCCACAAATAAATGAAAGGTTATCAAAGGTCCAATCTAACAATGAGAGATTGTGTACAATGTCTCTCTCTCTCTCTCTCTTCTGATTATCACGGCGCATAAACGCATTTCAACGCAAGAGTTCTTAAGGATTAGTTATAGCTAATGATGCCAGCAACCGAATGCAGATGCATTCAAGTGCATTTGTTTCTCCGTAATAATAGAGCAAAGGCGAAGAGGATCTCTCATGGTTATATTGGACCTTTTGATAAGTTGCTTGAGAAATCTTGCAAACTGTTATAATTCTCGAGGAACTTTTCAAAAGGACCTAAGTAACAATGAGGGATTCTCTTCGTGCCTCTTCTCTTTCACCTCCCACGGTAATGCAAAATGCACTTTAAAACACCAGCTTTGCATGAATCGGTTGCTAGCGTCATTATCTAGCTAAACGTGAGGAAATTTTTCGTTGGAATGCATTCATGACGCCGTAATAATCAGAAGAGAGGGACGCCAAAGAGAGTCTTTCGTTGTTATTTAGGTCCTTTTGAAAAGTTGCGCGAGCAGTTCCATTATTTACAATTCGGTTAGAAATTACGCGAAATCTCGCAAATGGCGAAATTTAAAATTCGGTTTCGCGAAATTTCGAATGAAATTTGACGAAATTCAATGAAATATTTTTAAGATATCGCGAAACTATAATTACGACTAGAACTTTCACTCCTTGGCATTTACTCTCATCAACAGTCCAATAACTATTCATTTCAGAAGAAATTACTTACTATCGAACTGTTAAATTCTAACCAGAAGCTTGAGTTTAAGTAGTGCACTTATATGTAGCATGAATCAGCGTATTTGATCTTATAGGAAGATTGTGTAAATTATTATTCAAAGCAAACAGAACCGTTATGGATTGTTAGGCGAATTTGTGCGGAGCGCCTCGTAAACAAAAACCAATATAATTTCGTTCGCCAAATATTAGACTAACAAATATTAAATCGGAAAATACTTCAGACTAAAAGCGTGTAAAACACCGCACCGCAATTTATGCTGCGTGGGGTTTTACACGCATTTTTTGCTAATATTTCACACCTAAACATGCTGTTTAGAGGTTCGTTAGAAGATTACACACAAACACGTGTACCGCCAAGCCTCGAGCGGTGATTTTCTTAATCATTCAAAACAACTAGATTAGCATTTTCTCAACTTGACGAGAAAAAAAACAACAATCCTAATATTGAATCGGCCCTTCGCGTCGGAATTTCCCCCTTCCGGTTTGCTCCTCTGACTACGTGCGGCTGAACGCGGCACGCTCAGAATGCTTTCTTCTTCGCTCGTTGCCGGTTGTTTACCGATCAATAAAAAGCTCTCCTTACGCGATGTTTATTGTCGATCAATAAAGGCGACCGCGCGCGAGATCAAGTTGCGTGAGCAGCACCGAACAGCGCAGAATGCGTTGCGTCCTTCGACTCGTTGCTGACTGAATACTCGAAGCGGGGATTTTTCCATAATTGTTCGTATTACTTTCACTATTAGCCGTACGCACGTCAATTTCCATTTCTACAGTCATCTTTCCTCCCACGAAGCGAAATTGCATTATGCAAGATTATGATAAAAAAAGTCTACCCGCAGTCATTAGACAAAAGAATCAGGAAATAGAGAGAAAAGTGCAGCTGCTGCTACTTCCCAACTGATTGGTTTGATTATCTGACGAGATCTCGCGTCTGTCAGCAAATTCCCCATCGTTTACCAGCTGAGCGGCCGACGCGATTAGCATACAATTGGAATCGATTAGAATCTCGCAAAGGGCGGGGTACGCTGCCGGCAGCCTTCGCGCAGGAAAGCCGATAATGCGCATCGGAAGACATGCAAACCGCACACTTTCGCCGTGCACTTCCACGCTGAACCGCAATTTTATAAAACAAAAAAAAAGATAAACAATCAAATGCAAATCGGGTTCGTCGTTCATGACTCAACGCACCACCGTCGGTCGAAGTCACTTCCTACCAGCATCGGAGAACGATCAGCCGTTTCATGTTTACCGGCGCGTCTCTGTACACAGGCAGGCTCCGCCGATGACATGCAGTCGTGCACGTTCGATATGCTATCGTGAGCAGCATTCACGCCAATTCGGTTCTGCCGTTGACTTTTCTGTAAACTGGAACTGGAACTGATGTACTTACAGTACAGTCCAAATCTGTGCGAGCGAACGAGTGCATTTGCCGGTCAAACATGAAGTCATTATCCTGCGTGTGCTGTCGCCGTTTTCGGGTCGGGTGATGGTGGGGTGACGCGCGAGGAACGACCGCTGAAAAGCAACTAGTCATCGCTCACAAAGTGTTATGATAGTTTCGGCCTTGCATATGCTGCCGAGTGTCAACCGGGCCGCCAACCCGCCCCAGCCAGTCAGCCCAGAGCGAGCGGTCGTTGATGTATGTTTTTATTGCGCTTTTTCCATTTCTTGTCGCCCTTTGGCAGGCAGCAGCAGCAGGATGGTTCACGTTGTTGGCAGTCACCATGGACTGGACCGACTGGCAAACGGGCACGTTCGTGGCTGAGAAAACGGTAACCTTGTCGGTTGTGCGGTAGTTTTCGAGAAGCAGATTACTCCGTCAGTTTTGTACGTCATTTTCACGTTTAACACCGATCCTTAAATGGTTGACCTGTTCTTTTCCGTTCCGGAATGGCGCACGCGGCACGTTTCGCGGAAGCGAAACGAAGCCCGAAGATTCACGTGCTGCTCTCCGAAGTGTGGCACTGTATCGAGTCCATTTGCGTATGAAATGAAATGTTAATCGTTTTTCTCCTTTTACGAGTCCGTGAGGTTCGCTTTGCTGGTAATACTGCCTTCTGTAATAGTAGGTATAGGGGTACTATACAAATGGGCACTTCGAAGTCGCTGCTTGTTTTATCACCGTAAAGCACGTCACACTAATTTGATGTTAGACGGTGCTTTGCTTGATTAAATCGTTTCAGTTGACATATAATGGCGTGCAAGCGGAGCACTATCAAGAAGAAATACGACCACAACATTTGTCTCAAATGGTGATTGTGGTTACGATGTGGTGCTGAAGAAGAAGCCAGTGAACAAAATGTTTAACATGTCGTTCGTTTGTGACGTAAGTTTTTGAGCTTTAGAATTAGATTATCTAGGCATCCTCTTTTGATTCCATTTGAAAAACACGGGCACCGCAAGCTTTATACGTAAATTTAATAAGGTGTTCGCCGCACTATGGTCGAAAAGGGGGCAGGGCCTGGGGAAAAGTTGTGTTCGAATTCTGTTATAATTGACTCCCATTATAGCTTGTTTTGTTCCATGGATCCGTAAGCGTCCCTTCAAGGGCCATCCCTTACCTGTTTTTTTCGCTCTGGAGACACTATAAACACGTTTGTTTCATAACTTTCTTCTACCGTCCCCTCCATCTATTGTAAAAAAACTACCATTATAAATATCGTAGGTAAGCTAGAAAACGATGCTTTAAGACCTTTTTATTAAAAAACAATATTAGGGGGTACTTTTAAAGGAATGGTCAAACGCGAATTGTTTTCTTTGTGGAAAAATACGCAAGGAAACTCCGTTGAAAGAATCCGAAACGTATGTGATGAAGTTTTCAAAACATACGGTGTCGCAAAGAAAGAGAAGTAAAGTATGCCCAGTCTCATGTGAGCGAGTATAAGCAGCATCCAACGCTTACGCAACTGACGCAAGCGCACGATAAACAACCGCCGATGCTGCGTGCATACATCCTGCTACCTACTTACTAGCGAGTGCACAGCCTCGAAGTGTCTTTCTGCACAGTCTGCTCAAAAAGCCAACAGCTTGTGAGAAGCCAACAGCCCGTGCGGGCTAGCGGTATACTAGGTTATATGGATACTCATTTAGTATTTTTTTTTGTTCGCCTTACGCGCTCACTTACGCACGCGGATAAGACTACGAGCCCTCGCAAGTGATCGGTGTCAGGTGCTTGGATTGCAATGACGAGCGTCGAGCGAGAACGGTGACCGTAGCCGATAGCTACATAAACTCGCAAAAACTTGTCGCAGTGCATGTAAAAATAAAAGCGAGAGTCCGTAGGAGATACTCATGCCGGCGTGTTCCTTAGAACTAAAACGCTCGTGTGACAAAATTAGACGACACGAGTGCGGGCTTGCAACACTAGAAATCAGTATGGGGGTAAGACCGGTACCTAATTTTGGCACCAGTCAGCTTACAACCGCGAAAAGAAAAGCAATAATGTCCAATATGTCGCTATTGATTATGGTTGGACTCGGCTAATCAGTTCCGAATATATGGCCAGAGTAATTTTCAGTAAATGCGGAATATGAAAATGGAGGCAATTTGAAATTAACCAAACGTATCATGTGACACTTCAAAGCACACTAGAATTCAAAGACAAGCACGATAAAAGTCAAATCATGTACTTGAGCCTCAATGACCGAGTAAGTTCCGTATCCACCCAGAAAGTGGCCAGTCCGTTGACTTGAAGAGGCATGATGAGTTATACAACCTCAAGTTACAATACGTTATACGATGGGTTATACGATCCAGGATGCAACAATTAGTTCAATATAAGTCTATCTACAATATAGTATTGGCTAGATCTAAACATGTCCCGGATACTTTTGAAGAAATAGCTTGGTGACCGGGCAATAGACGGTATATAAGAGATAGCCATAACAGCCGTAACGTTGAATAACATTTGTTTTCTCTGTAAAAGACTGTAAACGAGTTGGAGATCATTTAAGACGTTCCATATATTCCTGCAAAATGCAACCAACGTAAGCTAAGTATGAAAAACTAATTTTTTAAAAATGTCCAAGGAAAATGCTCTATAACTCTGCACTTGATAGAGATAGAGAAGTCATTTCTGTAGTAAAGTTGTTTGCCTTTATATTTTCATAACTTTGCCGAAGAAACCATCTGTCTATCTGCTAACAAAACAAGTGGACGTGTATCGAGCCTTTAGCGAACGCGAAATCCATAAAACATATGCTTGACGTACTCTCATTTGGGTGGTTGGGGACAAGTGGAACCCATACAAGTTTATAGTACTTGACTTAAGCTTTAAGATGAAGCACTGATTTCTTAAATCCGCATGCCCTATTTTACCCCATGGGCTCGTGAACCAACAGAAATTTATAGCTTGAATATGCGATTACTCAGCAAGTGAAGGTTCAAGAGATTGACAGTCTTCTGCACAAACGTGTATTCTGAGAGCTTCGATAATTGCCTAGAACATTGTATTCTTGTAAAATGCAACTAACAAAAGCTAACAATGAAAAACTAATTTTTAAAGAAATTACAAAGAATATGCCCTATCGATAAAGATAGAAATTTTATTTCTTCCGCAAAGTTGCTTGTTTTTACAATATTTACAACTTTGCCGAAGAAATTATTTCTCTATTTCCTAGCACAAAAAAGTTATTTTTTTATTTTTATTATAGTAAACAATGACTAACTTTTGACAGTTTTAGATTAGGAAAGATATTCATACGAACAAAAGTACTGAAGACCATAAATGATAAAATAAAGGCAAATGACACTACTGTTTTACCTGAATCACTGCGAATATGCGTATTATTGAAATGAAACGTAACCATACGTTTTATTCGTTTATAACGCATATGCAGTTAATATCAATAACAAACGATTTTTTGTAAGTTGTGCTTTTGTTATTGCATTTAATTTGTAAAAAGTTACATAAATAACAATTCAGTTTCACAATGCAATTATTGCGTACTACTGGCACATGAAATATAACGTTTAAGTATGTTATTTTTAGTGATCAAAATTAACGATATTTTCGATACAAGGGCGATATTTTTCGAAACCTTTCGAACCAACACGATCCCGCGAATACAACGCATTTCGCAGTGAGTCAGGTAACACAGTAGGAAAAAAGTTCCGCTTTTCGCCCTTTTGGACTATTGTGCATTGGGATTTCAGCGTCGAAATCTGTCCCTCAGTGAATTCCGGGGCTCTTATCTTCTTCCGGCACTTTAGTCCAACTCTCTTCAATGTTTTGCAGATGTACTGGTGAAAACAGTCGAACTTTTTTCCTGCATCCCGTTGGCTCACGGAATCCTTGTTGTTGAAGGAACAAGAAAGAAAACGAAGTCCTTCTGCGTCCATAATTTTGGCTGGTCTGCCACTACTTTGCTTGTGAGTAGTTGTTGGGGATCTTAGAATATGGTAAATAGTCGAAGCAGCATCATTTTCGTTTTTAAAATATTGTTCCGTTTACTTTTTGTCGAGATCTTTGTGCCATACGTAGAAGTGTACAACGCGCTAGCGAAATGCTTCTTGTTTTTACGCCATTTTGAGCAAAACTTGGCAAGCATAAAAAAACAAAAAATACTGGCAGAAAGAGAAGAGAGAACTAACACATTCACACTTTTATTTCTCTCTGAACTCGTTTGTTGTTGTGCATAGGAGCCTCGAAAAAGTTCCAAAATTTTAGTTGCCACCCGTTAAAAAGTAATGAACACCGGGAAGCAAGACAAAAGTTTGACAGAAAACGTCATACTGAAGTTCGTTTACTTTAGGTATTTTCGACTCGCTCTTAGTTGGACGCATGATAACACGCAGGGTCTACAGCTCATGGTAGTTAAATTGAATCTAAATTAAAGGTACATTATAAGAATGAATTCACAAAACGGGTTCACTAAACATGTGCTGTCAATATTTTGACCCGCATGTCAATGCGTCAATGTTGGGCTATACCGTCGGCGTAGGAAAATGGCCTCGGCAGCGTGAGAAAAAGAACCCAGACGGTGCGCCGGTTCTAAATCATCGTCGGCGGCGGCGCGGCGTGGCAGCGCACAGGACTAATTCAATTATTATTCATCCAATGCAACGGATGTCAAAACGCCCTGGTACTCCATCTTCCACAAGTTCAGGACAAGCCAGCGATGACAGTTCAAGGTTTTAAACTTTTGCTTAAATAATTACCATAGACAATCATAAACATTTCCACCGAACCGTTATCCTAAAATCGCTGCCAGGCCATAGCCCTGTACGAACCGGTTCTGCTAGATGTACCCGTATGATCTGATCGCTCGCTACCATCAGCTCCATCAATCAAAAGTTTAGATTCCGTTTTCATACCGAAAAGAGCTATCAATTCATGTTCCATACAGTACATCCACGGAAAGGGTAGTTCGTTGAGCCGGAATTGCCGACTTCCTGATTCGCTGTGTCAAAACAAAAAAAAATCCGCAAATTGATCCGCACATCCCACGCTCCGCCTAACGGTGCGTCGTTACGGTAGACCGCCGTAGGCTACGATGAGGGGGGACGGATGTTTTGTCTTCCGAAGACGCCCGGCACGTCACCAAACTGGAAGCGGCACCGTCAGGTGCTAAAAACCGCACCATTGACATTGAACTTGCTGTCTACCTATGGGCTAGGTTATGCGCGATGACAGATGACGCGTGAGCCTCTCATTCATCAGTCTCGTGCCAGTGCGAGCTCGATTAGTAGTTGACTGCGTGCCGACTCTGGATGATGAACCGATGCAGCATGAAACTAATCTTGTTGCGGGGGGATGCGAAAGTAACGACGACTCTGTCGCCAGTCGCCACTCACCACCAGCAAGCAAACGGACGAAGGTCAGTAGACTATTACATCTAATCGGCAATTATATTACTGCTGGCTAACAGCCTTCCTTCGTCTCATAAATAGCTAGAATTTATGAATAAGAGTCGTTCCTAAGATTTTCAACGATTTTGTTTGTTGTACTGCAGATCACAGCCGAAGACACATCGTCGTTTTGCTTAATTATGGTTAATTGGTGATTCACCCCTGACGCCGATGGCGAGCGGGTTTTCCACCCCTAGCCAAGCAGCGCTCCGATCCGGTGGTTATCCTTCGTCAAACACTTTTTCCTGCGCGCTTAGAATGCGGAGAACGTGAACACTATAGGTGAGCGATCGGTACGGTCGGTTTCAGGCAGCACTGTAGGTGATCCAGATTTGAGTCGTCGTCGCCACCACACCGGGGGTCGACCTGTAATCTAATGAGCTCAACAGTAGCAGTGACTGTGTGCATTTTTGCTATATGCAAGCAAACGTTGAGTTTGTTTGTTGTTCGCTGAAGTATAAGAAAGGTTGAAAAGAAATCACTTGAAATTATTACTGGTAAACGATCAGAGCTTAACTATCATTCGTTAGGTATTATTATTGCATTTATTTCGAAATTTAGCCAAAAGAAAGTATGAAGGTCTGTGCCAAGGGGCACGAAGGCGGGGCTCACGCAATGATACGAATGCAGGTTCACAACTTACCGTTGAACGGAAAAAATGAATAAATAATCGGGGTAACATTTAGCACTGATTAACTTTCGCCAATTTCCCCACAAATAGTTGATATATAGCACCTTTTGTTGTGACAGTTTGATTTAAAATATAACTGCCTTTCAACTAACATACGAACAACGAGTTAAAACTATGACAGTTAAAATATCATCAATTAACTAACGTCCTCTGCACATTAATAGTTTTTTTTTTGTTACTCTGTGTATCAGTTATTTCACACTTGACAGCATTACACACGAAAGTATGTAAACAATTGCAAGCAACTATTTGTAAAGCAATAAACACTGACGAACTGACATGATACATAGAATAAAATCCTCTAAAACAATCGTCCTACACATTTTGCTTGCACACTAGACCCCTCTGTTAGGCATGTTGCGGAGTAGCTTGCATTTGCAGGGTTTTATGCTGCAAGGTTTTTACATTTTTATGGTTTTATACTGAAAACTCGAAGCAAAACTCGCGCGCCGCGTAGTGGGCAGGTTGCGAAATATGCTTTTTTGAAAAAATGAGTGGTTTTCGATTGGACGATGGAATTAACGCGAGTGTCTCGTCTGTTTGTCTGTGCAACAAATTAATGTATGTATGTATGGGGGTAGCCAACATCAACTCAACGGTTTCCAATTGTACGTAAGTAGAATTACTGCAGCATCGAATTTATCTACCCAGTAACATTCATGTCTAAGCTGTTCGTGAAGGACCAAAAGGGGTTGGGTGGATCTATAAGCAATGTCGCTTATATAATTCCACGGGAATATAAGATACTTCTTCGACCACAGACTTCCGGTTTCTGGGTACATAACTTTGCCGTGCAAACTTATCTTGCGTGATTTGTGTGCTAGAAGGGCGCGTCAAAATCCTCTTCGATCTTATATGATTTAGGTTGGTTACCACATCCCTCATCCAATCTTCGATTCACTTCGATACCCTGATGCTCCTTCCCCTTTACGATAATGATGGTATATGGCAGTGTAATAAAATATGTGTTAGGTATAAGCATATACATTATTTGAAGGTATATGGACAAAAATAGAACAATCTCACCAACCGTCCTTCGAATGGAATAGAGTTACATCATTTGAGTTTCCACGAGTGCTTCCATTATTATTTTAATTTTTTCTTTTGGTATCCATGCGCATACTTTAAACTTTTTTCGGTCAAAGTTCATGAGCTAAAACGATACAAATAATCAAAATAACTTACATTAAGCTTACCTACCAACAAGGTCGTGTGGCTCAGCCGTCACCCAAACCCGCAGTTTTGAGATCAGGCAGCCGGAAACCACCCAGGACCCAGCATCGTACCTCCTAGCTTGACCACTCAATAGAGCATTACCGCGTAAGGCCACGTGGAAGCGCAAGGTAGGGGCTTGGGATGGCTGGAGCTATGTTGGACGCTTTCTCATTTGCCTTCCCCATTTCATACACTGTTTATCTGTGCAACGAATTAATGGCCCAAAACCTATTTTCGAATCAGACAGTCGCTAATTCTTCCTCACTTTGCAAATTGCTGCACTCCGTCACATGCATGAATATTGCTTCAACCCCTTTTTCATATAAGACATCCGTTTTGAATAAATTCTTGTGGATATAATCGGGTGAAAGATAGGTTTGGTCGCTCACTTGTTTATATCTGTTCATGTTCAGCACAGAAATTTTGCTGGGACGAGGAAATTTTGCTACTTTTTCTGGGGCACTTCTTTAACACAGACATCAAATCGGTCTTAGTTTACAGCGGTCCTTTATCACTTTTCTGGCGTACATCCCGAGCACAGATATCAAATTAGTAAAAGTCTGAAAGTCCTAAAAACTCTTCGACCTGTTGGAATGAGGGGGTCACTTTTTTTTCTAAAAATTAATTAAGAATGTAACGAGAACCATTAAATGCAAGGGTAAAAAATCTTTTAACTTTCTTCATCATACTAGCTACTAGTATTGGTAGTTAAAACTAGAATGAGTGTAAATTTAATCACGGTCGTATACAACATTATCGCTACGGCAAATCAACACTACGTATTCCGGCCAACCACAGAGCGTGGATTTTTAGTTAGACAATACCTAACATTTTTCAATAACTTTCAAGTTTGTAAGGGAAACATGTAATATACTGTATTGTAATGGATTCTTACAAAAACTTCCAATCTGTTGATACCAATATCTCTAAAATCTATTGAGGGATGATTGAGTTATAAGCAAGCAAACTATAACCACTTTTCGTTACGTGTTCCGTTTTCGTTTTTCTAAAGTGTACCACAATATAGAAATCAATGAATACCAAACAAGGACTAGTAGTCCTACGTCAAAAATTAACTGTGATGTAAATATCACTCAGCTGCATTGTATCTTCACATGGAATGCTTTACATATTGATGCAAATATTTACAACTGGGAGTGTCTGGATGTTCACTGCCATTCAGCTGGTACTGATGAAAAATGTCCAGCAAGAGCAAGTTCAACAGTATTAAATGGGCGACACTAAGCACTTTCGGCATTTCTGAACATAATCTCGAACCCAACCCAATAAATCGCCAAGTAATGAAATTTCGACACAATTTGAAAAGAAGAGCAGAATCCAGCAGAATGACCGATAGGGCGTCTAAGGCTTTTCAGAAGATATTAGTGTCATATATTCTTTGAAAGCTCAAAGCCACATCCCGAGAGTGCTCAGCGGAAAGTCATTGAACATCATCCATTCCAAGACAAATTCGGATCCTGAATGCCTTGATGAATTCGTTATACCGACGCAATTTCAGACGGATGACATGGAGACAAGCTGTTGATTGGAGATGTCATCGAAAGTAACGAAAGAGACATTATTTGAGAACCTAAGACGTCTTGGATAAACGAAAACGAAATGTAGCACCAAGGCTTTGCTTTACTTAGCTTAGCGAAAAAAATTTCCTATATTTTTGCACTAATTGATCGAAAAATCTACGCATAAACCCAAATAAACAACACTATTGATTTTTAGGTGTGCATTATTGAAAAATTAAAAATAATGAAGCATTTTTCAACGCCAGCAAAAGTGACGAAGTCTTCCCGTCTCAACAAGATTTTTTACGTATCCCGATTAACCTTGACCAATCTGATGTCTGTGTTAGGGACGTGCACCATAAAAATGACAAAAATCTTTTGTCCCAACAGTTCGCAAAATTTTTACGGCGAGACGATTATGCCTAAACGAATTTGATATCTGTGTTGGAAAAGTGCGCTACAGTTGTAGTGTTCGGTTTTAATATGATTGTTTACGGATGCGCATGTTTGGTGTTTCATTGAAAATAACTCTGAAATCTAATGAAGATTGAACGTATAAAATGTTACTACTTTGATAAAAGCTACATACAACGCATGCTACATGTGGCATGGATGAAGAATCGTATTATTACATACATGCTACTACAGGGATACCTCGATATAAGACAATTCATAATTTCTAAAAGTTGTCTTATATCGAAATTGTCTTATATCGAAACATGGGTTTTAAAAAAAATTTGCATTGGCGGTAGCCAGTTTTGCTCGGTGTTATGTGTTTACGGTTTTTGAACTATTCATTATTGTTTGAACTATTAGTTTTTACTATTTTTGGGGTTATTTTGAAATAATGAACATCTTCATGGCGCCGATTTCAGAATGGAAAATCAGCTCTGGCAACGTTACTAGCCATGTCAAAGGGATTTGATGTTTCGATATAAGACAAAAATTGTTTTATATCGAGGTTGTTTTATAACGAGACTGTCTTATATCGAGTTATCCCTGTATCACTACAAAGAGACCAACGTTGTCTTTCGTTAGCTATGCGGTCGTGTCTTGTACACAATCCCTCTGATTTTTATCCCCTGATGTCATTTTTACCACCTGAAAGTATTGTAGCAGCAAGCGCCAGAGAAAATGTTACTCATTCTTGGGTTATGTTGAGGATACGTAGGAAACATACACCTGGTCAGTATATGACAATGTATTGGACAACGTTTCAAGAGCTACCCGCATAAATGAAAACACTTGTGAAAATGGTCTTAACCATATCGCTATTATAATCTTTATAATCACCATAAGATCAAATGTTACAATACATTCACACAGCAAGATTTTTCAACGATGCTACCATTTATATTATGGTTCAACCATTATCATTATGTTCATCATATCACTACACGTTTTTGTATGGTGAATATTTTGAACGACCTATTGTTTTTATGGGCACTTGACGAATAACCATGGCTATTATAACTGGATAATACACCAGGCAACAGTTTGGATATGGTACTCAATCATTTCATAAATGGTTCTAGGTTGGAAGATAGAAAAAATATTTAAGGTTAAAGTATAGTTTCAAATAATGCGGGCAGCAATTAGGCCGAAAGTTTGCATAATCGCCAGCCCAAGATAGTTGGAGCAAAGCACGTCGACATAATAAGAATGTTGTTATTGTATTTTTCAATAATGTTCAACTGAAAGTCGCGTAACTCCCTGTAGAGAAATATACGTGATTTTTCACGTGGAAAGGACGTGAGGACAGACTTGGCATACACTTTTCGCTTCGATTTTGCTCTTTTGATTACTGCATCTCAACCAAGCAAAATTTAAACACTTTCTTCAGCAATATTATAGATAATTACTAGCTCTACATATGCCCCATACAACACTTTTTCAAATTCTGCTTGGCTGAGGTGCAGTAATCAAAAGAGCAAAATCAAAGCGCAAAGTGTATGCCAAGCCTGCGTGAGGATTAGTGAGTGTTTCGTGTATACAGGGAAAACTAAGTTTTGTAATCCTCCTGAAATGTTAAAACTTAAACTATCGATTTACTATCAACATATCAATCAGTTATTCTCAACTTACCAAATAATGCTGAAAAATTTTCCACTGGCTTATTTGCGATGAAAAATATGCGTCGTAATTTGCGAAATTCCACGGACTTTCCTGGCGATTTACGCAACTTACTGTTGATTATAGGGAGATTGATCCAATTCTGACTGCTTGCCAAAACTGTTTAAATAAAAAAACAAAAAAAGTGTTGCCGAATTACGTAGTTTTTCTCTTTGCGCGTCTGTACTTTATATACCGTCTGTAGCAGGGAATCAAAAATCACGAACGCACAAGAGACAAAGATATTGTCCCTACTTTAAAATGTTTCGACAACGTATGATGAAAGTTTGTCACTATTGCATGGAAGTTAGGACAAAGACAAGTTATCGTAGCTGTTTATCGTGGATACAGATGTTTCATGACAACTATGTTGTTGCCTGCGAAAAAGACACACTGTTGTATGCAATACGTATTGTACGCAACAAAAGCAATCCTCATCATGTCACACTGTGTCGGCAGCTGCAGTGTTTGGTAGTTACCAAGGTAACGCTGGTAACTATTGTACGCCAAAACTTGGATCAAAGCAAGCTAGTCTTTTTCTTAAGGTTTTTACTGTTTGTCTCTTTTGCTGATAAAGTATTGTCTTTAACCAGCCGACTGGCGACAAAGACATATTTGATTGTATACCTGCATCACCAACAACAATCGCTTGTGAGAGCGAGTGTGTATCAAAATATATTCTCATCGAAAGTTGTCCTGCTTGCTGGTGTGTTTGAACATTCATTTGTCCTAATATTTTATTATTGTGATATATTCTGGTTGCTACGTATGTTTGTTTTATAGGCAGAGAATAACCGGTTTATCGCTCTTCGTGTTTGTCGGTTATTTCTGCGTATGAACAATGATATTTTGATTCCCTGGTCTGTAGTAATAACTGCCACCAGGCCACCTGTGTTTTATTAACAAAACAACTCACACTAACTGCCATTTCATAGGCCGTCCCCGGCACCACATTCTGTTTCCCTCTACTGTCATCCGGTACACGCTACCGGTGATCTCCCAAATATTGTGCAAATATTCTATTACACTCTTCAAACACGGATTGTAAATTCAAAAGTATTTTTTGCTATTTTCTGCAAGCTGTTACAGTATGGATACATCGAATTGAAATATACCTACTTGCAGTTGGCACGCATATTTCACGAAAGGTCGCAAATTCATTTTTTGCAATTAGTTCAATTTATACGCACCACAGTCAGAAGCGCTACGTGCTTCTTATCTACTGAAAAAAAATCAGAAGGGTTGTGTACAATACACGACCGCATACGTGACGCAAGACTACGTAAGTCTCTTTTTAGCGTATCATGTATAGCATGTAGCATGTGTAGCATTTATCCATGCATGTAGGGTTTGCTGAGACTCGCTGCAGGTTGAGAAAATTCCATTATTTTTAAATGAATGTTAATATTGTGCTTTGCAGCAATTTTTTCGTGATTCGATTAGCTGATCTCTAGTCGCAAAGAATCTCCGACCTGTTGGTACAAGAGGGCTACGTAACGTTTTTTTTCAAAAATAAAGTAATCGTAATTACAGTGAACAGGTGTATTTAACTGTCATCCCTTTCTGTGACGCAAGACGATCACGGACAAAATGAATGGGAATATTTGACCTTGAAACTTTTCGTTAATTTTCTCTAATTAGTGATTAAAAAAGAAAGTTATAATAGAAATCACATAATTGCTACGTCTATTATGAGTCGATCGGTTTCTAAAATGAAAATTCATTCATAATTGGCAGAGCTATTAGCATTCAAAATCTTTCATATGTTCGTGACGCTCGCATTTTTCGATTTTTTGGAATGGCACCCTATACCAAACTTTGCCGTAAGACGTAGTTCTACGTCAAGAATCCACAATTAAACTGAAATGACATACGCATTTACAGCATCAGTGCCGGTCACGCTTGCTTGGATTGTAGCAGCATCATGCGATTTCACTTTTTATTGGACAATCCCTTCGGATGACCTTGCACTCTTCGCTGGTAGGCCACAATTTGCGTGTGACCTGTCAGCAGTAGGTTGGCAGCATAAATAGTATGTCGTCGGTACTCTCCTTCATAGCTAGAAATGAAGTCGTCAAATTTGACAGACAGCAACCTTGCCGTCACCTGATGCAGCAACAGAGCAGCAGTAGCAATCAGGTCACATCACTTCTTTTTACTTTTATATGAAGTGTTTCTCGTGTCTTTCTCTCATCAATCACACCGTAGGTGTACATCATGACTGTCAGATCGATTGCAGACATTTTATTTGTTTGTATCAGACGAACCGTGAGAGCAAGCCGCTCGCGAACGACCGTAGGCGATGTTGCAATATTTATCACATCGGAACACAGACGGCATCTTTTTTCCTGACAATCGGCGAGCAGCCGACTCGCCAGTGTGCCGTGTATAATTAACTTGTTTCCACTAATAAGATTAACTCGTGTTTACGCATAGTACGAGCACTATTAACGCAAGCGGAATTCCCGCCCTACACATCAGATGTCACCGGACGACGCAGTGAAACATGCGTTTCGTTACCTTTTTCCGAAGGTTATGGGTGCGTGCACCTTCTTCGGTTGTGGCGCTGCACAAGCAGCTATGTGTAGGGCTTAAAAAGGCTGGGTCAAAGTACCACTCACGAAACAAGTTTTGTGAATGAACAAAACGCCGCATTGTGGCTGTTCGGTGTAAAAGGTTTAATGATCGCTAATGTGACATTGACTGTACGCAGTCTGTCGGAAGATCTGCTGGCAGATCGCGATTTATGCCAAAAGCGGTAAAACAAACCATTTATTTTGATTTACGCGCTCACAATCGGTGACTAAGACATTGGCGGACGCAGGACTGCTAACGAACTACCGGTTTATTAACGTCGTCATTTTATTTGCTTTCGCTCTCTTTCAAGGAATCATCAAGTTCGGCTTTCTGGGGCTGCTGTTCATCGTATTGGGCTGCACCGTAGTGGTAATTGACCCGACCGATATGATCGTGACAAATGTAAGTGTTTACTTCCGTCTCGCGCGACACGACATGGAATTCCCACCATTCATTTTAACCATCCATCCGTTTGTAGATGTTATCCATGTATGAAGGTTCCTATCTGCATCGGTTGTGGAAGAAACCACCGTTAGACGTGTTCATCAGCATTTACGTATTTAACGTTACTAATGCGGACGCATTTCTTCGCGGCGAGGAAAAGATCCGGCTGGTGGAAGTCGGCCCTTACGTGTATCAAGAGTATCTGGAAAACCACAACTCAACCTTTAACGCAAACGGAACTTTAAGCTTTACACCCGTCCGGCGACAGGTGTTTGTTCCGGAACGCTCGATTAGTGATCCCCAACAGGATATGATAATCGTGCCAAACATCGCCCTGCTAGGAGTGTCCAGTGCAGCTTATCGAATATCAACCTGGGCTTCGCTCGCCGTTGCCGCTGCCTTGAAACCCCTCGGAATGTCACCCTTCCTCAACATCAGTGTACACGATCTTCTTTGGGGCTATGACGATCCGCTCGTGAAGGTCGCCTCAACCCTAATACCGGACATCATAAACTTCAAAAAGATCGGCATCCTCGATCGCGTAAGTAGACCCTCACTCGATCACTGCCCTTTTCCCCCTCTGCATGCCACCACTCTACTCGTATTCTTTCCGCTTGGTCTCTCTTAGAATAAAGTCTCACTCGAACTTTCTTTCTTTCTCTCTTCCATTCGACCTCTCACAAACTAACCCATAACCCATCAGTTTAACCGTGTTTACCCCTGTCCCATTCACGCTAGATGTTTGACGATGGTTTCGATACGGTAACGATCAACTTGCCGGAAGCGGTGCAAAACCTACGAAAAGCTCAGGTCCTCGCGAACGTGGATGATGACGTCGATCTGGTGGAGGATGAATATTTTGCTGAAGACGTGATGCAAATCGTGACCGATGACGAGGATGCCGACAAAACCGCCGCAGACGAGATCATTCGTAACTACTCGATCGATCTGTGGAACGGTTCACCCGGACTAGCCCACTGGGGTTACGTGGGAAAAGATCACTGGGATGCGGAGCGCAAGTATGATCCTTGAACTGGTAATGGAAAAGTAGAAGTTCAAATTTGATTTTATTTTGACAGAAACACACCGTGCAACACGGTTCAAGGTTCGTACGACGGGACAGTCTTTCCGCGCAACATTTCCAAGACGGAGATTTTCCGAGTGTACCGGAAAGCGTTCTGCCGAACGTTGCCAATCGCTTTCGAGCGTGAAGGCGTCCACGACGGTATTAAAGCCTACTGGTTTGCAATCCAGGAGAATGCATTCGAAAGCTCGCTGGACGATCCGTACAGTTCGTGCTACTGCCGGAACGGTAACTGCCTGCCGAGAGGATTGGGTGATTTGAGTCCCTGTTGGTACAGTAAGTGGAGTAACGACACAATCAGTTGGGTGCGTTTGGGTAACGTTTCTCTCTCTTCGTAGATATTCCGGTTGCCGTTTCGCTGCCACACTTCTACAAGGGTGATCCGGCGCTGGTGGAGGCGATTGATGGGCTGAGCCCGGACAAGGAGAAACATGATGCGGTCATCATTATGCAACCGGTAGGAATATTTGTGTTTCTTTGTGCTGTTGGTTTTTCTAATTGGTGCTTTAATCCATTCTGCAGCAACTAGGAATACCGATGAAAGCAAGTATTCGAGTGCAGATTAGTTTGCTCACGAACGTGAGCTTCAATGCGGACCTCCGACCGTTCCACAATCGTGTCATACCTTTGATATGGGCTGAAATGGTAAGTTAGATATGAATTTTTTTGGAGTCTGGTACAAATTACTGATCTGAACACTGGTAGAAGACTTTAGACAGTATTTACCTAATGCATTTAACTTTGGGAACCTTTATTACTGGTGCAGTGTGTGGTTGAGAAGCTTTCGCCACTCTCCACTTTTCCTTTGTAGCAAAGCAAAGCAAATTCCCTTTTTTGAAACTGGCCCATTTGTCTATATTCGATAGACTTCGCAGCCAGTCGTTAGAATACAGGACAATTTCGGGGCCAGTGTTACGACTTTATTGATTCTAACAGCCTCTTCCAGCCGAAATTCGAACATATGACGACTAGCTTGTTAGACCCGCGACTAACCAACTGAGAGGTCTTGTTTGTACTCCATCCAAAATAGGCTGGAGCATCTGAGTCTTCCACTGGGACATGCGTTAACGGTCGCGAGTTGATCATCGCGAGTCGGTCGGATTCCGTACTGGACGTATTGCTGCCAAGTTACTTTTCACCGTCTGCACAAGCCTTTCCCAGGCACCTCCATATGCGGCGGGGCTGGGAGGAAGAAAACCCATTCGGTATCTGGACTCACGATCTCTCGGACGACTGCTTCTTGGTCTATCTCTTGAAGAGTCGCCTTCAGCTCTTTGCTCGCTGCCGTGAAATTCGTTCCGCGATCACTATAGATTTTAATTGGTACGCCTCGCCTTGCCATCATGTTCCTCAATGCAAAAGTCTGCATTGAGTGAATGAGCGACTTCTAAGTGCATCGCGCGCACTGTTAAGCACGTCGTTAGCACACCCCAACGTTTCTCAACTCTTCGCCCTACCACCACATTACTCGGACCGAAATAATCAACCCCAACAGAAGAGAAAGGTCTCGTGAACGCCGCCAGTCTTGCTTCCGGTAGATCACCCATTGGAGGAGGTTGCGGAACTGCTTTCTCATTCTTATACATCTGGCACCCTGCTTTGACTTTGTCGAACAGGTGTTTCAGCCTCGGAATCCGGGAGACGTGCCGCAGCTCGTTCAAGACGGTGGTGTGATTCCTGTGAGGAACCGTTGGTGACACCACCACTAACCAAGCTACGTAATTTCTCTGCGATAAGATTATTGGATTAGATTCCGTCGTCTCAAGAACCTCGCTAACACGAGCAGCGACGAATTGTGGATACCGGCGGTGATCTGATCGTATCCAGCACAGTACCTCACGAGAATCGCTCCAAAAAACTCGTCTGTCGATCTTGTATGTTAAGGACTTGGAGATTCGGTCCGCCAGCCGGACTCCGACGACCGTCGCCTGCAACTCCAGTCTGGGAATGGAGACGAACTTGACTGGAGACACCCGTCTTTTACGCCCACTATGGCACATTCTACAGAGCTACCTTGCTCGATGCGTAGATAGACTACAGCGAGACTTGCGTCGACGAACGTGTGAAGTTAGCGATGTAATAGAGCGATAAGAACGAGGAATCTGGCGTCTTGCACTTTAGGTAAAACCTTGATCCACTTCTCCCACTTCTCGTTAAGACTGTTCGGAATTTCGTCGTCCCAATCGATGCCGGATCTCCATATCTCCTGGAATAGAACTTTTAAGTAGACGAGCACGTTGGATATCAATCCTAGCGGATCGAAGACGGCCATGAGCGTTCGTAAAACCTTCCTCTTCGTGGGTTTACGCGTTCCAGCTAACAGGTCGCGGTCGTGTTTCACCGAGAGCTTGTACGTGAACGTATCTGTAGTCGTGCACCACTACATTCCTAGGACCTTTTCTGTTCCCAGCTCCGGTCCCAAGTTGAGATTCTTCTCGTCGGTCTTCGTCTCCTTCATTGCTTGCACCACCGCTTTCGAGTTTGAGATCCAATTGCGCATTTCAAGTCCCGCTTGAGCGTGAACGTGCTTTATGTCTTTCGCCAACTGAATTGCCTCCTCTTCCGTTTCCACGCTCGCCAACATGTCGTCCACGTAATGCTGTTTTATGATCGTCTGTGCTGCTTGCGGATACTGGCCTGCGAAATTGCCTTGAGATTCTTCACGTAGTGTGCACAGGATGGTGAACAGGAGGTTCCGAATGGCATAACCTGTGTTACATACGTGCTAGGTTCGCCCGTTCCCTCGTCACTCCACAGTACTCGAAGGTAGTGCTGATCTCGCGCGGCCATCAGCATCTGCGGGTACATCTCCCTAACGTCACCACTAAGTCCAACTCGAAATTCGCGGAACTGGTAAAGCACGTAGTCCAACGGAGTCGGGCCCTTTCAGCAGCATGGAATTGAGCGAAACGCTGTTTGTCATTGCTGTTGCGTCCCAAACAAATCTAACTTTCCCAGATTTATTCGGGTTTATAAGCGGGAACAGCGGCAGATACCATACTCGTTCTTGCGGTTTCTGTAGCTTCTCGTTCGACAGCTTTCTTATGTACCCTTTCCGCCGATAGTCATCGATCTTCGCACGCAATACTTCGGCTAGCTCCGGCTGCTTCTTCATCCTATTCTCAAGGCAGTGGAACTGTCGCAGAGCCGCTGCTTTGCTGTTAGGACTTTGTCGCACTTCCATAGTAGAGGTACTTCGTATCTTCCGCTATCTGTTTGGATGACAAACTGAAAAGCTGTTGGGCACGCTCTTCTTCACTAGAAGTCAGAGACTTTTTCGACTTACAGATGCCCAGACCTTCCAAAGAAAAGTACTCCTGAATTCATTGCTGCAGCATGTAATCAGATGATTCGCTGCATGGACAGATTTCCGCTGAATGGTATCCGATGAACGAGTCAGTTGTACTGGAGCCTCCGTGCACAATCCAGCCCAGACGAGTCTTCGTTGCAATCGGCTCGAACATGTTTCCTTCTCTTCCTTTAAGCGGCAGCGTGAGGTTGGCATTGTCGATCCCGATTAGGATTCGAGGCTGTACATTGTTGTACGATTCGATAGGAATTCCCCGCAGGTGCCGGTATCGTTCAGCTAATTGGTGCACATCCACCGTCTGATGGAATAGATCCAGGTTGGAAACCGTATGAATTTCTCGTAGGCAGTATTTCTTCTGGATTTCTCCCGTTCCAGATACGTCGTTGTCAAGTTTTAGTGAATCATTTTCCAGCCGGCGCTTGTTCCCGGTCCACTTCAGGCACAGTGGCTCCGGGTTTCCTTGCAATCCCAATTCTTGGACTAGGGATGCATCAACCAACGTAAGAGATGAGCCATCATCTAGGAAGGCGTACGTCTTGATGGATTTCTTCGGGCCATGAATGACCACCGGGGCAACATGGAACAGTCCTTGGTTAGCCGTCTTGTGGTGAGCATTGCACTCACGCACCGATGTGTTTTGAGAGACTGCGTTGGAGTTCTGACCCTTACTGGAAGATGGGTTCGTTCCGGCTCCATCCCGTTGGTAGTTATGAAAAAGTTCATGGTGTTTGAACGTACAGCCGTTCTTTCCGCACATTTGTAAGGATTTGCAGTTGCCTTTATGCTTCTTGAGGCATTTTCTGCAAAGCGTGAACTCCTTGATAATCGTCCATCGAGCATTGTACAAAAGCTCGATGAATCGCTGACACTTCTCCAACTTCGGACAATTTCCTTTGCAAGCTACACAGCCACCTGAGGAAGACGGACCGGATGGATTCCCTTTCGTTCGATGATCCGGTTTCTCCTTCGGATTGTCAGAGCTCTCCTCACTGTGCGTGTTGACGTAAGCTGAGTTCTTCTTCATTCCTCGACTGGGAACCGCTTCACTGCTAGTCAGTCGTGCGATTGGACAAACTGTCTCTGCTAACTGGTACAGCCAAGCCGAAAATGCTGTCTGGTTTACCAAAGGTAAATCACGGCTTGGCCCAGTCAACCTTGAAGGAAGGCGGTAGCTTGTCTACAAGCTCGTGCAGCAGAGCTACGGTGTAGGCGTATTCTTCAAGCTGACAAGCTTCGATAATCGCACATAGATTCTGCACAGCCAGAGAATACTCGACGAGAGTGTCCAGTTTGTCGGCCTTCGGCGCTGGCTGGTGTGGAGTGGACCTTAGAGATAAGGTTCTGCACGATGACTTCTGGATTTCCAAACAGCATCTTTAAGGTAGATATTATGCCTGGGACATTCCCAGGATGTATCAATCTACACTTTACTGCTTCGAGTGCCTTGCCTTTAAGGCATTTTTGCAATCGGGCCAGGTTTTCCTCCGGCGTGTATCCACACAGGTTGGTCGTTATTGTGAACGTTGAGTAAAACAAGGGCTATTCTTCCGGAGTACCGCTGAATGGCGGAAGATCTCGCGAAACTGCTTGGCGAGCAGCGACTTGCTTGCGTGTTAAATTAATTTCGCCTTTCTCTTCCATTGAAGTCTGTCTTGGTGTCGAGCGCCGCCTCGAGATAAAGCCACCTTCTGCTTTGCCTGCCCTGTTGTCGGAAATTGGTTGCACATTTTGTGGCGTTTCGTGTGCTTGAGATGGCGCAACTGCAGCTGGAGTGGAATTGCGTTGGAATCTCTGTGAACGCTGTTCCGGAACTGCGTTAGCCCGTGGGCAGTGCGAATCATGTACATTCGCATTAGCGGTCTCACTTATCCACTCGGAAACTCGTTGATTCGATCGCTCTTCCTCGGCATCAGCTACAGACGCGGTTTCACGGACCATCTTCGTCATCAACTCATGTCGCTTACGCAGATAGTCACACCGATTAGCTTCTTCCGCTTCCTGTATTTTCCTCTTGTCGTCCAAAATCTGCAACTCCATTTGCAACTGTTTCTGCTTGACGGACTGTCTGAACCAAATTCTGACAATTATTCAATGAACTGTCGTTACTAGTGATTCCTTACCAGTTTTGTAGAATTCTGCCGAAAGTTTGAATTTTCTGGTTGCTCCATTAATCTTCAACTGTTTGATTTCTCGCCGAATCTTTTTGAAACTGGGAGCAGACACACTACTACCGTTTATAGCCACTCCTGCTTCGGATATGTCGTCGTTGAGGTGTCATCGCAGCTTTCAGCTGTTTAGATTTCGGTAAAAATTTTCTGAATTTTTTTACTGTTTAGGTTTATTGTTATAAGGGGGCACATTATATTACTTTCCTCTACATATCTAATTCGTAGATAGGAGTATTTCGATTGTTGCTTTGGTGTAAAATCATACAGTTTATTTACTATGATAAGGAATTGTGTTTTCTTCTGAACAGTTCGAATCCCAATGAATGACTCAGAATTTCGAAAGTACTAATGCTATTTCGGAAATAATATTTATATGGTCCCTCAAGTGATCCAGTTTATAAAACAAACACCAGGGATAAGTGAAACAAAATATGAACCAGCACAAATCATAATCGACCAATGTTCCATTTTACCAGCCTAGTCATACACGTAATCACATTCTCTCTTCTTTCTCTCTGCTACCGACAGGCGGTGGAAAAGCTTACACCGGACATCGTGACGCTGCTGCACCTGTTGTTCGACTTTGCACCGTACCTGCAGAATGGGTTCGTGTACCTGCTGTGGCTGCTCGGTGTTTCGCTATTGGCCACGACGGCGCTGATGTTGCTGTGCACGCGACATGCCACGCTCGAATACGACCCGCGCAAGTCGATTCGATACTCGACGGTTAACATCATACCGTTTCCGCTGCGGAAGGAACTGGAGAAGTACGGCGGTGCCGTTGCTGCCGCCGCCGCCACTGCCTGCGATGGCGAGATCCGCCGGGAGCCGTTGCTGATGATTGAGAACGAAGTGCAATACTGCTGAATCGGGCCGGGCGACGGCGGCTGCCGCCAGTCAACAGGCGATTTTGTCCGCTCGCGGATGGGATCTTTATGCATTATTCTTATAGAATAACTTAGTCATTGTGATAGTTAAGGCTCAGTTCCATCTTGTTTTTGTTAGTTAGTTTCCCAGTCAAATATGAAAATTTAGTATGACAAAATGTATTTTGAACACACAGCCTATAGCTGCATCCGTCCAGTGAACGTGAAAAGATTTATTCGTTTTCGCGGATTGTAGGGAGCCCTCACTAAACAGAGCTGAGACTGTGATTTCCATAGTAATGATAATGTTAATGATTTGCTTTAAAAACTCGAAGCTAACAATACCTAACATGTGGGTTCATCGAGCGGCAATTTACTGATTTAGCGTAGGGATAAAAATGGTGTTGTAATTGTAAAGCATGTATTGTATAATGTTGGGTGTTGCAGATGCTAACGTAACTTTTCAGGCACTCTAGCTAGGAGATAAACTCATGACAATTAGAATAAAACGTTCCCTCTTGATTACTTTCTCATTCAACAGTTTTTTTTATTCTAGCCGTATCATATATAACATCAGGTTTGATGCTGCGTGTCACATATTATAGCAATAGATCACCTCTAATGCACCTGTTGCTCGCAATCCCATCGGAATTCCGCTCAAACAGAGCGGTAGTTAATTGTTTGTTAATTATGGCAGAACCTCGAAAAGAATAGCCTGCTAGGACGTGTATAAATGGGCACGTGTGCTTGGAACATCCGTTTATTCCATTCGTGTGCAGGGTTTCTATTGTAGGTAACATTAGCAGCAAGCAGGCTCCGCACTAATTACCATTTCATCACGCTGCAATGGAATTCCGTTTTGGGTGTTGATTGATTTGCCTTCCGGGAATGGGTGTTTTTGTAAAATGGGTATTCAGCACGGAATAGATTCGACTAATCAACAACAGGCTCTGGAATAAAATATATTCTATTGGATTAATGCCTACTAAACGGTTAAAAAATACGTTTTCGCTTTTACGAATAAAATTTAATGGAATGGAAGAGGCATGACTGGAGCGACGAACAACAACACTAGTTTTTCCTTATTGTGTTTTATTATTCATGCTCGATTTAATCGTTATGTGCATACTACCAAATCAGAATTAAGTGCACATTCAACTAAACACGAAAAACACTAAGAGAATCGGATCAAGTTCCGTTCAGTGGGTGGTTGAAAAAGGAAGTACATAGAAGGGCATAGTAAAAGAGATTGCGGATAAAGGGGAACGTTAGCGACCGATTCAACGGTGAAGATAATTGGTAACGAACTGCAAACTGAAAGACATCGGATTGATCGTGTTGTAGGTACGATTGGTTCATGTTGCCGCACCTTCTTCTTTCTTAGCTTCTCAAGAACAGCCAACCGGAATGTGGAAACGTAAAACTCCTGCCCCGACAACCGCTTTACGTCCGCCTTGATGCAAGTTTCGGCGTCCATCTCGTCGTCCTCGGCTCCGTCAGCCACTCTCGGCGCAGTTTCTTAACACGGGTGTTGGCCACCATGTTCCGGTTCGGTACCGTCCGGACATTTAATCGCTTTTGGACACACCGGATGGAAACATTCACCTTCTTCAACTAATGGCGAATCGTAATTTCAGCCGACTCTTGAAAAGACTCAACAACTTCCCCGGCTTTTATCAGGACACCTGTCTTCTGCGACTGCCTAACCGCCGCTGGGTCTCTTCTTGAATGACCTCTTTGCGGAACACTGTCGTATGATTTTTTTTAGACTTATGGTTACAGCTTGGGTCATTCGGGGCTGGCAAAGGGTGAACATGTGCATTCCATAACCTCTGTTCATTAACTCCTATTCCTACCTCCACGAGGTGCCGGCTGGGGTACGCAACTTCGGTTGTCGTATGCTAACAGTAAAGGGGGCACAGTGGCTTCCGCCCACATTAAGATGGCAGCCCCATCAGCGGGATAAGGACCTTAGGTTAACAGTACCAGAACATAAAAAAAAGTTACCGAAAATGAAAGAAGAAATCTCTCTGGATTATTGGCAACGACCTTTAGCATGAAAACACGGACACGAATCGGAACATGGAATATACTGACCCTTGCCCAGCAGGGCAAGCTGGCTCAACTTGCAAGGGAAGCTAGCGGCCTGAAGCTTGAAATCCTGGGGCTGAGCGAGGTCCGCTGGTCGGGTACTGGCGAACACAGGACATCATCCGGGCAAGTCTTGCTCTACTCTGGCATACGAGGTGAAAATGCTACTCGAGAAAGAGGAGTTGGATTCCTACTGAGCCCAGGGGCACATGCGGCCCTGATGAAGTGGGAACCAATAATAAAATAATAATCGTTGCCAGATTCAGAACACGGGTTAGGAACCTTACGGCAATCCAGTGCTATGCGCCAACAGATGCTGCCGACCTGCAGGAGAAAGAGAGTTTTTACAGCCAGCTGAACAGCGTGGTTGAGAAAATCCCGAAGGGGGACATCCAAATTCACATGGGCGACTTTAACGCGAAGATTGGCTCAAACAACGCGGACCTTTAACGCGTCATGGGACGCCATGGCCTAGGAGAGATGAGCGAAGACGGGGAACTGTTTACAGAATTCTGTGGTAATAACGACATGGTCATTGGTGGATCGCTCTTCCCCCATAGACCAGTACATAAAGTCACGTGGGTTTCCCGCGACGGCCGAACAGAAAACCAAATCGACCACTGCATCAGCCGGAAATGAAGAAGGAGCCTTCTTGATGTACGCAACAAACGCAGCGCTGATATTGCATCCGACCATCATCTTGTTATCGCTGAGATACGTCTGCGCGTCGCATGTGTCCAACGACGGTAGGAGAAAGTTGGGTGCCGCTACGACGTCCGCCGATTGGAGAAGCCTGAGGTGAAAAGGGCCTTTGTTGAACAACTTGAATCTCGAGCCTCGGAGTTGCCACCTGGTGGAACCGTCGAAAAGCAATGAACCGGCATCAAGAACGCCTTCATCACGACCAGTGATGAAACCCTCGGTAAAGCGCGCAGAGGGCGGAGGGAGTGGATTTCGGATGAAACTTGGAGGAAGATCGACGAGCGGAGAAAGGCGAAAGCCGGCATTGAGCGAGCGCGGACCAGATCGGCTAAGACAGCTGCCCGTCAACGATACGCCGAACTGGAGAGGGCTGTTAAACGTGCTTGTAGGCGGGACAAGAGAGCCTGGACTAACTCCCTAGCCGAACAAGGAGAAACCGCCGCCGCCAATGGTGATATCCATTTGTTGTACGATATTTCTCGCCGCCTTAGTGGTGCCAGAATGAATACAAAGATGCCGCTAAAGGACAGAGCTGGTCAGCTATTGACTGACCGTACAGAACAGCTTAAGCGATGGACTGGACATTTTGAGCAACTTTTGAGTTTCAAATGTCAGAGACCAACAAAACCAGCAGCGTATGACGCCTACAGTTCGTCGAATCAATCGCGTGAACTCGGAGGCGCCATCGCTGGATGAAATTGTAGCAGCCATCAAGAGTATGAAATCCGATAGAGCGCCAGGGATAGATCGTATTTCAGCCGAAATGCTCAAAGCTGACCCATCTTTGTCAGCCCAGATGATGCATCAGCTTTTCAACAATATTTGGGAAACCGCAACTTTTCCGGTGGACTGGATGCAGGGCATATTGGTCAAAGTCCCTGAGAAAGGAGACCTAACGGAATGCGGTAACTGGCGTGGCATCACGTTGCTCTGTATTACTCTCAAAGTACTCTGTAAGGTAATCCTCAACCGGATCCAGGAGAAGATCGACGCTACTCTCCGGCGGCAGCAAGCTGGATTCCGTGCTGGCCGATCATGTGTAGACCATATCACAACGCTCCGCACTATATTGGAGCAGATCAACGAATTCCAGGACTCTCTTCTGTTGGTGTTCGTTGACTTCGAAAATGCGTTCGAGCGACTCAATCACGAAAACATCTGGGGCGCACTTAGGCGTAGAGGAGTTCCAGATAAGCTAGTCCATCTCATCGAGGCTCAGTACGAGGCGTTCTCGTACAAGGTTTTGCACGACGGCGTCTTGTCCGACCCCATAAGGGTTTCTGCTGGCGTGAGACAGGGCTGCATTTTATCACCGCTTCTGTTTTTCATCGTTATGGATGAGATATTAGTTGGAGCAATTTACAGTAGACCAAATCGAGGATTGCCTTGGAATCCTCTAACGATGGAGCAGCTAAATGACCTCGACCTAGCCGACGACATTGTCTTCCTCGCACAACGCCGAAACGATATGCAGAGCAAGTTAGATGACCTCTCCGAGGGCTCCCAGGCAGCAGGTCTCACAGTCAATGTAGCGAAAACTAAGTCTATAGTAGTGAACACTGACAATTCCACCAACTTCACAGTAGCGGGACAACAAGTTGAGCAGGTAGACGCCTTTCAATATTTTAGTAGCCAGACAACGCCCGATGGTGGTAACAAGACTGATATATCCACACGGATCAGGAAGGCCGGGGGTGCCTTTGCAGGTCTGCGAAACATTTGGCGCTCAAACTAGATCACTCTACGTACGAAAACCCGAATCTTTAATTCAAACGATAAATCCGTACTGCTGTATGCTTGCGAAACGTGGTGCGTCTCAGCGGAGACAACGCAAAAACTGCGTATTCATTAACCGGTGCCTGCGATACATCATTCGTCCCTGGTCGGTATCGTCAACGGCCGATAGCCACAGAAATTCGTGAACCTAGGTGGAAGTGGATCGGACACACCTTGAGGAAAGGAGCGAACGAGGTTTGCAGAGCAGCACTCGACTGGAATCCACAAGGACAGCGTAGAAGAGGCAAACCCAGAGGCTCATGGCGACGGAGCTTAGCCAACGACATCCGGGCTGTAGACGAGAACCTGTCCTGGCGACAGGTAAAAGCCATGGCGGGTAACCGTCAGCAGTGGAGATCTTTGGTTTCATTCCTTTATTCTGCCGGACCGGCGGACATGGACACATAAGTAAGTAAGTAAGTTGGGTCATTCGGGTCTTCTGCAGAGTCCTGAATATGAGAGGAGTGACTGCAAACTCGAATTTTCCACGACGACGCATATATTTTTTTGGCGGATCTGCTCTTGCTACAATGCCATTTCGATAACTACTTAACAGACTATGACGAAGTTCTGCCATTGTGAACTTTACACTCTTAGCTAGTTTGAATGAAAAAAAAAATGAAAAAGTGGTGAGAAAATGGTGAAAATACGATGAAACAACGTAAAAACGCGATACAACAACGCCAAAACAGCCTCAAAAAGAACAAAGGCGCTTTCCTTTACTATCGAAAATAAATAAATAAAAAAAATAAAAAAGACATAACAAAAAGAGGTTTCGAAACATGCTCGTCAAAAAGGTTACGAAACATGCTAAAAATGGCAATGAAAGAACGATGAAGATAGTAAAAGAATGACGAAAAATTGACAAAAAAGTAACGAAGAGACAATCTAAAAAACGGTCACGAAAAGACGAAAGAAATAGGGCAGAGAGATAATAAAAAGACGACGTATACGGAGAGAAGGCAATAAAGAGATGCTAAAAAGACGATGAAAAGGTATCGAAAAGACAACAATATGATGACGAAGAGGTGGTGAAAAAACGATGAAAAAATCAAAAGACGGCCAAGACGCGAAAAAACGCCAGTGTAACAACCAAAATTCCAAAAAAGACAATACAGAACGAAATGACTATAAATAGATGCAGAAAAGGCGATGAAGATACGATAAAAACACAATAAAGCAGGGGTAAAAACCAAAACATGTCAAAAAACAACTAAAAAGCTTCAAAAAATGTAACAAAACACGCAAAAAAGAAGACGAAACGATTGCGAATATACGACAGAAAGACATAGAAAGAACGACGAAAAGACAATATAAAGACAGCTATTTGTTGTCTTGACTGTAAACAGGACGACGATAAAATTGCAAAGATGGACGAAAAAACAACAAAAATACGACGAAACGTTGATAAAAGATAAATACAAGATGACAATGAAAAATGAAAGAAGAAAAAACGCGACAAAAAGATGTCTAAACAGCAACAAAAATAAAGACAAAAAGCCAAAAAGCCGCCGAAGAAATCAATGAAAAATGGCTAAATCGGAGGTCAAATACTGCCGAACGAACAGACAGGGAAATAACAAGAAAATATGTTGAAAGCGACGAAAAGACGTCTAAACAGCGACAAAAAGAAAACAAAAACAATGATAAAAAGACGTTCAAACAGCGAAGACGTAAAAAAACGATGGCAGAATGACGAATCTAACGGCAGAAAACACAGTGACAAAAATAGCAAAAAGTTGTCAAAAAATTAACTAAAACTGAAAACACAAAGAGAACGCAAAGTGAACAACATTTTGCTTGCCTTTTTTATATGCTAGACGGAAATAGAGTCAAAAACACCACTGCACAGTGAGGATTTTTGTGCAAAAATGCCCTTTAATTGAATATCTCAAAATACCGCTGGGCTACATTCAATTTTGTGAAGTGCTTCTTGCCCACGGCATATATCTGTTTCTAGTATTTTTTTGTCAAAGGAAGGTGATTTTGCCCTACTTTTCAGAAATACAGAGATGTATTGACCAATAACTCTGGAAACCGCTGGGATTAAACCGATCTATATTCGCCAATAGAAAGCTATCTTCATGTGGATTTTGACTAAAACTACAAGAAACAAACAGGTGCTGTGAACAAACACTAAACCATTGGAAAGCATATTTAAAAAAAACTTCTTTTGGTGAAAAAAGACTAAATTTATCTCAGCGGAATCCTAAGATATTCACTTTTACTTTAAGGGGGGCCCTACTCTGGAAGGTAGAAAGTATTTTTGTTATTGTTTAAGGTATGTTTGAAGACCTATTATATATTTTTTGGATAGTGATTATTATGCTGTTGGCAGCTGGACGCGTGGATTCCTTACTGGCGGCACAAGAAAACAATTCCTTACTGGCGGTACGTGCCGGGGACCAACGGATTTCAAGGATGATTTTGAAGCTTTAGGTCATAACCTAAATTGTTAGCGGTTTTTGAAAATACGAAAAATTGTCAAAATGGGGCCCATGTTTCCAAAGTACAAAGGTGTTTTTCATCAAAAATCGCCGATTAAGAGCTCATGAAAAATAGAAAATTTGAGATATCATAAAACGGCTACGTAACAATTTAGATAATTCATTTTTACATGCTGAAAAAAATTCAACTTAATCGGACTACTAAATTCTGAGATACACGTACCGCCAGCTGAAAAAACACAGTTTCGAGATAAACGCGTTTAAAGTTTCGCACAGCAATGCAATTCCCTTAAGGTGATCCCACAGTTTTCGTCGTAACTTTTCAACTAGATCAGATATCAAAAAATCCTTTTGGCATAACATTTCTGAATTTATATCTCGTCTCGAAAATGCAAAAAAAAATAAAATTCGATTTTCGACTTACCGGGGTAGAGTCCCACCTTAATGAAACTATGGTCAAATGCCGTTTATTTGACCAAAACATCAATAAATAACCAGGTGCAGTAAACAAATGCCATGTCATCAGATTCGTCATTAAAATGGATTACCTACGAATGGCCGAAACACAAATGGATGAATCACGAATGGTCGAAACACAAATGGCATAATATATCTAATGGCCGAATCACAAAAAGCCGAATCACAAAAGGCCGAACGTCGTCATATATATGGCCGAAGATATTCACGGCCTTCAACCTACAAAAACGTTGGGTACATGCTGTCCTTACTCGCTATCGCTCGTTCGGACTTAACTAAGAGATAATCCCTATTAGTCAGTAAACCTAGGAAAATGCATGCACCTAAATAGAAGTGTTTTCTGCAGGGGGTCGTCCCTCCGCAGTGGCCGGCGTTTCCGACGGCTGGTCACCGGCGCACACTCACGGCCTGCGGCCGTCTCTCGCTGAATCATTCAGAAACTATTTGCTACTAACAGGGTAAATAGGTCTCGCACATTATAATGAACGAAGTTCATTTGCGCTTAGAGGAACAAAGAACTATCAATCGGGAAGATCTATAGAAGATCTATACTCTATAGTAAATAGTTGTGTTGTTTATTTTGGTTTTTGTTTGATTAAAGTTATTTGTTAACTACTTGCCAATTCACGTTTTTCATTGAATTTTTCATCATACGCAAACCGTCAAAAGGGGTTTTCATTCCTAGCAGGTTCCGAGTCCGTTCGGAAACGAGCATACGTGGCTTTTGAGCATTCCCTAATAGATAATAGTTAGATTCCGTTCTGGGATGTTGCTCACGGCGGCTCGCTAGTTCGTGTACTAAAAATTAGTTAGGTGAGCTAGTTTCCCTCTGTCCACTGAGATCTGTTCACTGTGGCTCACATGATTGCCGATCGCGGTAGTGGTGAGCTTAACCGACCCTGAGATCCCCTCCCTGTTGGAGCATGAACTAGCTAGATAGGGGAAACTGGGATGTAACTATCGGTTACAGAATTGGCCGAGTCGAGATTCCAACATACAACGACTGGTTTATTAGGCCAGCATCATACCTCGAGACCAACTGGGAGGCATCAATCATCTATACTCTGTATTAAATAGTTGTGTTACTTATAGAATTTTTTGTTTGATTAAAGATATTTGTTACCTGCTTGCCAATTTAGGTTTTTTCAATATGTTTTGAAATGGTAGTATAGTTTACTACCATTTTTTTAATGGTAGTCTTTTTACAATTGACGAGGGGACGGTAGAAGAAAGTAATGAACTTTTAGAGTGAAGGCGAAAGAGCGGAAAGGTGAGAGGGGGAGTAGTTAGTAGCTACGCTTAACAAGTAGTCGCTGTACTCCTACTTTTTGTCCAATGCTGGAAGGTGCTTGGGTCGAACCAAGCTATAATCTGAGATTATGAGTGGATTCGAACCCACAACACCCGCCAGGGCATGTGGCTCGCTGGCACTAATGTACCTTTTGAACCATAGAGGCGCTGGACAAAAGGAGACTGCACAACCCTCTTATTAAACGCGCGGCTGGTTTTCACGTTTTTTTATTGAACACTATATTTAGGCATTCCGAAAAAGTTCGGCCTTTCGTGATTCGGCCATTTGTGATTCGGCGTTCTGATACTGTTATTGAAATTCGGCCATTTGTGTTTCGGCCATTCGGTACCAGCCCACATACAATAGCGCGATTACAAAATTATCGTCTTCGAGAGAGTCGTCGTTGAAAGTTATTAGGCGTCATGTTGAAATCGAACCAACCGTAGAATTCGTTGAACCGCATTGCCATAAATCGGACAGGGTCGTACAGTCCGTAGTTTGCATTCCGTTTTCCGTCCCTGTAGGTGCAGGAAATACCTAATTCTGAGGGGTCGTTCAGGAGCATACGAATTTAGTTGACTCTGAAGATCGAGGCAGTCAATATCTCCTAATAGCAATCTAGCCAGGAACGTGACTTGAGCGTTGGCTCGTCTTCTTTCAAGAGTCTCCAAGTCTCTTTCAAGAGTTAAGCAAACGGCAGCGTTCCTCATATGGCGGAAGGTTTCTGGGATCGCGTCATGGAAGACTACGCAAAGCATACCGTATAAATTTTTTCTGCACTGCTTAGATTCTAGCGATCCAGATTTGTTGATATGGACACCAGATCACTGATCCGAATTTCAAAACAGACCTTATTGCTTATTGGCTCTGGAGATAATATCGTTGTAGTGTATATGGAAAGTTGATGCGCTATCCAGGACGACACCAAGATCACGCATGTGATAGATGCGTTGTAACAAATGTCCTGCCATGTTGTAGCTAAAACCTATAGGCTTATTTTTACGGTTAAAGGAGATGGCAAAGCACTTTGAGATGCTGACGGTAAGCATTTTGTTCGATCACCAATCTTCAAATTTGTCCACAAGGTGTTGCAGTTCAATGCAGTCGGAAGCCATTTCAATTACTTTAAAGGTTTTTACATCGTTGGCATAAAAAGATCGACAGCCTGGTGGTAGAAGAGCTGATAGTTCGTTTATAAAAAGGGAAAAGAGCAAGGGTCCTAGGTTGCTCCCCTGTGGTACGCCAGAGATATTGCTGAACGAGTCGGAAAACTCTGATCCGATCTTCACACTCAGCCTACGGTGTGTCAGGTACGAGTGTAGCCACTTGCAGAACGGTGAGGAAACTCCCAGCTTCTTCAGCCTAGCAAGGAGGATGCCGTGATCCACCCGATCAAACGCAGCTTTCCGGTCTGTGTACACTGCATCAATTTGCACCCCCTCATTATACGATATAAACGATATATAAAGGAAAGAGAGCCCTGCACCCTAGAATGTGACGCTAACCTTCATATAGATGAACGGTAGTCTGTGGATCAGTTGACTTTCGGAAAAATATAGTAAAAACATAATTTTTAACAACAATTTCTTACCAACAACATTCTAAAAACCTACATAGTCAACAAGTGTACAAACCTAACTAAATGTATACAATTAAAAACGTATTATTCTAATTCTCTTTAGCTAATTTCTCGTAAAATGGTAACAAGTTGAACAATATACTCGCCTCCGCTTTCAACGCGATACAATCTTATATTGCAAAACCGAACTACGCGCTTCCCATGCCTTGCTCACTCGCAGGATCAGCCACAGTTTTATTTTTATTACTAAACTAGCTAGTACCTACGTCCTACAGCTAACAAACGAACGATTTCGAACGAGTGGCGATAGGTTGAACAAGCAATAAAAACAAATATAACAACGATTCGGTTTAACTAACAACGATGGTAACTGTCAACGGTGGATAAAACAGAACAAAAGTAAAAGGTTTCCCCCAAGCGCTGCCGCACGCCACGCCAAGCCACGCCACGGCTGGCGGATGGCCGTTTCGTTCGGCGAAAGAATTCATACCACGAGAAGGGAACGATAGGAAACAACGGAGCTGCCCGTACGGCGCGGCGATGGGGCGGTTTGTATGTAACTTATATGGCAATCATTGAGAAGTAGGTGTTCGAATCGGTACCGAACTAGCAGTATGTTCCCGAAAGCTCTCTTCCAAACGGCAGGAATGTTTTGTTTTTTCGTCCTCCGTTTTTTTTCCTGGCGAAATCGGTCGCGCTTCGACTTCGCACCCGGGCTGTGTAAATCAATTGATATTCAACACGAGGAAACGGATGGTTTCTTCTGTCGATGGCTATTGGTAACAAACGTTGACTCATTCTGATTTTGTTATTACTAAAGGATATTTTCTAAACTAGAAGGCTATAATGCCGAGCAAAATCGCAACCGATTGCACTTAGATTGACGCACCAAAGGGAAACTTTACTACCGGTTCGTAATTCTGAACCACCTTAGCTGCTGCGGTTTGATTGTATGGAATCATCATAGGGTGCTCAATGTATTATGTTGGCTTTTCTTCTTCGCTCTACGCGGTCTAAACCAAACGAGCCAGCGAAATTGAATTCGGCCAGCTTGTCATTGTATGGGATTACTGCCAGAATGCTACCGTTTCCATTCCAGGGTTCAACTGTCCGGTCAACCACAATCCGGGTTCGCTTCCTCCAGCTAAAAAGTAATATCACAATATACGTTTTGTTGTTTTTCTCTACTCTCCTGTCTTTCCGGTGGGAAAACCAGTTGTTCCTGATTGGCGGTATAGTTCGATACGATAATTGCCCTCTGCCTGTGCTGAAGTGGATGCTATTCAATTCTCCCGAATTGTGTCCATTATCCACTGCCGGTAAAAGGATATCTTCGTGTAGACATCCGGATAGTTTTTGAAGGCACATCCTGATCCAAACGACGTTATTCCGACTAGAATCCATGGACCATGCTTGGTTATTCGGCACTGCAGCGGTCCACCGGAGTCACCCTGTGGAAGGATAAAGCAATAAAAAAGTGGTTTTGTACTGCTACAAATTGATTCGTTGCGAACACAGCTGATCTGAATTGAAGCAAAATGGATAATTTTAAAAGGGCATAGTTACCACGCACGTGCCGCCTGTTCCGTCGACGTTGCCCGCGCACAGATGGCCCCGATGTAGCTTGATGAAATCTCCATACGCTTCCTCACATCTGGACGATCGAAAAAAGCACACAAAAACAATAATGGAAGTGCAAATAAAAAAAGAAAAAAAAAACGTTAACCATCATGAATGTTCATTCGGCGAGTCGAAGAAAGAATGCAATCGTCGCAAAAGCACCCATACGTCAGATGACTTTCGATTCGATTCCCAGAATGGAAAATCCGTCCAATAACCGTAAAAGACCGTTCTACATTCTAGCTTCAGTGGAGGCAGAAAAAAAATGTACAAAAGCAATACTTTTTACTATTCTGGATGGGGGCCTTCGTCTGCAGCAGGATGTCAGTTAATTCATCGTCGATTGTCGATTTGCCCCAACCTGTTGCCAGGCAGTCCACGTACTGGGTGGTATCGGGGATGGCACTGACTACACCTCCACCACCACTACTGCTGCTGCTGCTGCTGCTGTTGTCCTCCTCGCCGAACTCGTTCCGGTAGTGCTCGTTTCGGTAGAATCCACCGTGAACGAACTTATCATTCCGTCGACGTTGTTTGCCCCCAGGCCGACGGTTCCTGCCGCTGTAATTGTAATCCTCACTATTAACATCATCGTCATCATCGTCGTCATCGTCGAAATCAGCTTTGTGCTGCAACCGACGGCCTCTCCGGTGGTTGGTCCGTTTCGTGCTGGTCACAGTGCTGTTTCGTTGCAGCTGCTGTCGCACCAATTGGGTAACGAGGACCCGTGCCGTGGTTCGCCGCGGCCATCTGGGACTTTCCCCGAGAAGACGCAACCGCCGCAGGTAGTTATCGTCCCGTTCCGGTAAAGGTTCCGGAAATGCCGGTGATCCTGTGTCGCTTTCAGCACCAGTTCCAGCCTCATCGTTGGGACCGTTTTCTGCCGCACCATCCGGTGGTCGCCCGAGGTAATCGTAGAAGAACAACGTTCCGCCGGTGGCTTTCATGTTCAGTCGGTCCAGCTCCGGTCGCGGATCGTACGCCACACTGTTGACCTTGATGTCGGCGAATGGCAGGCAGATCTTCTTAACGCGCGAATCGGACGCCATGTTGGCCGGTCGGTTTAGTTTGAGCAGCACTGGAAGCAATGGAAGAGAATAAATTATGTTAAAGCGAGAATTTTCGACTGATTCGAATTTCGAAACCGGACCATCTGGAATTGTTTGACGCTCGCCAGTTGTTGAAGAAAAATGTTTGATTCAAGGAAGAATGCAAGAAAAAGTATTGTATTTGGCATAAGAAAATGGTTCGGTTCATAAAAGAGAAGAAAAAAATCTCAAAACTCTGCGCACTAGAACTTTCTGACAGTTCACAATGGGCAAAAACAAGCTCGTATTACCAAAAATTAGAAGCCGCTGGTTTGGAATGTTACAAGATACCTATTCCTATGTAAAAAGTGGTCCATTTTGCCCTATTTTCCCTAAAAATCATGATAAAAGCTAATTAAACAATATAGAAACTTATTTGCCGCCGGTGAAGTGAACTCAAATAGCTTCCAAGCGTTGTCCAATGATCAGAAAAATTAAATCCCATCCATTCCATACTGTGTGAATAGTCCCAATTCACCCCCAAATAGGGTACGGGTGGGTATTTCCAGCCCATTAAGCGGTAGCCTGAACAATATTCAGGAACTACGTTGAAACTATATTTATTCGAGACAAGATTTTTATACCAGTTGATAGAATAATGTTTACTGAACATCGGCGTGTATTTTGGTCTTAATAAAACGCTACTGAATTTGAGTTATAGTCGCGAGAAGTGATGAAGTCGCTGCGGCTAAATTGAGCTCATTTTCTATAGTGGTGTCTGTGTTTTTTAAATCCGACAGGCCGAAATAGCTAGCACGGCAATTAAATGCTTTTCAAAAACAGATCAAAAGAGACAAGAAAAGAGAGACCGAAAAATAACTCCTCGCTATTGCCTACATTCCGGGCTCATTGAAGATAACTAGTTTTGCAGTGACAACAGCTTGCTGCTAGCGCTACTGTATCACTGAATCGGTCATATACACTAGCGCCAGTTGTCACTCAAATACCAGATATGTCAGCACATATATTGGTAGTAGTGCAAGTAACGCACCATACGCTGGAATTAAAAACAAAATGCTGCTAACGGCTAGTGAATGAAAATTGATTTATATTTACATATCAGAGGGGAATTTTTGTGTTCTTCCGTGATAAAAAGAAATAGAATTGTTCTGTGATAGCATATTCACAGCTGTTTAGTTTCTAGAATAAGTAAAAGTGATCATAATTGTGTGTTTTCCAAACCAACATCAAGAGCGGATACGCGTAAGCGATTGCTGCTAGTTTTTTCAGCCTGGTTACGTGCTAGTGGAAAAACAGTGGTTTTGATGTTTATTGAATAAAATTAAGCAAACTACTTACATTTTTATGACAATAGTTATAACACATTAAAGCCTATGAGTGCTACATTCGTTTCAGTATTGTTATATAGCGGCAAAGTTTTTATTTGGGAAAGTGTAGCCAAAAAAGGTAATGTATGCCGAAATTAGTAGCGTGATGGGAATACCCTCCCGTACCCTACATAGTAAAACCTAATTAAAGCGATTAAAACTAACTCAAAGGCTAAAACAGGCTATTAGGTATTAGGTATCTTGTAACATTCCAAACCAGCGGCTTCTAATTCTTGGGATTACGTGCTCGTTTTTGCCCATTGTGCACTGCACAGTGGTCCAAATGGGCGAAAAACGGAACTTTGTTCCTAGTGTCTTTTACTTTCATTTTGTCATTTATGGTCTTCAGCACTTTTTTTCGTATGAAGGGACATACTTAATCTAAAACTGTCAAAAGTTAGTCATTACTTACTATAATGAAAATAAAAAAAATACTTTTCTGTGTGGGGAAATATAGACATAGTTTCTTCGGCAAAATTGTAAATATTGTAAAAACAAGCCACTTTGCTGAAGAAATAAAATTTCTATCTTTATCGAGTGCTGAACTATAGGGCATATTCTTTGAAATTTCTTTAAAAATTAGTTTTTCATTCTTAGCTTTTGTTAGTTGCATTTTACAAGAATACAAAGTTCTAGGCAATTACCGAAGCTCTCAAAACACACGTTTTGACAGAAGACGGCAAATCTCTGGGACTTATACATTCTAAGTTATCAACTATTCAAGCTTTAAATTTCCGTAGCTTGATGAGCCCATGGGCTAAAAGAGTACGAGTACTATAAACTTGTACGGGTTCCGCTTGTTCCCAACCACCCAAATAATAGTACGGCAAGCATACGTTTTATGTGTTTTGTGTTAGCTAGAGGCTCGATACTCGTCCATTTTTTTGTGTTCGTAGATAGACACATGGTTTCTTCGGAAAAGTTATGGAAAATATAAAGGCAAACAACTTTGATAAAGAAATGACATTTCTTTCTCTGTCGCGTATCGAGTTATAGAGCATTTTCCTTGGAAATTCTTTAAAAATAAGTTTTCCATACTTAGCTTATGTTGGTTGCATTTTACAGGAACCTTTCCTTACAAAGTTATCGCTTTTGGCTCGTGAAGTTAAGGAAAAATAAAGCTTAAATAAGCGATAACTTTGTAAGGAAACGTCCTAGAGGTTTGCAATCTTCTGCAAAAACGTGTATTTTGAGTCCTTCAATAAACGCCTAGAACCATATACTCTTGTAAAATGCAACCAACATACGCTAAATATGATAAACTTATTTTTCAAGAATTTCCAAAGAAAATGCTCTATAGCTCTGCACTCACTAGAGATAAAAATATCATTTTCTTAGGAAAAATTGTTTACCTTTATATTTTCTATAACTTTGCCGAAGAAACCATGTATCTATCTACGAACACAAAATATGGACGTGTATTGAGCCTTTAGCGAACGCGAAACGCATAAAATATATGCTTGCGCACTCTCATTTGGGTGGTTGGGGACAAGCCGAACTCATACAAGTTTATAGTACTCGACTTAAGCTTTCAGATGAAGCATTGAATTCATAACTCCACTTGCCTTCGAACTTGAAAGTGTACCATAAATTTTCCATGAAACTGGATCTGAGTTAGACATGAAATTAGATTTGAAATTAAACTTGAAATTGAACCTAACCATGGAATTCCGTTTGTACTAGAAATTAGACTTGAAGTCAAAGTTAAAATTTATTCAAAATTGAACTTAAAATTGGCAATAAATTAAACTTCAAATTTGGCTTGGATGCAAAACTGAACAAGTAATAATTGAAACTGGAATTGGCACACCCAGTTAGCTTCGAGGTACGATGCTGGTCTAACAATTAAGCCAATGTTCGAATCTCGGCTAGGCGGTGCTGCTAGATAGAGACCGAGGGATTGTTGCACTAGCCACGTACTTGTCCTGCATTCCAACAGCTTGCGGCGAAGTTTGTCGATAAAGAAGGGTTTTCGTTTTACTCTCGACCTTTACCTTTTTTCTGTTCTGTAGTTTTCCTTTCCAGTCCAGTTTTTTCACTTTTTGTTTTGTTTTTCTTCCTTTTCCTTTTTTTGTGTTACTGTACCGTTTTATGTTTATGCCTTCTGTTTTCTTCCTTTTCCTTCCGTTTTCCCTCGTTTTCTAACGTTTTTCTTTTTGCTGTCCCGTGTTTCCTGTTTCATTGTTCCGTTTTTCTTCGTTTTCAGTTCTATTTTTCCTCATATTCAATCCTGATTTTCCTATTGTTTGTCACTTGTTTTTTGTTGGCTATTTTCTTTCCCGTTTTACGTCTTTTCGCTTCTTTTTCCCCTTTTTCTATACCAATTTCCATCTTTTTTCTAACTCTTTTTGTTTCCTTTCCTTTTCGTTTTTCCTCTGTTCCATTTTGATTCTGTTTTTAGTTCGCTTTTTCTCTTTGTCCGTAGGTCTTGGATAACGGAAGAAAACGTTTTTCGTCTTTTCTTTCCTGTTTTACTTTTTTTTTGGTTCGTATTTTTTCTTTTACTGTTCCATTTTCTCGTTTTTGTGCTATCTTTCTTCTATTATATCTCGTTTGATATATTTTTACCGTTTGCCTTGTTTCTTCTGTCAATTTTCTTATCTTGTTTTCTACTTTTTTTCTCCCGGTTTCCCACCTTTTCTGTCACGTTATGGTTTAGTTGTTCTGTATCGTCTTTCTTATATTTGTCTCGTTTTCTCTCCATTTTCATTTTTTTTGTTCCCCTGACTTCTCTTTCTCGGTTTCTTTTCTTTTATTATCCCACTTTTCGTCTCGTGGTTCGTCTTATCCGTTTCGGTTTTTTGTAATTTTCTTTCCCTTTTCGTCTTTTTTCCCTTTTAAACTACAGAAAAGGAGTCTGTTCTGTTTGATCCCTGCCTCACGTTATGTTTTTCTTTACGTTTTATCCTTTTTCTCTTCCGCTATAATTTTTTTTCTCCATTTTCTGTGCTCATTTCTGCTGCTACCAAAATGTTATCTTTTCCTTTTCTTCTTTTTTTCTATCCCGTATTTTCTCCTTTTCTGTCCATTTTGTCTTCGTTGTCTTTGTCGGTTTTTCTTCTTTTCTCTCATTTTTCTTCTCTTTTCTTTCGCTTCCTTTTTTTACCTTTTATGCCCGTTTTATTCTCCCATTTCTTCTTTTACATTTTTTATGTATCCACTTTTAGCTAATCTATAATTGAACTTGAAACTCGAAATAGAATTGAACGTAACTATATAACTTGGACTTAAAATTGGATTTGATATCGGACTTGAAATTGAACTTGGAAAGAATGGACATCAAATTGGAGTTGAAGTTAAGTTGGCTAGAAATTAGCCTTGGTAATGGATTGAACTTAAAGTAGAAATTGAATTGTACATAAATTGGATTCAAATTGCTCTTGAAGTTACGTTTTTTCACTTTTCGTTCCGTATTCTCCATTTCTGTACCGTTATTTTTCGGGTTTTGCTATCACTTTTCTTTCCGTTTTGCTTCGTTTTTCTTTTCGCTGGTTTTTTTTTTATTTTTCCGTTTTCTTCGTTTTCTCGCAAGTTTTTTCGCTCGCCTATTTCTATTTTATGATTCCAGTTTCGTTTTTTCTAACTTTTTTCATTTCCTTTCCTTCTCATTTTTCATCTTCGTCTGTTTCGTTTTTCCTCTATAAAAAAATAAATAAAATAAAATAAATTAATTAACTTTTTTTAATGGGGATTTCAACTGGAGGTTGGTTCGCCCCAAGTTTTTCCTCTATTCGGATGTCTCCTTTTGATTTCTTTTTTGTTACTTTTATTCTGTTTTTGGCTCCCTCTTTTCCCTTTTTATTCGCCGGTCTTTCTTTGTTAGATTCCGTTTTTCGTCATTTTCTTTCCTATTTTACCTTTCCTGTTTTGTCTATTTTCAGCAATTAGTTGTTATTTGTTATCTTTTATTGCTCTTTGGTTGTTCTTAATTGTGTCTTTTTGTTCTCATTTGTAGTCTGTTTTAGCATTTCTTGTCACTGTTTTACTGTCATCTCATCTCATTTTAAGTCATTTCTTTGGTGTTTTTGCCGCGTCTTTTTATCGTCTTTTCAAATTTTTATAGTCTTTCGTCTTTTATTTTCATCCGCTTTACGCCTACGTATTTTTGTCGTCTCTTCATGGTTGTTTTGCCATCCTTACATCACATTTTCGTCGTCTGTTCGTCATTTCTTGACTCCAGTTTTGCATTTTTCAACGGTTATTTCCTGTAGTTATCGTATTTTTGTTGCTGATTTGGCACCTTCGTTTGGGCATTGTCATTTTGTCAATTTCGTTTTTCTTGCCATCTTTCGATCATTTTTTGTTGTATGTCATCTTTTTGACACCTTTTCTCGTCATACTGTTTGTTATCAAGACAACTAAAACTACCACAAAAGACCAGAAAGACTGTCGCAGTGGCCTATTATCCTCCTTTATACCCTTTGGACATAAAAAATATAACCAAAATGTTGCTTTCTTTGTTGTTGTTCTTTGCTGCTATATATTTGTCGTCTTGTGCAAAAAGTTTTTCGTCTTTTTTATGCCTTTTAAAATTTTTTTTGTCGTTTCTTTGGCGTGTGTTCTGTTTTTACCGGTTTTTTACAGCTTTTTGCCATTTTTCTCGCTTTTTTGCGTCTTTTGGTCGTCATTTTGTCGGCTTTCTGCAACATAATCGTTTATTTTGTTTTTTTTCTGTTGCTATTTTGGCATCTTTTTGTAGTTTTAAACATTATTTCCGCCGTCTTTTGACCGCCCGTCATTGGTTGACTTCTGTGTTTAGCATTTTTCGTTGATTTTCTAACGGCCTTTTGA